>NC_041383.1:408119779-408223629 GCF_002162155.2 Triticum dicoccoides
CTCCCCGGTACTCCGGTATTTATCCGGTGGCCCCCGGAACCTTTACGGCATCCGAATATATCCTTCCAATATATCAATCTTCATGTCCAGACCATTTCGAGACTCCTCGTCATGTCCGTGATCTCATCCAGGACACCGAACAACCTTAGATACATCATATCACATAAACTCATAATACCAATCGTCATCAAACATTAAGCGTATGGACCCTACGGGTTCGAGAACTATGTAGACATGACCGAGACACGTCTCCGGTCAATAACCAATAGCGGAACCTGGATGCTCATATTGGTTCCTACATATTCTACAAAGATCTTTATTGGTCAAACCGCATAACAACATACGTTGTTCCCTTTGTCATCGGTATGTTACTTGCCCAGGATTCGATCGTCGGTATCATCATACCTAGTTCAATCTCATTACCGGCAAGTATCTTTACTCATTCCGTAATACTTCATCCCACAACTAACTCATTAGTAACAATGCTTGCAAGGCTTATAGTGATGAGTATTATCGAGATGGCCTAGAGATACCTCTCTGAAACACGGAGTGAAAAATCATAATCTCGATATATGCCAACCCAACAAACACCTTCAGAGACACTTGTAGGGCACCTTTATAATCACCCATTTACGTTGTGATGTTTGGTAGCACACAAATTGTTCCTCCGATATTTGGGAGTTGCATAATCTCATAGTCTGAACATGTATAAGTCATGAAGAGAGCAGTAGCAATGAAACTGACATGATCATAATGCTAAGCTAACGGATGGGTCACATCCATCACATCATTCTCCTAATGAATTGATCCCGTTCATCAAATGACAACACATGTCTATGGTTACGAAACATAACCATCTTTGATTAACGAGCTAGTCAAGTAGAGGCATACTAGGGACTATATGTTTTGTCTATGCATTCACACATGTACTAAGTTTCCAGTTAATACAATAATAACTTTATAATGAATTAAGGAAATAAATAATAACTTTATTATTGCCTCTAGGGAATATTTCCTTCAGTCTCCCACTTGCACTAGAGTCAATAATCTAGTTCACATCACCATGTGATTTAACACCAATATTCACATCTGTATGTGATTAACACCCATAATTCACATCGTCATGTGACCAACACCCAAAGGGTTTACTAGAGTCAATAATCTAGTTCACATTACTATGTGATTAACACCCAAAGAAAACTAAGGTGTGATCATGTTTTGCTTATGAGAGAAGTTTAGTCAACGGGTGAGGGAGTCCTGGATTAGGGGGTATCCGGAAAGCCGGACTATATACATCGTCCGGACTATTGAAGCGTGAAGATACAAGACTCAAGACCCCGTTCCATGTCCGGATGGTACTCTCCTTTGCGTGGAAGACAAGCTTGGCGATCCAGATATTATATTTCCTTCCTTGTAACCGACTCCATGTAAACCCTAGCCCTCTCCGGTGTCTATATAAACCGGAGAGGTTGGTCCTTAGAAGGCCGATCACAATTACAATCATAACCATCATAGGCTAGCTCCTAGGGTTTAGCCTCTACGATCTCGTGGTAGCTCTACTCTTGTACTACTCATATCGTCAATATTAATCAAGCAGGAAGTAGGGTTTTACCTCCATCGAGAGGGCCCGAACCTGGGTAAACATTGTGTCCCTTGCTTCCTGTTACCATCGGCCTAAGATGCACAGATCAGGCCCCCTACCCGAGATCCGCCGGTTTTGACACCGACATTGGTGCTTTCATTGAGAGTTCCTCTGTGTCGTCACTGCAAGGCTCGATGGCTCGTCTTGTTGTCAAGGACAACAGTACCTCTGGGGGAGTGCTGGCTGTAGGCCAAGCTCTCCGACTTAGCGGCTTCATCATGGTTGCCCCATCGGCGGTTGCGCCGAGGATGGCCTCTCGGGTCATCATGCATAACCTTCGCGTCAATTCGGAACTCGCCGAACAGATGGATTTGATAGAGCTCTCCTCCCTTAATGAGCTCATCGCCGCTTTGGGAGTCGCTATGGACTATGACCGGATCGGGCTTAAACTCGACCAAAAGGACATTAAATCCCCGCCGGCCACCCATGAGATAGCGGTAGTGGAGGAACCACACACGGATTACCCCTCAATTCTGAGGACGATTTATGTCCGGATCACCGAGCTCCTTGAGCCGGACACCCGCCCAAGGGAAGACATGACCTAAATCCCGGACTTAGAATCGGGCATCGGGCCGGAGAAATTGGGTAGCACCCCGGATCCCGAGTTGTCAGGCTTGGAAGCTCCCATGCCCCTGGGTGCTAGATCGGATCAGAATCCGGATTCATCTATTCCCACCCACACGGACTTAAGCCGTCTCTCCCATATCAGGAAAGAGCCCCGGGAGACAGTGCATTGTTACTGGGCCAGATTCCTCCTTGTGCTAAACAAAGTCAAGGGCTGCCGCGAGGAGGACGTAGTCTCACGTTTCTGCAAAAACTGCACGAACAAAGGAATCCTTAATGCTATAAGTCGCCATGACATAGTAAACTTTGCGGACTTGGCAACCATAGTACAGAAGTACTGTGCGATGGAAAGCGCCTGGAAAACCCAAACAGAATTTTGGGATAGTTCAGCTCTCACCAAAACCTTTGTCCGAACTAAACGGGCGAACTCTCGTAAGTCGGCCGATCCAATCTCCAAGAAACCAAAGCCCACCCCAGGGCGGGGAACCTTATTGGACGAATGGCTCAATGGGCCATGTAAACTCCACAGTACTCCGGACACAACACCAACTCATAGCCTTAGGGCATGTTGGATACTCCGGCAGGTTGCAAAAAGTGGCGAGGATCTTCTTGCAAGCCATAAAGCAGAATAACATCCCGCCAATGAACACAATACGGTACTAACAGTCTTCGAGACTTTTGCCTCAAACAATAGGTGCAAGCGAGCTCATCGAAGCTCCGCTGAAATTTGCCATGTGGCAAAAATAAACCCCTGGAACGACACTGCTATAACTTTCAATGCTAGTGATGAACCTCGATTCCAGACTGTCCGGGCACCAGCCGCCCTGGTCCTTAGCCCAATCGTGGATGGCTTTCGGCTCACTAAAGTACTCATGGATGGCAGAAGCGGATTAAACTTGATCTATGAAGAAACACTCAACAAGATGGAAATTACACTCGATGTGGTATTCGGCACCCCGGAGAACTATAGGTCCGAAGAGATCATATTCCAAGTGGATCCTTTTAGCAGCGGATACCACACCCTTCCAGGGCAGGACGTGTTTACAAGCTTTCAAGCTATACCCCATTACAGGTACATGAAGCTTAAAATGCCCGGACCCAATGGAATCATCACTCTAGCCAGTGATCCGGACGTCGCACTTCGCGCCGAAAACAAAACCGCAGCACTAGCCCTGGAAGCATTATCCGAGGCCCTAGCAGCTGAAGAGTTAACAACACTGCGGGCCACCATGGACAGGGACGACGTGATACTCGACAAGCGACCCAAGTTCACCTCATTTAAACCCGCAGACGAGATAGTCAAATTCCAAGTCCATCCAACGGACCCCACGAAGACAGCTTCCATCGGGACATAGTTGAGCCCTGCAATGGACGCCGCACTACGAGACTTCCTACGCAAGAATTGGGACATTTTCGCCTGGCACCCATCGGACATGCCGGGCATCCCACGCAGATTGACCGAACACAACCTCAATATACTAAAAGGATACAAATCAGTCAAGCAGACTCTAAGGTGGGTTTCAGAGCCCAAACGGCAAGCCATGTGGGAAGAGCTAGCCAAACTACTCGAGGCCGAATTCATCAGAGATATCAAGCATCCGGATTGGCTGGCAAATCTGGTAATGGTACCAAAGAAGGACAAATCCTGGCACCTATGTGTCGACTTAAAAGACCTCAACAAGGCTTGCCCCAAGGATCCCTTTCACCTCCCTCGCATCGATCAAATCATCGATGCCACAGCAAGACATGACTCACTGTGTTTCCTCGATGCATACTCTGGATACCATCAAATAAAGATGGCAGAGTCTGACCAAGCTGCAACAGCTTTTATAACGCCATATGGCCCTTTTTGCTTCAACACTATGCCTTTCGAGCTTAAGAACGCCGGTGCAACCTATCAACGCATGATTCAAACATGCCTCGAAAAGCAAATCGGCAAAACAGTGGAGGCATACATGGACGACGTGGTCATAAAAACAAGACACGTCGAAACCCTAATAGATGACTTGAGGCTTACATTCGATAACCTCCAGACATACGACATCAAACTAAACCCGGAAAAATGCGTTTTCGGCGTCCCCTCGGGGAAACTGCTGGGCTTCATTATTTCCAATAGAGGAATTGAAGCGAATCCGGCAAAAATCTGAGCTCTGTCGCAGTTGGCTATACCAACAGAGCTCAAGCACATCCAGAAACTGGCCGGATGTGTGGCTGCTTTGAGTCGCTTTATCTCCAGGTTAGGAGAAAAGGCATTACCTCTTTACCGCCTTCTCCGGCGCATCGAACACTTCGTGTGGACGGATGCAGCCGCGTCCGGACTGGATGAAATAAAGACCTTATTGGCCAGTAACCCAGTCCTAACAGTGCCAAATATCGGTGAACCTATGTTGCTGTACATATCTGCAACACATCAAGTTGTAAGCGCAGTGCTCGTCGTCGAACGAGAGGTTGACGGATACAAATTCTCGCTCCAGAAGCCAGTTTATTACGTATCCACGGTCCTCACCCCATGCAAATCCTGATACCCACACTATCAAAAAATAGCATACGCGGTCTTCATGGCATCCCGGAAGCTACAACACTACTTTCAAGAGTGTTCGATTACGGTGGCCTCCGAAGTACCACTCAATGACATAATAAATAACTGCGACGCTATGGGACGAATTGCTAAATGGGCCATCGAGCTCCTTCCGTTCTACATAACATACAAACCATGGCGGGCCATCAAGTCGCAAGTACTGGCTGACTTTGTCGCCGAATGGACAGAAGCCGAATTCCCTAAAGAGTATGGCGCGTACTCTAACTGGATCATGCACTTTGACGGCTATAAAATGCTAGCCGGATTGGGAGCAGGTGTGGTCCTGACATCTCCCACTGGAGACACGGTCCAGTACGTCCTCCAAATATTATACACAGACTCCAACAATGAAGCCGAATACGAGGCTCTATTGCACGGTCTTTGGATGGCAGTCTCTATGGGCATTCAACGCCTAGAAGTGCGCGGGGATTCAAACCTTGCAATATCACAAATAAACGGAGACTTTAATGCCAAGGATCCGAAAATGGCGGCTTACCGTAATGCCATCCTCAAAATGTCAGCTCGGTTCGAGGGGCTCGAATTCCACCATGTGGCTCGAGAAAACAATCAAGCGGCGGATGTCCTCGCCCGCATCGGCGCTAAACGCGACCCTGTCCCACCTAACATATTCCTGGAAAGGCTGTCCAAGCCATCCGTAGTATGGGAAGGGGAGTCTGGCAATACTAGCACGGATTCGAATACACCCCAAGATTCCAAACTATCAGACATAATTGGAGGCTCTACCACCGAAATAACATCTTCGGCCCACGAAATCATGGCTGTAATCGCCCCGTGGAATGAGCCTTTCTTGGCCTACCTAAATAAGCAGGAGCTCCCCGAAGACCAAAATGAAGCACGCTGCATCGTCCGGCGTTCTAAAGCTTACAAAGTCCATGAAGGGGAACTCTATAAGAAAAGTGCGACCGGAGTGCTCCAAAGGTGCATCTCCGAAGAGGAAGGGTGGCAGCTCTTGGCTGAAATCCATGTCGGACTGGGCGGGCACCACGCCGTGGCTCGAGCACTAGTTAGCAAGGCCTTCCGTATAGGCTTCTATTGGCCGACGGCCCGAGCAGACGCACAGGACCTTGTCCAACACTGCGTCGGTTGCCAGCTCTTCGCCAATCAGAGCCATATGCTCCCTACCGCTGTCCAAACAATCCCCATCACTTGGCCCTTCGCGGTCTGGGGGCTGGATATGGTCGGACCTCTTAAAGGGGGAAGCCATAAGAGAAAATACCTATTGGTCATGGTGGACAAGTTCACCAAATGGATAGAAGCCAAACCAGTTAAAATGGCCAAATCCGGACCAGTAATAGACTTCATATCCGGGGTCGTACTCCGATACGGTTTCCCCCACAGCATCATCACTGATAATGGCTCAAATTTCCCAGCCGATGAAGTGAAAACTTGGTGCGGCAAAATGGGCATTAAGCTTGATTACGCTTCCGTCTAACATCCCCAAACAAACGGCAAGGTCAAACGGGCAAATGGTCTTATCATGAGCGGCATCAAACCCAGACTAGTGCGATCCTTAACAGAGTCAGATACACACTGGGTCGAAGAGCTCGACTCCGTACTCTGGGGGCTGCGGACCACGCTGAATTGCACCACCGGATATACACCATTTTTTATGGTGTATGGCAAGGAAGCAGTACTACCTTGCGACATAATACATGATTCGCATGCGTACGCATGTACGAAGAGAAGGAAGCCGAGTTAGATCGGTAGGATAATCTGGATGCCCTGGAGGAGGAGCGCAACATCGCAAAAGCCCGCTCCGCATTCTATCAGCAGCAGGCTCGACGATATCAAAGCATTGAAGTGCGGGCCAAAACTTATAATATTGGCGAGCTCGTTCTACGCCTACCGGAGAAGAAGAAGGACAAGCTAAAACCCAAGTGGGAAGGTCCCTTCATCATTGACAAAGTTCTCACCGAAGGAGCGTACCGCTTACGTAATGCATCCGATAACAGACTCGAGCCGAACCCATGGAACGCGGCCAGACTCCGGAGATTCTACGCCTAGCGCCAAACTCAGTGTTCGTCTCCTTACCCCCTCCTTTTTTAATTACGCCCCATCCCTTTTCCTTTCTTGACCCTTTTTCCTCTTCACACAAATTATTTAATACAGTACGGACTTCCGGATCACTCCGCCCGCACTATGTGTGTAAGCAATACCTGGGGGCTTCCTATACGGAAGCTAAAAATAATTACTCTAATGGCTTTTTGCCCATCACATATGCGTTTATTTTTTCATATGTGCCTTTTCTTCACCATTATATGCATCGAGATGACTTAAGATGTGGCCAAGCTGGGTTGCTTGGCTCTTGTGTTTATGCCCTACGTTCCCGTTAATTCGTCTAGGGCATAAGGGGAGCACGTTTGCGATTGTTACTGCCGGTTCAGCCGGATGTGTACCTCAGACTGGGTGAAGCCGAAAGCTAGTGTCCTTAAGAGAATATTCGGTCGGTGAACAAAAGATGTATTCATTTATTACAATGTCAATCCCCAGAAGTTTTGTATCATGCGCCCTTGTTCGCAGTCCGGACATGTGCATCATCGCATGCGTACCCAGGGAAAGGAACCCCTAACGGAACTATTATCCCTGGAAGATGTTTCTTACTATCCATGTAATATAACATAACTAGTTGGGTACTTGTCTGTTCAAGCACTTATGACCCCTACGCCTGGTGTCCACGCATACCCCGGTTCTGTATAACTAAGTGGGTATTCGGACACACCCCGGACTATAGGATCCGGGGGCTGAAGCGGAAAGGTCCGCCATGACAAATGATTTCAATCCGGCTAGGGACTAATTATGTCCATTGAATTACACAGTCACTTGGACTGGCTATATTCCTCCTCTATACCATCCAACAGGCTATCTAGCTTACAATCATGTTGAGAATACTTTGAGGCTAACGCTACCTGGTCATATACCAGACTCACGGAAATTTCTTGCCCATCTGGCCCCGCCGGTCCGACTTCGGCCATATGGTTCGGGTCCATCTTGGTGTAGCGCGTCTTCACCATAGCCCAAGCTTCTCTTGCACCTTGCCGGCAGGCTGACATCTTCCACAATCGGAAGCGCCGCCGTGCTCCTTGAAGCATATCCACGAGCTCCCCCATGCCATTCGGCAGGAAGCTTGATGGCCACAAGGCCTGAGCAATGCCCTGCATCACCTGCCAAGCTCGCTCATGCAGTTTTGAGAGGTCTTGTAGTAAATCGCCTGCAGATGGGGGCATCTCCACCTCAGGGCGACCCGTCAACATTCCTACAAGCAAAATCCTTTCAATATACTTCTGCGCCGAACTATACTACGGTTCGTCTAGGCACTTACCATAAATGCCGCGTCGAAGCCTTTTGTTCTCCTTCTCGGAGTCCGCTAGCTGAGCACGGACGTCTTTTAATTCCACGTCCAGCTGGACTCTGGCATCTTGAAGATTGTTCTTGTCCTGCCTAACTTGCGTAAGAATGCGCTCGCCAGCCTTCGGCTGCCTTTTGAGATGTGATTCGTCATCTCTTACGCCCTCCGGATTCACCCCGGGATTGTCTGCAGAATTTTCTGTTAGACTTGTCATACCAGCCATTTACTAACTAGTGCATCTTCGTACAATTAAGACAAATGTTACCAAATGAGGGCTTCTGGGATTCCTCTAACTTGGCAACGGTGGCCGTCAGCTCGGCCTTGCACTCCTCCAGCTCCCGAGCCAACCGCTCATTCTTATCTACAAGGACCTGTGCATAAATTGATCCTTAAAATAGTTGTTCCAACCGTTTCAAGTCTCAGGGGCTACTGCTATACATACTTATCAAATTTTCTTACCCGTATATCTTTGGTATACTGGTCCGTCGCTCGGGCAAGCCCGCCTTGAGCAGCTCGGATGTATGCGTCTCCCGAATTGAAGGCATTAAATGCCCCTTCGGAAAAGATGTTGTTCCGAAGCACGGCTCGGCGGCGCCGGTGATTCATGGCGCTCTCTACTTCGAAGTTCGTGGCCGAGAGCATATCCGCGTTCTCTGTCGGAGAACTATGCGGCATCGGCCCCGCTTCCGCCTCCGCTCTCGAAGCCGATTCTGGAATCCGGCTGGTGGAGGCGTGATCGACGGGATCCTCGGATATAGTCCAGCTACTCATTTTCCTGCCGAGACACAAAGGGCGTTGTTATACTTCAAATACAATAATCGCAGGACAGGTTTTTTCCTTACCTTTGTAGCGGCGTGTCGACCCTAACTGCCTTCCTCCTAAGCCTGCCCGATCTGGACGCCCGTGGCCCACGGGTCCCTAGGGGCTCGACCCCGCATTACGACCGTCGTCTCTACAAAAACACGACACTTCAAGGGTAAGGCGTGACATCTGAATGGAGTCCTCTTCAGAGGATAGGGTTTTTCGGCCTGGCTTACACGCGCCATAGGTAGCAGTCCGAGATAGTCTGCAGTAATGGCCACTGAGGTGCCATCGCAGCTCGCTTGATAAAATATCACGTTGACAAGCTCCATGGTAATATCCGGATCTTCTTCAAGTCATAGATCTAGGGCCCTTCCAGGGTCCTCTGGCTGCGGGGAGGGGCTCGAGATTCCTTCTACGGCCCTCCTCAGCTCCTGCTCGGAAATATTGAGGCAGATAATCTTAGCGAAGAACGCCACGATAAGTGAAAGCGGGGAAAGGAATGATGACTTATCCAGTTTGGGGGGTTGTACATGGAGAATCCATCCCGCAGTTTAATGTGAAGGAATTCTTCCTCTTCCCCTTTGTATAAATCAAACAATATCCTTGCCAGAGCAGTGGCGGAGTCCGGACCCTTACGGCCACATCGGGTGGCATCATCTTCTCCGTTGAAGTGCCACATGGGCTTCCCCCGATATTGAAGCGGTTGTACTCCCCGCATTATGCATATTGCCATAACCTCGACTATTGTCAGTCCGGATTTGGCCAGTAACTTTATCCTGCTCATTAGGAAGTGTATTTCCCTAGTATCCTCCTCTTGGGGGCCCCGGGGGCGCCAGCTTATACGTGCCCTCGGCGGGGCGTTACTGAACTTGGGGAGACCTGTCCGGACTGGATCCGGAAGGGGAATGTCGTCAATATAAAACCACTCTGAAGGCCAGTTCTCTTGTGCCTTCTTGGGAGTGACGGAGAGGTATCTAGTCTCGACAATGCGCCATACTTCGGCCCCGCCCACTTGACATAGGGATTCTCCCTAGTTGCGGGGGACAAGGCAGAACAGTTTCTTCCATAACCCGAAGTGAGACTCGCAGCCTAGAAATAGCTCACAAAGGGCAACGTACCCTGCTATATGAACTATGGAGGCAGGGGTAAGATTGTGCAACTGGAGGCCGTAGAACTCCAGGAGCCCACGAAGGAACGGGTGGATGGGAAACCCGACGCCCCTTAGCAGATGCGGGATGAGGCATATTCGCTCCTCTGGAGATGGATTAGGAGATCCCTCCGCCTGTTCCCCGCCATTATAGGTAGCTATTCCGGCTCGGACGGGGACCATGAACGCCGGTGGGAGAAACCCTTGGGTTCGTAACTCTATCAAACGGCTATGAGGAACTGAACACTCTTCCCAGTCCCCTGGCTTGGAGCGAGGAGAGCGAGCAGAAGAGCTGTGACGACCGGCCATGTTGGAATGGTTCTTCCAGAGCGCTCTGCTGGATGCTTGCTCGAGGGGGGAGAGTGAGGTTTGGATCTGAGAATCCCCGTCTCTTCAAATAGGCGGTCAGCCCGAAGGATTGGAGGTGGCAAATGCAAAAATGTCTCGGCTCCTCGCATTCGCTCGACACGTGGAGATGGTCATTATTGAGGCACTGAAGCCGAGGAGTACGACATTGATGGAATGCCGGACACTATTCGTCATAACAGGTACTTTGGAGTATTCGAAGATGGAACCGGCCCTGCAATGCCGAAGACAAGACTGCGCACCGGACTCATCGTCATTGAAGCCTGGTTCAGGGGCTACTAAGGGAATCCTGGATTAGGGGGTATCCAGACAGCTGGACTATATACATCGTCCAGACTATTGAAGCGTGAAGATACAAGACTCAAGACTCTGTTCCGTGTCCGAATGGTACTCTCCTTTGCGTGGAAGACAAGCTTGGTGATCCGGATATTATATTTCCTTCCTTGTAATCGACTCCATGTAAACCCTAGCCCTCTCCTGTGTCTATATAAATCGGAGAGGTTGGTCCTTAGAAGGCCGATCACAATTACAATCATAACCATCATAGGCTAGCTCCTAGGGTTTAGTCTCTATGATCTCGTGGTAGATCTACTCTTGTACTACTCATATCGTCAATATTAATCAAGCAGGAAGTAGGGTTTTACCTCCATCGAGAGGCCCCGAACCTGGGTAAACATTGTGTCCCTTGCTTCCTGTTACCATCAGCCTAAGACGCACAGATCGGGACCCCCTACCCGAGATCCGCCGGTTTTGACACCGACAACGGGTATCACATTCAGAGTCGTATGTATTTTGCAAATATTCCATGTCTACAATGCTCTGCATAGAGCTACTCTAGCTAATTGCTCCCACTTTCAATGTGTATCCAGATTTGAGACTTAGAGTCATCTGGATTGGTGTATAAGCTTGCATCGACGTAACTCTTTACGACAAACTCTTTATCACCCCATCACCGAGAAACATTTCCTTAGCCTTCACTAAGGATAATTTTGACCGCCGTCCAGTGATCTACTTCTAGATCACTATTGTACCCCCTTGCCAAAATCATGACAAGGTACACAATAGGTCTGGTACACACCATAACATACTTTATAGAACCTATGACTGAGGCATAGGGAATGACTTTCATTCTTTTTCTATCTTCTGCCGTGGTTGGGCTTTGAGTCTTACTCAACTTTACACCTTGTAATAAAAACAAGAACTCATTCTTTAACTGATCCATTTTGAACTCTTTCAAAAACTTGTCAAGGTATTTACTCAGTGAAAAATCTTATCAAGCGTCTTGATCTATCTTTATAGATCTTGATGCCAAATATGTAAGCAGCTTCACCGAGGTCTTTCTTTGAAAAAATTCTTATTCAAGTATCCCTTTATTCTATCCAAAAATTCTATATCATTTCCAATCAACAATATGTCATCCACATATAATATTAGAAATGCTAGAGAGCTCCCACTCACTTTCTTGTAAATACAGGCTTCTCCAGAAGTCTGTATAAAACCATATGCTTTGATCACACTATAAAAGCGTTTATTCCAACTCCGAGAGGCTTGCACCAGTCCATAAATGGATTGCTGGAGCTTGCTCACTTTGTTAGCACCCTTTGGATCGACAAAACCTTCTCGTTGTATCATATACAACTCTTCTTCCAGAAATCTAACAAGAATGCAGTTTTGACATCCATTTGCCAGATTTCATAAAATATGGCAACTGCTAACATGATTCAGACGGATTTTAAGCATCGCTACAGTTGAGAAAATCTCATTGTAGTCAACACCTTGAACTTGCCGAAAACTTTTTGCGACAAATCAAGCTTTGTAGATAGTAACATTACTATCAGTGTCCGTCTTCCTCTTGAAGATCCATTTATTTTCTATGGATTGCCGATCATCGGGCAAGTCCACCAAAGTCCACACTTTGTTCTTATGCATGGATCCCATCTCAGATTTCATGGATTCAAGCCATTTTGTGGGCTCATCATTGCTTCCTCATAGTTCGTAGGTTCACCATGGTCTAGTAACATGACTTCTAGAATAGGATTGTCGTACCACTCTGGTGCGGATCTTACTCTAGAAGACCTACGAGGTTCGGTAGTAACTTGATCTGAAGCTTCATGATCATCATCATTAGCTTCCTCACTAATTGGTGTAGGAATCACAGGAACTGACTTCTGTGATGAACTATTTTCCAATAATGGAGAAGGTACAATTACCTCATCAAGTTCTACTTTCCTCCCACTCACTTCTTTTGAGAGAAACTCCTTCTCTAGAAAGGATCCATTCTTGGCAACAAATATTTTGCCTTCGAATCTGTGATAGAAGGTATACCCAATAGTTTCCTTTGGGTATCTTATGAAGACACATTTCTTCGATTTGGGTTCGAGCTTATCAGGTTGAAGTTTTTCACATAAGCATCGCAGCCCCAAACTTTAAGAAACGACAACTTTGGTTTCTTGCCAAACCATAGTTCATAAGGCGTCGTCTCAACGGATTTTGATGGTGCCCTGTTTAAAGTGAATGCAGCTGTCTCTAATGCATAACCCCAAAACAATAGTGGTAAGAGACATCATAGATTGCACCATATCCAATAAAGTGTGGTTATGATGTTTGGACACACCATTACGCTGTGGTGTTCCAGGTGGCGTCAGTTGTGAAACTATTCCACATTGTTTTAAATGAAGGCCAAACTCGTAATTCAAATATTCTCCTCTACGATCAAATCGTAGAAACTTTATTTTCTTGTTACGATGATTCTTCACTTCACTCTGAAATTCTTTGAACTTTTCAAATGTTTAAGACTTGTGTTTCATTAAGTAGTTATACCCATATCTGCTCAAACCATCTGTGAAGGTCAGAAAATAATGATACCCTCCACGAGCATCAACACTCATTGGACCGCATACATCGGTATGTATTATTTCCAATAAGTCACTAGCTCGTTCCATAGTTCCGGAGAACGGAGTTTTAGTCATCTTTCCCATGAGCATGGTTCGCAAGCACCAAGTGATTCATAATCAAGTGATTCCAAAATACCCAGGGTTACTATAAACACTAGTAAAGTACACATCAATAACATGTATATCAAATATACCTTTGTTTACATTGCCATCCTTCTTATCCACCAAATATTTGGGGTAACTCCGCTTCCAGTGACTATTTCCTTTGCAGTAGAAGCACTTAGTTTCAGGCTTAGGTCCAGCTTTGGGCTTCTTCACGGGAGTGAAAACTTGCTTGCCATTCTTCTTGAAGTTCTCTCTCTTTCCCTTTGCCCTTTACTTGAAACTAGTGGTCTTGTTTAATCATCAACACTTGATGCTCTTTCTTGATTTCTACCTTCCTTTATTTCAGCACCACGAAGAGCTCAAGAATCGTTTTCGTCATCCCTTGCATACTATAGTTCATCACGAAGTTCCAGTAACTTGGTGATGGTGACTAGAGAACTCTATCAATCACTATCTTATCTGGAAGATTAACTCCCACTTGATTCAAGCGATTGTAGTACCCAGACATTCTGAGTACATGCTCACTAGCTGAGCAATTCTCCTCCATCTTTTAGGCAAAGTACTTGTCAGAGGTCTCATACCTCTTGACACGGGCATGAGTCTGAAATACCAATTTCAGCTGTTGGAACATCTCATATGCTCTGTGACATTTCAAAAAAAATGTTTTAGAAGTCCTGGTTCTAATCCGTAAAGCATGGTGCACTAAGCTATCAAGTAGTCATCATATTGAGCTAGACAAACATTCATAACATCTGCATCTGCTCTTGCAATAGGTGTGTCACCTAGCGATGCATCAAGGACATAATTCTTCTGTGCAGCAATGAGGATAAACCTCAGATCAGGACTCAGTCCGTGTCATTACTACTATCATATTTCAACTTAGTTTTCTCTAAGAACACATATAAAAACATAGGGAAGCAACAACGCGAGCTATTGATCTACAACATAATTTGCAAAATACTATCACGACTAAGTTCATGATAAATTAAAGTTCAATTAATCATATTACTTAAGAACTCCCACTTAGATAGACATCCCTCTAGTCATCTAAATGATCACGTATCCAAATCAACTAAACCATGTCCGATCATCACATGAGATGGAGTAGTTTTCAATGGTGAACATCATTATGTTGATCATATCTACTATATGATTCACGCTCGACCTTTCGGTCCCCAGTGTTCTGAGGCCATATCTGCATATGCTAGGCTCGTCAAGTTTAATCCGAGTATTCTGCGTGTGCAAAACTGGCTTGCACCCATTGTATGTGAACGTAGAGCTTATCACACCCGATCATCATGTGGTGTCTCAGCACGAAGAACTGTCACAATGTTGCATACTCAGGGAGAACACTTATACCTTGAAATTTAGTATGGGATCATCTTATAATGCTACCGCCATACTAAGCAAAATAAGATGCATAAAAGTTAAACATCACATGCAATCACAATATGTGACATGATACGGCCATCATCATCTTGTGTTCATGATCTCCATCATTGAAGCATCGTCATGATCTCCATCGTCACTGGCGCGACACCTTGATCTCCATCGTAGCATCGTTGTCGTCTCGCCAACTATTGTTATTACGACTATCACTACCACTTAGTGATAAAGTAAAACGATTACATGGCGATTGCGTTGCATACAATAAAGCAACAACCACATGGCTCCTGCCAGTTGCCAATAACTCTATTACTCGTCTCATACAACAAACTATATCACATCATGTCTTGACCATATCACATCATAGCAAGCCCTGCAAAAACAAGTTAGACATCCTCTACTTTGTTGTTGCAAGTTTTATGTGGCTGCTACGGGCTTCTAGCAAGAACAGTTCTTACCTATGCATCAAAACCACAACTATTTTTCGTCAAGTGTGGTGTTTTAACCTTCAACAAGGACCGGGCGTAGCAACACTCGATTCAACTAAAGTTGGAGAAACAGACACTCACTAGCCACCTGTGTGCGAAGCACGTCGGTAGAACCAGTCTCGCGTAAGCATACGCATAATATCGGTCTGAGCCGCTTCATCCAACAATACCACCGAATCAAAGTATGACATGCTGGTAAGCAGTATGACTATTATCACCCACAACTCTTTGTGTTCTACTCGTGCATATAACATCTACGCATAGACCTGGCTCGGATGCCACTGTTGGGGAACGCGGTAATTTCAAAAAATATCCTATGATCACGCAAGATCTATCTAGGAGATGCATAGCAATGAGAGGGGAGAGTGTGTCCACGTACCCTCATAGGCCGAAAGTAGAAGCATTATGACAACACGGTTGATGTAGTTGTATGTCTTCATGATCCGACCGATCCTAGCACCGAAGATACGACACCTCCGCGATCTGCACACGTTCAGCTAGGTGACGTCCAGCTGATGTCGAGGGAGAGTTTCATCGGCACGACGGCGTGGTGACGGTGATGATGAAGTTACCGGCGCAGGGCTTTGCCTAAGCACTACGTTGATATAACCGAGGTGGAAATCTGTGGAGGGGGCACCGCACACGGCTAAAAGATCAACTGGATCAACTTGTGTGTCATAGGAGTGCCCCCCTCCCTCGTATATAAAGCAGCAAGGGGAGGGGGCCGGCAGCCTCATAGGGTGCGCCCCAAGGGGGGAATCCTACTCCTACTAGGAGTAGGTTCCCCCTTTCCTAGTCCAACTAGGAGGGGAAGGAAAGAGGAGGAGGGGAGAAGGAAAGAGGGGGCTGGCCCCCCAAGCCCTAAACTAATTCGGTTTGGGCATACGGGGGGAACGCCCCACAGCTCCCTTGCTGCCCTCTATTTCCACTAAGGCCCATGAAGACCCATCGACCCCCCGGGGGGTTCCGGTAACTCCCCGGTACTCCGGTATTTATCCGGTGACCCCCGAAACCTTTCCGGTGTCTGAATATAACCTTCCAGTATTTCAATCTTTATGTCTCGACCATTTCAAGACTCCTCGTCATGTTCGTGATCTCATCCGGGACTCCAAACAACCTTCGGTACATCATATCACATAAACTCATAATACCAATCATCATCAAACGTTAAGCGTGCGGATCCTACGGGTTCAAGAACTATGTATACATGACTGAGACATGTCTCCGGTCAATAACCAATAGCAGAACCTGGATGCTCATATTGGTTCCTACATATTCTACGAAGATCTTTATTGGTCAAACCGCATAACAACATACGTTATTCCCTTTGTCATCGGTATGTTACTTGCCCGAGATTCGATCGTCGGTATCATCATACCTAGTTCAATCTCGTTACTGTCAAGTCTCTTTATTTGTTCTGTAATACTTCATCCCGCAACTAACTCATTAGTAACAATGCTTGCAAGGCTTATAGTGATGAGTATTACCGAGAGGGCCCAGAGATTCGGAGAGACAAATCCTAATCTCGATATATGCCAACCCAACAAACACCTTCGGAGACACCTGTAGAGCACCTTTATAATCATGCATTTACGTTGTGACGTTTGGTAGCACACAAAGTGTTCCTCCGATATTCGGGAGTTGCATAATCTCATAGTCTGAGGAACATGTATAAGTCATGAAGAGAGCAGTAGCAATGAAACTGACATGATCATAATGTTAAGCTAACGGATGGGTCATGTCCATCACATCATTCTCCTAATGATGTGATCCTGTTCATCAAATGACAACACATGTCTATGGTTAGGAAACATAACCATCTTTGATTAACGAGCTAGTCAAGTAGAGGCATACTAGGGACTATATGTTTTGTCTATGTATTCACACATGTACTAAGTTTCCGGTTAATACAATTCTAGTATGAATAATAAACATTTATCATGAATTAAGGAAATAAACAATAACTTTATTATTGCCTCTACGGCATATTTCATTCACTCTCCCCTCTCTTTGCTATGCATCTCCTAGATAGATCTTGCGTGATCATAAGAAATTTTTTGAAATTGCATGCTACGTTCCCCAACCGTGGCATCCGAGCCAGGTCTATGCATAGATGATATGCACAAGTAGAACACAAAGAGTTGTGGGCGATAATAGTCATATTGCTTACCACGAACGTCTTACTTTGATTCGGCGGTATTGTTGGATGAAGCGGCCCGGACAGACATTACATGACCGTGTTCATGAGACTGGTTCTACCGACGTGCTTTGCACATAGGTGGCTGGCGGGTGTCTGTTTCTCCAACTTTAGTTCAATCGAGTTTGACTACGACCGGCCCTTGTTGAAGGTTAAAACATCACACTTGACGAAAAATCGTTATGGTTTTGATGCGTAGGTAAGAACGGTTCTTGCTGGAAGCCCGTAGCAGCCACGTAAAACTTGCAACAACAAAGTAGAGGATGTCTAACTTGTTTTTGCAGGGCTTGTTGTGATGTGACATGGTCAAGACATGATGTGATATAAATTTTTGTATGAGATGATCATGTTTTGTAATAGAGTTATTGGCAACTAGCAGGAGCGAGATGGTTGTCACTTTATTGTATGAAATACAATCTCCATGTAATTGCTTTACTTTATCACTAAGCAATAGCAATAGTCATAGTAGCACTAGTTGGTGAGATGACAACGATGCTACAATGGAGATCAAGGTGTAAAGCCGGTGACGATGGAGATCATGATGATGCTTCGGTGATGGAGATCATGAGCACAAGATGATGATGGCCATATCATGTCACATATTTTGATTGCATGTGATGTTTATCTTTTATGCATCTTATTTTGCTTAGTACGGCGGTAGCATTATAATATGATCCCTCACTAAATTTCAAGGTATAAGTGTTGTCCCTGAGTATGCACTGTTGCTACAGTTCGTCGTGCCGAGACACCACGTGATGATCAGGTGTGATAAGCTCTACGTTCACATAAAATGGGTGCAATCCAGTTTTGCACATGCAGAATACTTGGGTTAAACTTGACGAGCCTAGCATATGCAGATATGGCCTCGGAACACTGAGACAGAAAGGTCAAACGTGAATCATATAGTAGATATGATCAACATAGAGATTTTCACCATTGAAAACCACTCCATCTCACGTGATGATCGGACATGGTTTAGTTGATTTGAATCATGTGATCATTTAGATGACTAGAGGAATGTCTATCTAAGTGGGAGTTCTTTAGTAATATGATTAATTGAACTTTAGTTTATCATGAACTTAGTCCTGATAGTTTTTTTTGCATATCTATGTTGTCGTAGATCAATGGCCGGTGCTACCGTTCCCTTGAATTTTAATGCGTTCCTAGAGAAAGCTAAGTTGAAAGATGATGGTAGCAATTGCACGGACTGGGTTCATAGCTTGAGGATTATCCTCATTTCTCCATAGAAGAATTACATCCTGGAAGCACCGCTAGGTGTAACGCCTACTGCAGGAGCAACTGCGGTTGTTATGAACGTCTGGCAGATTAAAGCTGATGACTACTCAATAGTTCAGTGTGCCATGCTTTACGTCTTAGAATTGGGACTTCAAAGATGTTTTGAACATCATGGAGCATATGAGATGTTCCAAGAGTTGAAATTAATATTTCAAGCAAATGCCCGAGTTGAGAGATATGAAGTCTCCAACAAGTTCTATAGCTGCAAAATGGAGGAGAATAGTTCTGTCAGTGAACACATACTCAGAATGTCTGGGTACCATAACCACTTGACTCGGTTGGGAGTTAATCTTCCTGATGATAGTGTCATTGACAGAGTTCTTCAATCACTGCCACCAAGCTATAAAGGATTCCTGATGAACTATAATATGCAACGGATGACGAAAACTATTCCCGAGCTCTTCGCAATGCTAAAGCCTGCGGAGGTAGAAATCAAGAAGGAGCATCAAGTGTTGATGGTTAACAAGACCACTAGTTTCAAGAAAAAGGGCAAAGGGAAGAAGGGGAACTTCAAGAAGAATAGCCAGCAAGTTGCTACTCCCGGGAAGAAACCCAAGTCTGGACCTAAGCCTGAAACTGAATGCTTCTACTACAAAGGGACTGGTCACTAGAGGCGGAACTGCCCCAAGTATTTGGCGGATAAGAAGGCTGGCAAAGTGAAAGGTATATTTGATATACATGTTATTGATGTGTACCTTACTAATGCTCGTAGTAGCGCCTGGGTATTTGATACTGGTTTTGTTTCTCATATTTGCAACTCGAAACATGGGCTACGGATTAAACAAAGATTGGCTAAGGACGAGGTGACGATGCACGTCGGAAATGGTTCCAAGGTCGATGTGATCGCCGTCGGCACACTACCTCTACATCTAACTTCGGGATTAGTTTTAGACCTGAATAATTGTTATTTGGTGCCAGCGTTGAGAATCAAGATTATATCTGGATCTTGTTTGATGTGAGACGGTTATTCATTTATATCAAAGAATAATGGTTGTTCTATTTATATGAGTAACATCTTTTATGGTCATGCACCCTTGTTGAGTGGTCTATTTTTGTTGAATCTTGATCGTGGTGATACACATGTTCATATTATTGAAGCCAAAAGATGCAAAGTTGATAATGATAGTGCAACTTATTTGTGGCACTGCATTTAGGTCATATTGGTGTAAAGCGCATGAAGAAACTCCATGCTGATGGGATTTTGGAATCACTTGATTATGAATCAGTTGGTGCTTGCGAACCATGCTCATGGGAAAGATGACTAAAACTCCGTTCTCCGGAACAATGGAACGAGCTAGTGACTTATTGGAAATAATACATACCGATGTATGCGGTCCAATGAGTGTTGATGCTCGTGGCGGGTATCGTTATTTTCTGACCTTCACAGATGATTTGAGCAGATATGGGTATAACTACTTAATGAAACACAAGTCTGAAACATTTGAAAAGTTCAAAGAATTTCAGAGTGAAGTGAAGAATCATCGTAACAAGAAAATAAAGTTTCTACGATCTGATCGTAGAGGAGAATATTTGAATTATGAGTTTGGCCTTCATTTAAAACAATGTGGAATAGTTTCACAGCTGACGCCACCTGGAACACCACAACGTAATGGTGTGTCCAAACGTTGTAACCGTACTTTATTGGATATGGTGCGATCTATGATGTCTCTTATTGATTTACCGCTACCGTTTTGGGGTTATACTTAAGAGACGGCTACATTCACGTTAAATAGGGCACCATCAAAATCCGTTGAGACGACACCATATGAACTGTGGTTTGGCAAGAAATGCAAGTTGTCGTTTCTTAAAGTTTGGGGCTGTGATGCTTATGTGAAAAAGCTTCAATCTTATAAGCTCGAACCCAAATCGAAGAAGTGCGTCTTCATAGGATACCCAAAGGAAACTGTTGGGTACACCTTCTATCACAGATCCGAAGGCAAGATATTCATCGCTAAGAATGGATCCTTTCTAGAGAAGGAGTTTCTCTCGAAAGAAGTGAGTGGGAGGGAAAGTAGAACTTGATGAGTTAATTGTACCTTCTCCCGAATTAGAAAGTAGTTCATCACATAAATCAGTTCCAGTGATTCCTACACCAATTAGTGAGGAAGCTAATGATGATGATCATGAAACTTCAAATCAAGTTACTACTGAACCTCGTAGGTCATCCAGAGTACGGTCCGCACCAAAGTGGTACGGTAATCCTATTCTGGAAGTCATGTTACTAGACCATGATGAACCTACGAACTATGAGGAAGCGATGATGAGCCAGATTCCACGAAATGGCTTGAGGCCATGAAATCTGAGTTGGGATCCATGTATGAGAACAAAGTGTGGACTTTGGTGGACTTGCTCGATGATCGACAAGCCATAGAAAATAAATGTATCTTCAAGAAGAAGACTGACGTTGACGGTAATGTTACTGTCAACAAAGCTTGACTTGTTGCGAAAGGTTTTCGACAAGTTCAAGGAGTTGACTACGATGAGACCTTCTCACCCGTAGCGATGCTTAAGTCTGTCCGAATCATGTTAGCAATTGCCGCGTTTTATGATTATGAAATTTGGCAAATGGATGTCAAAACTGCATTCCTTAATGAATTTCTTAAAGAAGAGTTGTATATGATGCAAACATAAGGTTTTGTCGATCCAAAGGGTGCTAACAAAGTGTGCAAACTCCAGTGATCCATTTATGGACTGGTGCAAGCCTCTCGGAGTTGGAATATACGCTTTGATAATGTGATCAAATCATATGGTTTTATAGAGACTTTTGCAGAAGCCTGTATTTACAAGAAAGTGAGTGGGAGCTCTGTAGCATTTCTAATATTATATGTGGATGACATATTGTTGATTGGAAATATTACAGAATTTCTGGATAGCATAGAAGGATACTTGATTAAGAATTTTTCAATGAAAGACCTCGGTGAAGCTGCTTACATATTGGGCATCAAGATCTATAGAGATAGATCAAGACGCTTAATTGGACTTTCACAAAGCACATACCTTGATAAAGTTTTGAAGAAATTCAAAATGGATCAGTCAAAGAAAGGGTTCTTGCCTGTGTTACAAGGTGTGAAGTTGAGTCAGACTCAATGCCCGACCACTTCAGAAGATAGAGAGAAAATTAAAGTCATTCCCTATGCTTCAGCCATAGGTTCTATCATGTATGCAATGTTGTGTACGAGACCTGATGTGTGCCTTGCTATAAGTTTAGCAGGGAGGTACCAAAGTAATCCAGGAGTGGATCACTAGACAACGGTCAAGAACATCCTGAAATACGTGAAAAGGACTAAGGATATGTTTCTCATTTATGGAGGTGACAAATAGCTTGTCGTAAATGGTTACGTTGATGCAAGCCTTGACACTGATCCGGATGACTCTAATTCGCAAACCGGATACTTACTTATATTGAATGGTGGAGCTGTCAGTTGGTGCAGCTCCAAGCAGAGCGTCATGGCGGGATCTACGTGTGAAGCGGAGTACATAACTGCTTCGGAAGCAGCAGATGAAGGAGTCTAGATGAAGGAGTTCATATCCGATCTAGGTGCTATACCTAGTTGAAAGTGCGTTAAGTCGACTAGAGGGGGGTGAATAGGCGATTTTTACAAATTCGTCAATGAGGAATTTCAGGGTGAGGAAATTCCGAAGTCACGAACAACTAGCAGCGGAATAAGTACTCAGGTATAAGCATAACAAAGCAATAGCATAGTCATCATGATGAAATGAAAAGCAAACACAGAGTACAAAAAGCGTAAACACAGGATAAGCAGGCTAAAGACAATGAGACTGAAGAAACAGGATTGAGGAAATAGAGAAAGTCTTCAGTCAAAGTCTTCAAACAGTACTGATCAGGTTCATCAACACATGAATGAAGAAATGAAAGGGTTGAGGAAATAGAGCCAGTAGGCTTGGTGAATATAATGATTTGGTAGACCAGTTCCAACTGTTGTGATAGTTGTACGTCTGGTTGGAGTGGCTGAGTATTTAAACTCGAGGACACACGGTCCCGGACACACAGTCCTCACCGTATTCTCCTTGAGCTAAGATCGCACAGACCTCGCCCAACACTCGTGGTAAGTCTTCACAGGTGACTTCCAAACCTTCACAGACTTGGTCACTCGGCAATGCACAATTCCTCTTGGATGCTCAGACCATGGCGCCTAACCGTCTGGAGGATACAAAGTCCTCAAAGGTAACAAGCGTCGGTTCCACACAGGAACAATCTCTTCAGTGATGCTCAATCACTTTGGGTTTGTAGGTGTTTGGGTTTGGGATTTGGGTTTTCCTCACTTGATGATTTTCGCTCAAAGTCCTGGGAGGATGGGATGCTCTCAATTGACAAGTGTTAGTTTCTCTCAGAGCAGCAAACCAGCTAGTATTTGTAGGGGGCGGCTATTTATAGTCTAGGGAGCAGCCCGACATGATAAGACATAAATGTCCTTCAATGATATGACTGTTAGGTGGTAGGATATTTTGGACAGCTGGCGTGTAGCACAGCAATGGTCAGATTTGAGGTTCGAATTCCTTAGGGCTATCATGTTCCTCACAGTGTAGGCAATCCGCACTGGCAAATTCCTAACTCCTCAGTCATAACAAATTCCTCAGAGACTAGAAGGTCTTCGTCTCTGTCATTGAAGAAATTGACTGGACTGATATGAGATTTCCAATGGCTTCAATCGAAAGGATTGGGTGGGTGTAGGATTTTGAGATGAGCATCACTTGGAAATCTGTTTCCTTGGTATTACCTCGACCCCCTTTAACAGTACGGTGTTTCCTATGACTCAAGGAGGAGAAAATGAAACTCTAAAAACAAAAGTCTTCACGCTTCATAATCCTCGCATGAATATCCAAGTCTTCAAGGTCACACCAATTTCTTCACTTTCAAAGTCTTCAGGAGAACCAAAGTCTTCAGCTGAAGACATACATTTTTAGGGTCGACATTCATTGTAAATATCAAACTCCTCATCGACTTATAGAGCTTGTGTACACTCACAAACATATTAGTCCCTTAACCTATAAGTCTTCAATACACCAAAATCACTAAGGGGCAATAGATGCACTTACAATCTCCCCCTTTTTGGTGATTGATGACAATATAGGTTAAGTTTTCAACGGGGATAATCATATGAAGTGTAAATACTCATATTGAGGAATTTGATTGCAAGATATAGAAGAAATCCCCCTGAAGATGTGCATAGTGAGGAATTTGCTTTTCAAGCAATGCACATTTGAAGAGTAGAACCATGGAGATCTCCCCCTATATCTTGTAATTCATACACGCATTTAACATATCGAATGAAGAATTTGAAATGCATGAAGAAATATTGTGACTGATGTAATTCAACATGCGTGCATAACATATATGAGGAAATAGCATGCAGAAAACATAGCAAAAGTATCAGGTCACCATCGGACTTAAGTTTACAACTCGATCCAATAAACAATTCAGAAGAGCGAGAGTTGCAACTTAACAAAAAAATGCCCATATAGATAGACTCGCTTGAAGACTATCTGAAATTTCTCCCCTTTGTCATCAAATGACCAAAAGGGACGAAAAGTGAGGACTAACGCCCGTAAAGAATATCATCACAAAGTTGATGGAGGAGCGCCAGCGTTGTTGGGGTCGGTTGTTGAAGTAGGTCCTGCTGCAGTGTCGTCCAAGTCTTCATTTTCATCAGTCTCATGCGATGAAGAATATGAGCTGGGCACCAAGGGAGGAACCTTGACTTTCTTGAATTTCTTTACCGGTGGCTTAGATTAGTCAAAGTCTTGCTTGAATCCCATCTGCTCGAGATCTTCGTCACCGTAGAGATGATTCAGAATAGCCCAGGTGCGATCAAATACTTCATGGAGGTAGTAGTGGTTCTTCTTCACTGAATTATGTGTAGTAGTCATGTTGTGAAGAATTGAACCAAACTGACGCTTGACCCATCTATGGTCGCGATCGACCTTCTGATGAAGACTGAGGAGAAGCTCATGATCAGTCATCACCCTTGGAGATGTGCCTTGAGGATTTTGCTTGGAAGCATTGGCAGAGTCATGACTGGCGGAGTCATCATTGGTGGAGTAAGAGGCAGCTTTGCAAAACTGTCCATCCAATGGATGAATGCCTTCATCAACAATTGCAGTGGCCTTGCCCTTTTCATCAGCTGAGGAAAACGTCAGCTTGAGGACTTCAATGGGGGGCCAAGTAGCTGCCATGGTTGAGTGTGTCAGCCTTGTAATTGATTGAAGACCTTGATCTGAGGAATCTCATAATCCAGGGAGCATAAGGCTTCAATTCAAAAGGAGACAGTGCAACATTTGCCATAGTCTACATGAAGAAGTCGTGGTAGTTTATTGGGATACCATGCATGATATTGAATAGCAAATTCTTCATGATGCCAACGACTTCTTCTTCATTTGAGTCGTGCCCTTTGATTGGACTCAATGTCTTGGTTAGAATGCGATAGACAGTCCGTGGCACATATAGCAATTCCTTCATGAGGAAATTTGTCCTTGGGGCTTGACCGGGCTTCAGCGGCTTCATCAATACTAGCATGTAGTGATCAGACAGCTCAGGTTCATGATATATACGATGAGCACCTTCAAGAGGAGGACTGACAGGCAGGGCATGAAGCAATTCAGAGGCCAGTGCTTTTAAGTGAGTGTTCTCTGTCATCCAATCCAACACCCAAGAATTGACATCTTCAACATTTCCAGTGATGTGCAGCGTCGCATAGAACTGAAGAATTAGTTCTTCATTCCAATCACATATGTTGGTGCAGAAGTTGAGTAGTCCAGTGTCATGAAGAACACCGAGGACTGGTGTGAAGCACGACAGCGATTCCATGTCCACATGAGGAATATGCTCATGGTCGTAGACTTTGTCCTTATCGAAAAGCAGTGAAGAATAGAAGTTTTCTTGGCTGGCAGTCCAGAAGCAATTCCTTCTAAGACGAGCAGAGTCATAAGGGTTGTAGTCTGTGAAGAACACATGCTCGTGGAAGAAGTCATCAGCTTTGAACTTCGGCGTCTTCGAGAATGGATTCTTCGGCTTCGGCTGAGGAGTATCAGTCAATTGCAGAACAGCTTCAGGAATCACAGTTTCAGGAGCCATAGGCTGAGGAATTTCAGTTTCTGCTTCAGTAGTAGCCTGGGTCTCCATTTCTTCAGCAACGTTATCATCAACACTAGTAGCTGGAATTTCTTCAGGAATGGACAGAGTGGTGCGAGTTTCATCAGAGCCCATTTGAACTTCAGTACGCACTGGGGACTGAGGAATTTGTTGTGGTGGCGTGAACAAGGGAGAGTTGGGGTGTTGACTTTCCCAAAAGTCATCATTCATCACAAGCGTGGTGCTCCCAATGTCCATGTATTCTTCTTCTTCATCCAGTTCTTCAACACCTGCCTCTTCAGATGTGAACTGAGGCATGAGCGATGTTACCAGAGGGGTTGAAGTGATAGTGTCCACTTCAATTTCTTCATCCATCTGGTCTGTAGAAGCAGCAGAAGGATTTTCTTCATCTGATTCACTTGGAATCACATAACCTTCACCAAAAGGAATAATTTCCTTTGATTGCAGCTTGAAAGAGGAATAGCATGAATTGGATTTTCAAATGAGCTAATCAAAATCTTCGCCTTCTTGGGAGCAGAAGATTCTAAGGAAGCAGATGCTTTCTTTTTCTTCAAGGCAGCTCGCTCTGCAACCTTGGTTTTTTTCACTTCTAATGCAGAAGAAAGAATTGGACTTGGTGTTGGCGTTGGTGCAGGAGGAGCAGAGGAAATTGGTGCAATTTCTTCAGGCACAACTGATGCAGTTGTCCTGACTTGTTCAGCTTCTTCAGGCGCAGCTTCAGACACTAGAGGTTGCCCTGGCAATTTCTTCAGCGGCTGGAATAACTTCATCAGCCATGGTGCTTGCAGTTTCAACAGCATCCTGATTTTCATCAGCAGTGCTGGCATGTTCTTCAGTCGGCTGTGCATATGCTTCAGCCTGAGGGATTTCAATGTGTATTGGATCAGCAACATTGGAAGTAAGTCCCTTCGCCATTTTGACGAATCTAACTTTGGCTCCCAGCCATTCTGCCTTGTAGGCATCAAATTCATCACCGAGCATTTTGATCTCAGATTGCAGAGCGATAGGTTGTTCACGTGATAGCGTAAGAACGTTGTCCTTCAGATAACGTTGTTTCTCATACTGTGCTTTCTTCAAAGACCTGGCTTGCTCATATTTCTATTTCTCTTCAGAGATGAAAGTCGTCAACATGTGACTTTGACCAGGTGAGGTTTAACTCTGGCAAGGGAGTGTTTGGGTCACTGTGCCAGAGGTCAATGAAATCCAAGATCTTCTTCGGATCCAACAGGAGGGGCACAACACTGCCCTCGGCTCTAGCGGCCCTTTGTTGTCTGTCTTTGATGATTTCGACCAATTCTTCATCATCAGCTTCGTCATCATCTGATGGTACTTGGAAGGCAACTTGCTTCTTATGAGTACTTGGTCTAGTGCCTCGTCTAGCAGTGGCCTTGGTCTTCAGCAAAGTGGGGCCTTTGGAAGACTGGGGAGGAGCTGAAGAACTTGCAGAAGCTCCTGAGGCAATTGAGGGAGTCCAGGATTAGGGGGTCCTCGGACAGCCGCACTATATACTTTTGCCGGACTGTTGGACTATGAAGATACAAGATTGAAGACTTCGTCCCGTGTTCGGATGGGACTCTCCTTTGCGTGGAAGGCAATCTTGGCAATTCGGATATGTAGATCTCCTTCTCTATAACCGACTCTGTGTAACCCTAGCCCCCTCTAGTGTCTATATAAACCGGAGGATTTAGTCTGTAGGACAACAACAATCATAATCATAGGCTAGGTTCTAGGGTTTAGCCTCTACGATCTCGTGGTAGATCAACTCTTGTAATACTCATATCATCAAGATCAATCAAGCAGGAAGTAGAGTATTACCTCCATCGAGAGGGCCCGAACCTGGGTAAACATCGTGTCCCCCGCCTCCTGTTACCATTAGCCTTAGACGCACAGTTCGGGACCCCTTACCCGAGATCCGCCGGTTTTGACACCAACATTGGTGCTTTCATTGAGAGTTCCACTGTGCCGTCACGATAAGGCTTGATGGCTCCTTCAATCATCTTCAACGATGTGGTCCAGAGTGAGGTTTTCCTCCCCGGACAGATCTTTGTATTCGGCGGCTTCATACTGTAGGCCAACTCGCTTGGCCATCTAGAGCAGATCGATAGCTACGCCCCTGGCCATCAGGTCAGGTTTGGAAGCTTGAACTATACTGCCGACATCCACAGAGACTTGATCTTCGGTGGACTCGAGCCCATGTCAGGAGCGCCGAACAGTCACGACGAACATGACTTAGATCTGCCGTCGGACGGTGTTCAAGAGATCGCACCTGCGGCTGCCCCGGCCCTTTATCTGGAGCAGATCGCGCCATCCGAGGATGGGTGGATGGACACCGTCACGGAGGCCGCACACTCATCGGCGCTGGAGCTGAACACAGACTTCACCTCTAAAAATATCTGTGTTATCGGATCCTCGGACTCGTCTCCGGCCATAGGATCCGAACCGCGTACGTCTGTGCCTATCGAATCTGATTGGGCACCAATCATGGAGTTTACCTCTATGGATATCTTTCAGTACTCGCCCTTGGGTGACGTAAATTCATTAAGGTCTCTCTCTCTCTGTCAGGGGACTCTTGGCCGAACTATGTCCGGCTAGAGTGGGAAGCGGACGACGAAGAAATTCGTTCCCCACCCACCACCCACTTCATAGCCACTGTCGATGACTTAACCGACACGCTTGACTTCGACTCCGAAGACATCGACGGTCCAGACGATGATGCTGGAGACGAACAGGAACCACTGCCCACGGGGCGCTGGACAACCACCTCATCATATGATATATATATATATATATGGTGGACACCCCAAAAGAAAGCAATGGCGATGACGCAACGGAGGACAATCCCATCAAGCAGCAACCAAAGCGACGACGTAGGCGCCACTCTAAATCCCTCCACAGTAAAAACAGCGATAACAACGCAAGAAAGAATAACACCCCGGTCGACTCCAAAGGAAACGACGACCCCATGGACCCAGCGATGGAGCAGGATGAGCCAGGGGACGGTGAACATAGTCCGGAGCAGATGTCTGATGACGGTGATCCCGAGGGTAAAATTCATCAACCTGTCTCCGGAGAGGAGAACATTCCGGACGACGATGCACTCATCATCCCGGAAAAACACTTGGAACAAGAGAACCTCCATAGAAGGCTTATTGCCACCACGAGGAGCCTGAAGAAGCAGAAGCAAAGGCTTAAGGCCATGCAGGATACGCTCAACCGCAGATGGAATAAAGTGCTCGACACCGAAGAAAAATATGGTGGCGATCGTCACACAAAGAGCTACCCAAAGCGCAAGCTGCTGCCCGAATTTGGCGATGAGGCTATAGAGCCCATTCGCCCAAAAAATAAAACGTCCGATCAGCTGGACCGACCACCCCATGGCCTCGACAGGGCGGCTAATGATGCTGCACAAAAGTCAGCACACGATTTATGTGAGCTCCTGGACAAAAAATCCGGTATGGCCAAGTCTGTAAGGGCATATTTATCCCTAAGGTGTTTTGGTGATTTATGATAATGCTTTTGCGCACTAATCATGTGCCTTGAGTTCCTCAAATGCTTCATCACTAGACACAAGACGATTCGGTGCCCCTCGAAGACTATTGAAGACGGCGTTGTTCTACGTTTCTTTCTGGTGGATTTGAGTCGTAGGAGAGCCGTACTATTAAGAGGGGGTCCGTGTCAGAAAGGTTCGGGTGGAATCATCACGTACACGTTTCCCTCCTTGCCTCCACCTTTCCCTTGCACTTTGGAGCTTCCCTCTGTTATCCTCTGTGTGCTTAATCTGGCGACTACTGCTGAACTTGCGGTAGTACTGCTCTCTGGAGCAGTAGTACCGCAAGCACTTGCGGTAGTACAGCTGGAGCCCATGGTAGTACCGCTCCTCTGGAGTCTTAGTACCGTGGCTCCCAGGCCTAGTGTCGCTCCGATAAAGTAGTATGGGTGGATGTAATTTTTTACATCCGCGCCCACACGGTAGTACCACACATCCCGTGCGGTAGTATCACGGGTGCCCACGGTAGTACTGCTCCCCTGGAGTCGTAGTACCGTGGCCCTCCTACCTAGTACCGCTGCGTCACGGTAGTAGGAGCGGATGTAATTTTTTACATCCGCGCCTCCATGGTAGTACCCCGCCTCGTGCGCGGTAGTACCGCGCGCGGCCTGGTTCAACTAGGTTACGGTAGTACCGCGTCTTAGCGGTAGTACCGCGTCGGATTTTCGCACTGTTTCGTTTCCAGCGGAAGTAGGCACGAATGTATTTTTATTCATTCGTGCTCTTCGTAGGCTAGGACTTTCCTGCCTTGCAGTAGTACCGCAAGGGGGAGCGGTAGTACCGCGCCCGCGGTAGTACTGCCCTTAGTCAGGCAGGTCCTAGTCTTCACTGCTGCCACGGAAGTACCATGGTCCTTCACGGTAGTACCGCGGTGCCTTGCGGTAGTACCACGCCCCTGGAGCGGTAGTACCGCATGTCGCAGGCTGGACATGTGGATAACGGTTGGATCTTTTCCTTGACTATAAAAGGGGTGTCTCCTACCTCTAGTTGACCACCTCTTCCACCTCTAAGCTCCATTGTTGCTCCAAGCTTCATTTTCGCCCGATCTCTCTCCCTAGCCAATCAAACTTGTTGATTTGCTCGGGATTAGTTGAGAAGGCCTCGATCTACACTTCCACCAAGAGAGATTTGATTCCCCCCACTTATCCCTAGCGGATCTTGTTACTCTTGGGTGTTTGAGCACCCTAGACGGTTGAGGTCACCTCGGAGCCATACTCCATTGTGGTGAAGCTTCGTGGTGTTGTTGGGAGCCTCCAATCAAGTTGTGGAGATTGCGCCAACCTTGTTTGTAAAGGTTCGGTCGCGGCCTTCAAGGGCACCAATAGTGGAATCACGGCATCTCGCATTGCGTGAGGGCGTGAGGAGAATACGGTGGCCCTAGTGGCTTCTTGGGGAGCATTGTGCCTCCACACCGCTCCAACGAAGACGTACTTCCCCTCAAAAGGAAGGAACTTCGGTAACACATCCTCGTCTCCACCGGCTCCACTCTTGGTTATCTCGCACATTTACGTTTGCAAGCTTACTTGTGTTGTATCCCTTGCTTGCTCGTGTGTTTGTTGTTGTTGCATCATATAGGTTGTTCACCTAGTTGCATATCTAGACAACCTACTTTGATGCAAAGTTTAAATTGGTAAAGAAAAGCTAAAAATTGTTAGTTGCCTATTCACCCCCCCCCCCTCTAGTCAACTATATCGATCCTTTCAAGGTCCATCTATGGATCTAGGAAGCGTGCTCCGGCACAGGATCACGGCCACCAAAATGATCATATTGATCGAATACCAGCTCGGAATCAACACCGAACACAACAACCGTCGACAGCATGCCACGACACATCCAAATACAAGGGTGCCGTGCACCCCCTGTGCTTCACCGATGAGGTGCTGGATCACAAATTTCTAGAGGGATTCAAACTCGTGAATATAGAGGCATACGACGGAACAACGGACACTGGGGTCTGGATTGAGGACTTTATCCTTCATATCCACGTGGCTCGCGGAGATGATCTCCATGCCATCAAATACCTACCCCTCAAGTTGAAAGGACCAGCTCGGCACTGGTTGAAAAGCCTCCCCGAAAACTCAATTGGTAGTTGGGAAGAACTTGAGGATGCTTTGAGGGCCAATTTTCAAGGGACCTATGTCCGACCTCCGGATGCAGACGATTTAAGTCACATAATTCAACAGCCCGGAGAGTCAGCCCGAAAGCTTTGGAATAGATTTCTCATTAAGAAGAACCAAATCGTCGACTGCCCGGATGCCGAAGCCTTGGCGGCTTTCAAGCATAGTGTCCGGGACGAATGGCTTGCCAGACACCTCAGCCAGGAAAAGTCAAGGACAATGGCAGCCCTAACAAGCCTTATGACCCACTTTTGTGCGGGCGAGGACAGTTGGCTAGCCCGTAGCGGCACCACCGACCCAGGCACATCCTAAGTCAGGGATGGCAACGGGAAATCGCGATGCAACAAAAACAAGCGTCGAAACAATGAAGACAACCCAAATAACACGGTGGTCAACACCAGATTCAGGGGCTCTCGACCCGGTCAACGGAAAAGGCCATTTAAAGGCAGCAGAGATGGACCGTCCAGCCTAAATAAGATTCTAGACAAATTATGTCAGATTCATGGCACCCCCGAAAAACCTGCAAATCACACCGACAGAGAGTGTTGGGTTTTCAAGCAGGCCGGCAAGCTAAACACCGAACACAAAGGGAGGGAGACGCCAAGTGAAGACGAGGATGAGCCTCGCCAGCCGAACACTGGGGGATAGAAAAAATTCCCACCAGAAGTCAAAACAGTGAATATGATTTACGCAACTCACATACCAAAGAGAAGGCGCAAACATGCACTCCGAGACGTATACGCTGTAGAGCCCGTCGCCCCCAGGTTGAATCCTTGGTCGGCCTGCCCGATCACCTTTGATCGCAGGGATCATCTGACTAGTACCCGGCACAGAGGATCGGCCGCCTTGGTGCTCGACCCAATAATTAACGGATACCATCTCACCCGAGTCCTTATGGACGGCGGCAGTAGTCTTAATCTGATATATCAGGACACTGTCCACAAAATGGGGATAGACCCATCAAGAATCAGCCAAAGCAATACTACCTTTAAAGGAGTAATACCAGGCGTCGAGGCCCGCTATACGGTCTCTCTAGTACTAGAGGTTGTATTCGGCTCTCCCAACAACTTCAGAAGCGAAGAATTGGTCTTCGACATCGCTCCATTCCGAAGCGGCTATCACGCACTACTCAGAAGAATGGCCTTCGCTCGTTTTAATGCAGTACTGCACTATGCTTATCTTAAACTTAAAATGCTCGGTGCACGTGGCGTCATCACAGTTAGCGGAAATATAGAGTGTTCCTTACGTGCGGAAGAATATGTGGCAGCTCTAGCAGCCGAACACTTAACGGCCTCTCCAACCAGAATAAATGATCGGTCGTCAAGACCATGGACACGGTTAGACGAGTCCAGCGCACCACCAGTTGTAATAGCCCAGATAAACCTGAGCTTGGGACGATGGATATACCCCCATAGGTGGCGCTAGGGGCTGCCCGCATGTAAAAAAGCCCATAGTTCAGCTTGACCCTATTAATACAATAACAGATTGCATCTTCATGGTTCATTCAGAATAACCATCTTTTCACACGAAGTCTTTCACCTGGGTTTTTCCTTTTTACACATGATCATTGTGCTACACCCTTCCAGGATACGGCACAACGGAGAAAAAGTCGCAGACGTGCAGTAGGGCCCCGCTCAAAGGTTTCTTTTTAGATTAAGACCCTGCGTAAACCTTTTTTCATGTCTCTTGTTGCTTCATACCCTCCGGACACTTAACACAACCGAGAGGGATACTGGCGTTATTGGCATTTCGTCACGCCAGACTAATGCATGTACCTGGAAACTCAAGGCTCATTATCGAGGGCGTTACTCAGCCCGGTATATGTTGTAAAGTCCGAATACCTTAGGGAGTGTTTGGCGTCACGAGTTTGGCCTTATATGCATCAGCTCCGAATCATGTCTTTGGTCAATAGTTGGGTTTGCCCGACTCCCGTGTTTTGCTACCTTATGTTCCGCTCTATCGGCTAAGGTGGCACCGGAGAACTACTGCGATTGTGCCCTGGTTCATCTGGATGAGCACCTCAGCAGAGAAAGCCGAAACTGACTGTCATGATATAGCGCGAGACTGGTCAACCACTCGATGACTCAGCGGAATCTTCGCGATTCCTCCGCATTAACGAAGGACCGGTTTCCCGGTCACGTACATACGCGCATCGTATTCGGATGAACGCGGAAGTACCAGGGGCTATATAGTAGCCCCACCGTCAAACTCCTATGGCTAAGTGAAAGTGTTAAAGCTATATAGTCCCCTTGCCTAGTTCGCCGTGCTATCACCTCCTTAACGGACCAAGATGTTGGATCAAGGGTGATTATGCGCTTTTTTTTGAACACCCCCGCATTATATGCGTGGGGGCTGAAGCCGATGACTGCAAACTTTCAGGTTATATACATACATAAACGGCCACACAGGAGGCACTATACTACTTTCGGGGAAAAGTATAAACACAGCCTTTATAATCAAAATAGCATTGTTTTTACAATTCAGATACATGTCACTCGAACATGGTACTCTTCAATCACTGAGCCTCTATTAAACGGGCGCCTTCTAGGACTTCTTCAAAATAGTGCTCGGGCGGGTCCTGGCCCCCCGCCGGACCCCGGGTTGCAATAGCGGTGACCTCCATCCCTGCCCAATATGTTTTAACATGTGCGAAAGCCATCCACGCACCCTCTATGCACGCCGACCTCTTCACAGCGTCGATGTGCGACACATCACCAAGGAATTGTTGCACTAAACCAAAATAGTTGTCCGGCCTTGGTCCTTTCGGCCAAAGATGATCCACGACAGACCTCATAGCAAGCCCGGACAACCTATGGAGCTCGGCCCATGCGGCCATCTTCTCATTCAACGGCAGCGGACGCGTCAGGGCACTGAACTGCGACCAGAACAACCTTTCCACCTCATGATCTTTCCGATCCTTGAAAAACTAAGTCGCATCAGCAGCACTCTTTGCCAAGTCCTCATACGCGTATGCAGCACTCCATAACTGATCCAAAGGGGCATACTTCGGATCTCCGAACTTCACCCGCAACAAAAAGGGCCTCCCAACCGTGATATCTCCGGCTTCACGAAGCTCCTCCCTTATCCCTCTAATTTCAGAGCGGGTTTCCTTGGCTGCCTCCAAGGATTTTTCAGGTCAGCCGCTTTCGCTTGGCTTTCCTTTTCAAGGAGCTCATAGCGGCCAGCGGCATCTTCCAGCTCAACAACCATCTTGGCTATCTTATCTTCGCTCCAGCGATGAGCAGCCTGTTCGGCTTTTAACTCTTCGGCTGCCTTTAGGGCAGCCGCATCACTTCTCTTGGCTTGTTTCTTGGCTCGGGCAAGCTCCGCCCGAAGGGTCTCCACGGCAGCAGCTCCATCTGCAGTCACAGCATATTATAGATACTAGCATCATGCTCCTCTTAATATTTGCTGACAAGCCGAAAATACATACCCTGGGCCTCGTCAAGCCGCTTGTTCACAAGCACAATGTCGGCATCCGCCACGTCAAGCTGCCGCTTCAGTTCAGCAAAATTAGCAGTCCAGTCAGCCGCCGGACCCTCAGCCGCCTGCACATGAAAGCAGCATGATCATTACATGGGACTATGATCCTCTGTTTGCCGCCTCTGGACGGCAACCAGTCTCAGGGGCTACTATCTATATAGAGCACACCTAGCGTGTGTGGTACTGTCAAAAATACATATATTATTTTGCATACCTCAAAGACTCTTAGCAGGCTCGTAAAAGCTTCATTCAAACCGCTTTTGGCAGATGAACTCCTCTCAACCACTGTACCTATTAAGGTACGATGCGCCTCTGAGATAGCCGCTTGCTCCAGAAGACCCATCAGTGTGTCTGGTTGTGTGTCGGACAATCCCAGACTCTTTCTGTTACTCTCCTTGGGAGCCGAATACTCCAGACTTCGGGCAGCCAAAGTGTTAACTTCTGGCCTTGGTGGATCAGAAGAAATCCTCCATGACGACACCTCGGGGTCGTCCGCCCCATGTGGCGGGGACGCAGGAGGAGGCGTTTCGCTTTCCATCATCTCCGGAAGAAGATCCCCCGAAGACGAACTCTGTGGAGAAGGGCTACGAGCCGGACTGCAAGATACGTGTCTCGATTATTGTTCCCAGAGATGAAGAAGGATATATTTACCAAAGTACTTTTGTTCACTTACGGCTCGGTCGAGGGCTGGCCCCCTTGCGGGCGCTGTGTGGTAAGAACGCCCTCTGGGGCAGGGCCCCCTGGCAGAGGCATCTTCCCTCGTTTGGAAACCTCCGTTTCCAAGTCTTCAGAGGCGGCCCTTTTCTTCCCTTGGGGAGAGGGGATTCTACGTTCACCTCCCCGATTATCCTCCTTTGTGGAGACACCAATTCCCCCGGTTTGGATGTATATTGTGTGAAGCCCACTTTCGGTTTCTTCATTCCTCCCTTCACCTTCTCCCGATGGCACTTGATAAGGTGTGTGCTTGAGCATCCTGGTTAGTATAGGATCCGGTGAGCCTTCGGGAAGGGGGGCCGAACACCTGATCCTCTCCGCCTTTCTTATCCAGTCCTGGCAGAGAGCAATTTTTTAGAATGATGTTGTGACAAATAAAAATACAGCATGTTCGGTCAAGGAAAACTTACTTGGGTATCCGTACGGTTGCAGTTGATGTCGTGGTTCTAAGTCTGACAGTAGAATTGGGGGGTAGGAATGGAGAGGCAAGATCCTAGCTATGGAGTAGTTGTATACGCAAGATGTTTTACGAGTTTAGGCCCTTCTCGGAGGAAGTAACAGCCTTACGTCTTGGAGCCCAGAGGCGGTCGACTGTATTATGTGCGTATGAGTTACAGGGGTGCGAACCCTTTACACCGAGGAGGGGGGTGGCTTATACAGAGTCCGCCAGACCCCTCCGGCCCTCAGTTATGCAGGGTTTAAAGTACATTAAGATCTAGCGTTACTGGTAACGCCATACATAAAGTGCTATGATGACCATAAAGACTACTTAATGACCGACCATTTGTGTGCAGAGTGATTCTAGATCTCCTGGTGGTCGAGTGAGTGGCTTCATGGTCGAGTGTCTTCGAGTTCGTCGAGTGGAATCCTTCCAGGTCGACTGAAAGGTAGTTTCTTCTAGAGATGTCCTTGGGGAGGGTATCTTGGACAGGTCCATGACCCTACCCTAGGTACATGGCTTCATCATTAGCCCCCGAATGGATCGAGGTTTGAGTGGGGAAGGAGTTGAGAACTCCTCCGACCCATTTTTTGTGTTATGAGTATGTCTTGTTCTGGATCAATGAATTTAGGTGACGGCACCAACTTCTTTTTCAGTTGCCTTGATCCATTCTTTGTATCCGTCGAGTGAAGTTTCTGTACTTGGAGATCTCTGAGCGACAGATCAGAGGAAATCTCCAGTCTGACAAGTTGCTCTGCAGTTCGTGGATTTAGCGGGATCTGAATTTCGGGAAGCGCGCGAGGCGGAGGAGGCCGCGGTACTCGGATGGGATAAGGCAGGAACACCTTCATCTCCGCGCCACCTTTTTCGCCACGTATCACGCGCGTGACTATTGTGGGATTTGACAGGATCGTCCGGGCCTACCAGTCAGTCACTCGGAAGCAACCCCATATAAGGCGCCAGACGGGGGTTTTTGAACATTGCGCCCTCATTTCCCTCTCCCTCTTCCTCGGACTCGTCCGCTGCGTTCGCCTTCATCCCAGCGTTGCTGCTCCGTGCGCTCTTCGCCGGTAACGATGGTGAAGGAGAAGACGGCGGCTTTGGAGCGGGCGAAGAAGGCGACGGCGAAGGCAAAGGGAAGGGCAACCAGTCAGGGTGGATCCTCATCGAGGGCCGGCCTGCCGCAGGGCTGGATCCAGGGCAACTGGATCCGCTCGACGATCCGTCAGAAGGATCTCGACGACCTGGCCAATGAAGGGTTGATCCCCCATGGATCAGCGAGGCTCCCGGGGAAGGAGTGGCAGCTGCAGCCTCAGGAGGGTGAGTGTGTCCTCTTGGCCACCCATGTTGACCGCGGGTTTTCTTTGCCTCCTCACCCTTTCTTTCGGGGATTTCTGAACTTCTTTGGGGCACAACTCAACCACTTCACACCCAACTCCATCGTGTATCTCGCTGCTTTCGTGTCCTTGTGTGAGAATTTCTTGGGTTGCCGGCCTCATTGGGGCCTTTTCAAACACATTTTCACTTGTCGCTCTCAGACGGTGAAAAAGGCCAATCCGAGTGACGAGAAAACCCAGGTGATTCAGATGTGTGGGGGTCTTGGGGTTCAGATGAGGGGGAAAAGTGCCTTTCCAGCCATGGTCCTTCCCGAGTCGGTCCGAGGGTGGCAGTCGACCTGGTTCTACTGCCAAGACCAGCCGACACCAGGGCAGTTGACTGGACTCCCTCCTTTTTCCATGGACCGAGTGAGCAAGCCGTCCTCTTTGAAGGTGGTCCCGGAGGAGAAGGCGCAGGTTAAGGTGCTGGTCGAGCGTGTAGTCCAGCTTATCCGTGACGGGGTGACCGGCATGGATCTCTTGGAAGTCTTCCTCCGACGGCGCATCCAGCCGCTTCAATATCGAGACCATCTGATGTGGATGTATTCTGGCACTGAAGAAACCACTCGGATCCACCCGGAGGAGGTCGAGGATGCCACGCTAGAGAGGTGGACGACTGCCATCACAGGGAACAAGGATAACCCTCGAGGAGCTAGGAGGATTCCTCCACTCGACCAGTCATATGAAGTAGACAAGGTCCAATCTTGTATCTTTTGACCGTGATCCTGCTTTCTCCATCCTGTTTGCTTAACATTGGTTGACTGACTTTTGTCTTGTTTTTTGTCTTCCAGGTCAGTACCGAGATGTACTCGATGCCCTACGGGGCGCAAGAACAGATCAAGGAGGAGGGGAGCGGAGGTGAAAGTCAGGAGGAGTGGCAATCTGATGGTGAGGAGGATGAAGAAGACGACAGCTCTGGTGAAGAGGAGGAGGAGGAAGAGGAGGAGGAAGTCGACCCTCCTCGCACTGAAAGGCGATCCAAGCTCGCCCATGATCCTGCAGTCAAGCGTGGCAAAGCGACTGTGCCTGTTGGGCAGTCGATGAAACGCCCTCGGACGACCTCTCCAGCACCGACTGAAAAAGCGCCGAAGCAACCCCGAGCAACGTCATCAAAGCCAATGAAGGCCCTACCCAAGATGAGGATGGTGATTCCCACCATTTCCGGGTAATAGCAGAACTTGTGTTTTCTTGTTTGGCATGGATAAACTCTTGGTCGACTCGTTGGCTAACCGACTGATTTCTGAAATCTACAGTGCTGCTACCTCCGAGACCTCAGCCAGGAACGAGGACCAAGAAATGGAAGATGCTGCTACCTCCAACCTTGGTATGATCTCTGTAGTTTCGCTTTTGGTTGATTGGATCTTCATTTTTAACTTTGAATCTTTCCTGTAGCCCCACCTCATGTCATTGATATCCCTGATGATGACGATGAGGAGCCACTGAGACAGATGAGGAACAAAAAGGCGGCTGCTGGCAAGAGTGCTCAGGTCATATCAGCACATGAGACACTGGTTCAGGAGGGAGGCAACGTCACTCGGACTTCCGTGTCCTTTGTTGTGCCGCTGACGAGTGTTCGACCTTCATCGTCGACTGTTGATCCGCCTTCTCTTTTCTCCACACACCACATCCCAGAGGACCAAGCGGGTGCTGCTAAGGAGGCTATACGCCAGGCGGGGTCATGATGGAGCAGGTGAAGGCGATCCGGGACGCCAGCCAAGCAGCTTATGATGCAAGTTCAGCTCTTCAGACCAACGTCCAGGTTAGTTGGTCACCGCTTGTTCTGTTAGGATATGGTACCTGAAAACTCTTCTGTCTGAAGATCTTTGCATCTGTACATCCACTGGGTGTGTCGATTGAATTTTTGGATTGGTGGGGGCACGCTGAGTGCACCCACTGGGTGTAGTCCCCGATACTATGGTGGACTGCTGGCAGTCGACTGTAGTCTTTATACTTTGAATTTCTTCTCTCTAACATTTCCACTCGGTCTGGTCGAATGGAATCTTGGAACCAGTGGGGGCACGCTGAGTGCACCCATTGGGTGTAGTCCCCGAGACCATGGTCGACTGCTGGTAGTCGACTAAGGTCTGAAGAACATCTCTCTTTGTTTTTTTATCATGATGATACCGTGGTTGACTGCTGGCAGTTAGCTATGGTTTAGGATCGTAACTTTTTGTCTCTTTCGGTCGACTGATCGAACCGAGTCGGTAGAACCAGTGGGGGCACGCTGAGTGCACCCACTGGGTGTAGTCCCCGAGACTACTCTTGAATATTTTGATTCGGCTGTAGTCTTAGAAATGCTACAATTTTCTCTTAGTCACTCGGAAGCAACTTATCTTTAATGTTAGTCGACTGTCCTTTCGCAGAAATCTTGCGAGCTTGTGGCTCGCTATACTGTGTTGGAGAACAAACATATCCAGCTCGAACTTGATTTGAAGCTTGTCCATGAGAACTTCACGAAGGCGAAGGAGGAAGCAAAAGGTATGTTTGGTGAGAATCTTGATGACTGCCTTTATTTTTTTGTCCATTCCTGATTCTGATCTCATTGTCACTTTGCAGATAAACTGAAGGAGGCTCTGAAGAAGAAGGACCTTGACCTCGCCGAGGCACAGAAAGCGGCTTCGGACAAGACGAAGCTTGCAGAAGAAAAGTTGGCTTTAGTCAGTAAACTCGAAGAGGAGAATACCAATCTGAAAGCTGCTCTCGACGTGGCCAACAAGGAGGTCAGCCGTTTGAAGAATGACAAGATAGCTCTGAGTTACAAGGCCAGCGAACTGATGGGGAAGAAGAACGATCTGGAGGCTTATCTGGAAGGGCTCGCCAAGAAGTTATTCCTCATGCTTGAAGGTAATCTCTTTTATCCGACTGACTCGTTATCATCGACTCATCGTGGGACTGTTGGCTTAACTTCAAATTGTGCTTACAGAATTCTGTCAAAACTTCGAGGAGGAGACCAGTCGACTGGAGACAAACTTGGACCCCATTAACTCTCCTGTGAAGGACAAGGCTGCTATGAACGTGTTCCGACTGGATTCTCGTGTTGTTGGTGTGTTGGACTACCTCGCTCGACTGAAGGTTGCGGTGTCGCGGATCGACACGACACTCTGGCCAAGAGAGACGCTTCAAAATGACCTCGAGTCTTTAATGACTCGACTGAATGACGTTCCTAGTCGAGTGCAGGAATGGAAGAAGTCTTCCGCCAGGTGTGGTGCTGATGTTGCTCTATCCTTGGTACGTGTTCACTGCAAGGATGCTCGAGAGGACAAGCTGGCATCCATCGGGGTGGCCAATACCAAGAAGCATGACTTCCAATCTTTCATGGAGACCTTCATTGCTGCTGCCACTCGGATTGCTGATGGAATCGACCTAGACCAGTTTGTCGCACCCTCCAGTCCTCCACCTGAGGAGTAAAAAACTTCTATGCTTCACCTTAAATTTGCCTCGGAATGCCGAGTGGTTTTTTAACCGATAAACTTTTACAGGCTTGACGCCTGAGCACTTCTGAATCCGTTATCTGAACTTTGCTTATCATTAAATATGCTTGCACTTGCCTTCGAGCAAACTTTGTCTTTCACTCGGAATACACTTCAACGCTTGAGATGCAGCTCTGAGGTGGGAAATCCAGTCGACCTGCACTTCACCGCTTTTGCAGGTAGGGATGGAGCACAGATGGAGTGCTCATTGTATTTGTGGCATAGCTCAGAGGGAGAAGGTAGCAGTCGACCTGCACCTTGTCATCCTTGTAGAGCGGAATAGACAAATACTTAGGCGAGCACTGGGATGCAGCTAAGCCCCCGAGTGGGAGGATTGCTCTCCACTCGGTGGGATTTTCAAATACTTAGGCGAGCACTGGACTGCAGCTAAGCCTCCGAGTGGGAGGTTTGCTCTCCACTCGGTAGGATTTTCAGATACTTAGGCGAGTACTGGACTGCAGCTAAGCCCCCGAGTGGGAGGTTTGCTCTCCACTCGGGAGGGTTTTCAGATACTTAGGCAAGTACTGGACTGCAGCTAAGCCCCTGAGTGGGAGGTTTGCTCTCCACTCAGTAGGATTTTCAGATACTTAGGCGAGTACTGGACTGCAGCTAAGCCCCCGAGTGGGAGGTTTGCTCTCCACTCGGTAGAATTTTCAGATACTTAGGCGAGTACTGGACTGCAGCTAAGCCCCCGAGTGGGAGGTTTGCTCTCCGCTCGGTAGGATTTTTTGTGGCGTAGCTCCGAAGGAGAAGGTAGCAGTCGACCTGCACCTCGTCGTCCTAACAGAGCGCATGTTGTATTTGTTGCGTAGCTCGGAAGGAGAAGGTAGCAGTCGACCTGCACCTCGTCGTCCTTGCAGAGCGCACATTGTATTTGTGGCATAGCTCGAAAGGAGAAGGTAGCAGTCGACCTGCGCCTTGCCATCCTTGGAGAGCGCACATTGTATTTGTGGCATAGCTCGGAAGGAGAAGGTAGCAGTCGACCTGCACCTCATCGTCCTTGCAGAGTGCACATTGTATTTGTGGCATAGCTCGAAAGGAGAAGGTAGCAGTCGACCTGCGCCTTGCCGTCCTTGCAGAGCGCACATTGTATTTTTGGCGTAGCTCGGAAGGAGAAGGTAGCAATCGACCTGCGCCTTGCCGTCCTTGCAGAGCGCACATTGTATTAAATACTTAGGCGAGTACTTGGACTGCAGCTAAGCCTCCGAGTGGGAGGCTGGCTCGCCACTCGGTAGGATTTTAAATACTTAGGCGAGTACTTGGACTGCAGCTAAGCCTCTGAGTGGGAGGCTGGCTCGCCACTCGATAGGATTTTAAATACTTAGGTGAGTACTTGGACTGCAGCTAAGCCTCCGAGTGGGAGGCTGGCTCACCACTCGGTAGGATTTTAAATACTTAGGCGAGTACTTGGACTGCAGCTAAGCCTCTGAGTGGGAGGCTGGCTCGCCACTCGATAGGATTTTAAATACTTAGGTGAGTACTTGGACTGCAGCTAAGCCTCCGAGTGGGAGGCTGGCTCACCACTCGGTAGGATTTTAAATAATTAGGCGAGTACTTGGACTGCAGCTAAGCCTCCAAGTGGGAGGCTGACTCGCCACTCGGTAGGATTTTTTTCTTAAACTTAGGAGAAACGGATTCGCAGCTAAGCCCCCGAGTGGGAGGCTGGCTCACCACTCGGCAGGGATTTTTTTACAAACTTAGGCGAAACGGATTCACAGCTAAGCCACCCACTGGGGGGATTTTTTACGTAAACAAAAGTAACAACAATCACTGGGAAAATTATAACACTCTTGTCTTTGAGAAACAAACTACATAAGTACTTTTATTACATCTCATCCGAGTGAATACTTAAGTATAAAAGGGGCGGAGCAGCTCCGCGTTCCAAGCTCTTGGCTCATCAATCTGGCGATCGACATTGTAAAGACGGTACGCTCCATTGTGGAGGACTTTGGTGACAATGAAGGGACCTTCCCAAGTAGGAGCAAGCTTGTGTGGCTTCTGTTGATCCACTCGGAGAACCAAATCTCCTTCTTGGAAGTCTCGACTATTCACGTTTCTGGCATGGAATCGATGCAAGTCCTACTGATAGAAGTCGACTGGATCATGGCCATCTCTCTTTCTTCTTCTAGAAGGTCGACTGCATCCTGTCGGGCTCGCTCTGCTTCATCTTCAGTGTAGAGTTTGACTCGGGTGCATTGTGAAGCAGGTCACTCGGCGGGACTGCTTCAGCTCCATAGACCAGGAAGAACGGAGTTCTCCCAGTCAACCGATTAGGAGTGGTCCTTAATCCCCAAAGAACTGATGGAAGTTTGTCGACCCATGCGCCTGCTGCGTGTTGGAGATCGCGCATCAGTCGGGGTTTCAGTCCTTTGAGAATTAGTCCATTTGCTTGTTCTGCTTGTCCATTCGACTGGGGGTGAGCGACTGAAGCATAGTCGACTCGTGTGCCTTGAGATGCGCAAAAGGCTTTGAATTTGTCAGAATCAAAGTTTGACCCATTATCAGTGATGATGCTATGCGGAACTCCATATCTAAATACCAACTCTCTGATGAAGCTGATAGCAGTGCCAGCATCCAGATTCTTGATAGGCTTAGCTTCAATCCATTTGGTAAACTTGTCGACTGCTACTAGCAAGTGAGTGAAGCCGCTCCTGCCAGTTCTCAGTGGTCCAACCATATCTAACCCCCAAACAGCAAAGGGCCGGACGAGTGGAATGGTCTTCAAGGCTAAGGCGGGTTTGTGCGATAGATTGGAATAAAACTGACATCCTTCACACTTGTCGACTATCTCCTTTGCCATTTCATTTGCTCTTGGCCAGTAAAATCCCGCTCGGTATGCTTTAGCCACAATGGTCCGAGAGGATGCATGATGACCACAGGTCCCCGAGTGGATATCGTCAAGGATTATCCGACCTTCTTCTGGTGTTATACATTTCTGATCGACTCCGGTCGCGCTTTCTCTGTACAACTGTCCCTTTATCACGGTAAAGGCTTTGGATCAACGGACGATCTGTCGAGCTTCTTCTTCATTCTCTAGGAGCTCTTTCCTTAGGATATACGCGATGTACGACTCTGTCCAGTCGGGAGTGATGACCAAAACTTCCATGATCAGGTCGACCACAGCTGGAACTTCAACTTCAGTCGGATCTGTGACACTTTTTGGCTGTGGAGCTTCTTCGGTGAAAGGATCCTCTTGAACTGATGGAGTATGGATGTGTTCCAAAAACACATTACTGGGAATGGCTTCTCTCTTGGAACCTATCTTTGCCAAATCATCAGCCGCTTGATTTTTCAGTCGGGGTATATGTTGGATCTCTAACCCCTCAAATTTCTTCTCTAGCTTTCTCACTGCATTGCAGTAACCAGTCATGGCTGGACTTCTGACGTCCCACTTCTTCATCACCTGATTAACCACCAAATCTGAGTTGCCATAGACCATGAGGCGACGGACGCCGAGTGAAATGGCCATACGCAACCCATACAAAAGTGCTTCGTATTCTGCTTCGTTGTTGGAGGAATCAAAGTGGATCTAGATCACATATCTGAGCTTATCTCCTCGGGGGGAAACCAACACTACCCCAGCACCGGAACCATTCAGCATCTTAGAACCATCAAAGAACATGGTCCAGTGCTCCGAGTGAACTTGAGTCGGTAGTTGCTGTTCAATCCACTCGGCGATGAAATTTGCTACTGCTTGGGACTTGATGGCTTTCTTTGCCTCAAATTTGATATCAAGGGGAAGGAGTTCAATCGCCCATTTCGCCACTCGACCAGTTGCATCTCTGTTGTGCAGAATCTCTGACAATGGGGCGTCGCTGACGACTGTAATGGAATGGTCAGAGAAGTAATGAGCAACCTTCTTCGTGGTCATATAAATCCCATATACAAGCTTCTGATAATGAGGGTATCTTTGCTTTGATGGGGTCAACACTTCAGAAAGATAATATATTGGGCGCTGAACTTTGAAGGCTTTTCCTTCTTCTTCCCGCTCGACTGTAAGTACTGTACTGACGACTTGTCCGGTGGCTGCAAAGCAGCAAAGGCTCTTTGCTGATTGGGGCAGCAAGCACCAGCTGGGTGGAGAGCAGAGCTTTTAGTTCTGCAAACGCTGCATCAACTTCTGGAGTCCACTCGAACTTGTCTGACTTCTTCATCAGTCGGTAAAGAGGCAATGTCTTTTCACCGAGACGAGAGATGAATCGACTTAAAGCGGCCAAGCATCCAGTGAGCTTCTGGACATCATGCACACGCACAGGGCGTTTTATTCGGAGTATAGTGCCCACCTTTTCTGGGTTGGCGTCGATTCCTTGTTCGAAAATGAGAAAACCGAGTAACTTTTCGCCAGGAACTCCGAATGTGCACTTTGATAGATTAAGCTTGATATCATACCTCTTGAGATTGGAAAATGTTTTAGCGAGGTCAGTCAACAGGTCAGAACCCTTCCATGATTTGACCACAATATCATCCATGTACGCTTCCACATTCCGACTGATTTGAGTGAGCAAACACTTCTGAATCATCCTCATGAACGTGGCTCCGGCATTTTTAAGGCCGAATGGCATGGTGACATAGCAGAAGCACCCGAATGGAGTGATGAAAGTTGTTTTAATCTCGTCGGGTCCATACAGACGGATCTGATGGTAACCGGAATAGGCGTCTAAAAAAGACAGGCGCTCACATCCTGCAGTTGAGTCGACTATTTAGTCGATGCGGGGAGAGGAAAATGATCTTTCGGGCAGGCCCGATTGATATGTTTGAAGTCAATGCACATACGAAGTGACTTGTCCTTCTTGTGGACCATGACAACATTGGCGAGCCACTCGGACTGGTAAATCTCTCGGATAAACTCCGCTGCTAAGAGCCGCGCCACCTCCTCGCCAATGGCCTTTCTCTTCTGGATGGTGGACCGTTGAAGATGTTCCTTGACAGGTTTTACTTTTGAGTCGACTCACAGGCGATGCTCAGCCAGCCCCCTGGGAACACCGGGCATGTCAGCAGGCTTCCATGCGAAGATGTCCCAGTTCTCACGGAGGAACTGGATGAGCGCTTCTTCCTATTTGGATTCGAGTGTTGTAGGGATATGAGTCGGAGCAGCACTGGGGTTGGTTGGGTGAATGTGAACGGGCTTCGTCTCACCGGACGACTGAAACACTGACTCTGTAGCGGGCTTCTTGGCTCGCAACAAATCACTCAGGTCTGCAGTTTTCTGGTATTCCTGCAGCTCTACCACTGCCATCTGAGCATCGGTGATCTTTGAGCCCTTCTGAAAGCACTCTTCCACCTTCTTCCGATTGCCAGTAATAGTGATCACACCTTTGGGACCAGGCATCTTCATTTTGAGGTACACATAACATGGTCGAGCCATGAAACGTGCATAAGCTGGCCTGCCCAAAATAGCATGATAAGCACTCTGGAAATCCACCACTTCAAATGTCAACTTTTCTTTGTGGTAATTCTTGGAATCACCGAAGACTACATCAAGAGCAATTTGGCTGAGTGACTCAGACTTCTTCCCGGGAATGACTCCATGGAAACTCATGTTGCTGGTACTGAGTCTGGACATCGGAATGCCCATCCCTTTCAATGTTTCTGCATATAATATATTCAGGCCACTGCCACCATCCATCAAGACTTTAGTCAGTCGAGTGCCTTCGGTGACTGGGTCGACCACCAAAGCTTGCCTCCCACGGGTGGCTATGTGTGTCGGATGATCGGACTGGTCGAACGTGATGGCAGTTTGCGACCACTTCAGATAACTGGGTGTCATCGGAGCAACCATATTCACCTCTCGGTTGATAACTTTCAATCGACTTTTGCTTTCAACATCAGCAAAAATCATCAGGGTGGAATTGACTTGGGGATATCCATCATCACTATCTTCTTTGTCCTCAACTTTGTTCGACTCCTTTTCCTTATCTTTGGGTTGTTTCCCCTGGAATTGCTAGATCAAGAGCCAACACTGTCAAGTGGTATGTTTCGGGTAAATGAATTTACCCTCCTCATCTTTCTTCGTGTGGATGTGGCACAGAAAATCCATCACATCATTTCCTTCCTTGTCCTTCACCTTCTTAGGGTTCCAAGATCCTTTGGGCTTCCCTTTAAACTTTCCTTGAGTTACGGCCAAGGCTTCTCCAGGAGCAGCTGGCTCGGCTTTCCGCTTCTGCTTTCGACTGGAGTTCCCTCCCCGGTTTCACGAGTGGTTGCCTTGTACTTGCCACTCCGGAGCCGATCCTCTTCTTCACCATTGGCATACTTGGTGGCAATCTCCATCATTCGACTCAGGGTAATGTCTCCTGTCCGACCGAATTTCAAACTTAACTCTCTGTTCTTAACGCCTTCCTTGAAGGCACAGACTGCCTGGTGATCAAATACATTCTCCACCGTGTGATGCAATGTGATCCACCTCTGGATGTAATCCCTCAGAGTCTCATTCGACTTTTGCACACAAACCTGCAGCTCCATCAACCCTGCTGGTCGCTTGCAAGTTCCTTCAAATGTTCTGACAAACATTCGGGCAAGATCTTCCCAAGTGTAAATGTTGCTAGGTGCCAACTGATTCAGCCATGCTCTGGCCGAGCCCTCCAACATAAGAGGTAGGTGTTTCATGGCCACCTCATCATTGCCGCCGCCAATCTGAACAGCCACTCGGTAGTCCTCGAGCCAAGTATCGGGCTTGGACTCGCCGGTGAAATTACTAACTCCAGTTGCCAACCTGAAGTTGGGAGGAATCACCGCGGCCCTGATGGCTCTGCTAAAACACTCTGGTCCTGAGACGTGAACTCTTCTTCTGGTGGGCACATCTCTGTCATGGCCTTCTCGATGAGCTCTGTTCCGATCGACCAAACCTTGAACGATAATGGACCTCGCATCAAAGCCTGGTTCTCTGGGGTCGACTGGAACCCTTCGCCCAACACTGTGCTAGCGTCTATCATCTTGCTGTCGAGGAGCGTACGACCCACCTCTTGGGGGAGGAGTGGGCACTCAACGTTGATCATCACAATCGAATTGGTCATCATACTGATCACGCCAACCTCCACGTCCCTCACGCCTCGGGGGCGATCTCGGGCTATGGGCTGACTGGACTATATTCACAACGACGGATCTGCTGTGAATCCTGTTTCGCGACTGCGATACAGCTAAATTTTGATCTCATGCTGCCCGGAGTAAATCTCTGATCTGCATCAAGCCTCTGCCAGCCTCTGACTGAGAGGGCTGAATCGACTCTGCTATACGGGCTGCAGCTGCTAGATTCTGAATCGGAGTACGATATACCTGAGTCGGTGGTGGAAAGAGTTGACGCCGACTGGAGTCTGGGACCCGTTGCTGTGCACGCTCGTCGAGTGCTCGCTGGAGGTTCTCCAGTCGAGTGCACTTAGCCAAGTTGGCCAAACGCGCGTCCTCTAAGGCACGAGCCTCGGGGGTTTCTCCAGCGATAGGAGTATGCAGCGCATCCATGTTCCGGCGGCGAAGATCTTCCCTTTGTAGCGACGTGAGGGGCTCGGGCTGATATTCTTCATGGGCATGCGCCGGATCGCCTCCGCCATCATCTCTGTCAGTGCGGGGAAAACCGGGAGGACTGTGTGGTCCATTGACCATTAGAACCTCCGCCGTCGGATCACTGCTGTCGCACTCAGATGCAGTCTCTAAGGAGCCAGTCGACAAGTCGAACAGGCCATAGAGAGATTCGTCGGGCTCGATCGCCGCGACTTGGGGAGTGGCCGACTGGCGAGCCACCGTGTGCCTCACCCACCGCTGAAGCCTCGACCGACCAGAGCGCTCGCGCCGGCAGGAGACAGGAAGGGAGGATGACACAGGGGTCGACCGATACAGGGTCGACGGTTGCCGCAGGAGGACGCCACGGACGCATGCATGGAAGTGCGTCGCCCTGCGGACGGGGAGCGCGTTGATGTCGAGTGGAGCCTCCTGAAGCCAAGCGGAGTCGTCGGTGATGAACGTCAGCGCGCCGAGACGGATCTCGCGGCCCTCAACCAAAACTTCTCCTGAAACCATGATGAAGGAGATCGGAACAATCGCAACTTCTCCAATAGGTCGCTAAGACACCTGCCCCAAGGTGGGCGCCAACTGTCGTGGTTCTAAGTCTGACAGTAGAATAGGGGGGTAGGAATGGAGAGGCAAGATCCTAGATATGGAGTAGTTGTATACGCAAGATGTTTTACAAGTTCAGGCCCTTCTCGGAGGAAGTAACGGCCCTACGTCTCGGAGCCCGGAGGCGGTCGACTGTATTATGTGTGTATGAGTTACAGGGGTGCGAACCCTTTACACTGAGGAGGAGGGTGGCTTATATAGAGTCCGCCAGACCCCTCCGGCCCTCAGTTATGCAGGGTTTAAAGTACATTAAGATCTGGCGTTACTGGTAATGCCATACATAAAGTGCTATGATGACCATAAAGACTACTTAATGACCGACCGTTTGTGTGCAGAGTGACTCTAGATCTCCTGGTGGTTGAGTGAGTGGCTTCATGGTCGAGTGTCTTCGAGTTCGTTGAGTGTCTTCGAGTTCGTCGAGTGGAATCCTTCCAGATCGACTGAAAGGTAGTTTCTTCTAGAGATGTCCTTGGGGAGGGTATCTTGGACAGGTCCATGACCCTATCCTAGGTACATGGCTTCATCAGTTGAGACCCGCATCCTCGGTGGTTTCCGGACACTTTATTCGTGATCCTAAGAACAATCCATACATCTTTTCGAGCGTCATGCCGAAGAATTGTTGAACAGTTCGTGGTCCTTCCAGGTTGAACTCCCACATACGGAAAGATCGACGTTGGCATGGCAGGACCCGATGAACTAGCATAACTTGCATTACCTTGATAAGACCGACGTCCCTCTTGAGGAGATCTCGAATGCTGCTTTGCAATGTCAGCACATCATTAACTGGCCCCCAGTCCAGCCCCTTGTTGACCCATGATGTCAGTTGGGGCGGAGGGCCCGAGAGAAAGGCGGGGGCGGCCGCCCACTTTGTACCTCGGGGAGCTGTGATGTAAAACCACTCCCGTTGCCATAAATTGGACACCTCTGGGAAGGAACCCTTTGGCCATGGGGCATAGACGCCTTTGCTTATTATAGCACCTCCGCTCTCTGTGTGCCGCCCATCGATCATCTCCGGCTTCACATCGAAGGTCTTGAGCCATAAGCCGAAGTGTGGGGTGATGCGGAGGAAGGCCTTGCACACGACGATAAATGACGAGATGTGAAGGATGGAATCTGGAGCTAGATCATGGGAATCTAGCCATAATAGAACATGAGCCCTCTCATGAAGGGATCAAGACTAAAACCTAGCCCTCGGAGGAAGTGGGAAACAAATACGACACTCTCGTTGGGTTTGCGAGTGGGGATGACCTGCCCTTGAGCAGGCAGCCTGTGCGGGATTTCGGCGGTGAGATACCTGGCCTCCCTAAGCTTCTTGATGTCCTCCTCTGTGACAGAGGAGGCCATCCACCGGCCTTGAAGGTTGGATCCGGACATGGTTGAAGGTCCGAAGCACTTAGCTTGAGCCTTGGGTGTTGGAACTCGAGGCAAAGGAAGGGAAGGATCGAGCATGGGAAGAAAAGGACAGGCCTTGGCCCCTTTATAAAGAGGACGAATATCAAGCGTCCCCCGTGTGGCTGTTTGGAACTTGCCTAAAATCGAGCAGTCATATTAACAAGCGCGGTTGGGTTACCCACACTCGTATTGATGAGAATCCCGTGATAAGGGGACACGATCTCTGCTTCGACAAGACGTGCCAAGGAAACCGCCTCGCAATATGTGCAGTAGCTGGTTGGGAAAAACGATTCGAATAATGGCCGTGCCGTGGCGTGATGTCATGCTATGAAAAGTTGTCAGCAGATAAGATTTGTGAAATATTGTGCTCTCTACGGTGGTATGTGGAATTTGTTTTGCAGAGCCGGACACGATCCTTGTGTTCAAAATCTTCTATGGAGTATTCAGAGAAGGAACCCGCCTTGCAATGCCGAAGACAATCTGTGCGCCGGACACATCGTCATTGAAGCCTCGTTCAGGGGCTACTGAGGAAGTCCAGGATTAGGGGGTCCTCGGAGAGCCGGACTATATACTTTGGACGGACTCTTCGACTATGAAGATACAAGATTGAAGTCTTCGTCCCGTGTCCGGATGAGACTCTCCTTTGCGTGGAAGGCAAGCTTGGCAATTCGGATATGTAGATCTCCTTCTCTGTAACCGACTCTGTGTAACCCTAGCCCCCTCCGGTGTCTATATAAACCGGAGGGTTTAGTCCGTAGGACAACAACAATCATATCATAGGCTAGCTTCTAGGGTTTAGCCTCTACGATCTCGTGGTAGATCAACTCTTGTAATACTCATATCATCAAGATCAATCAAGCAGGAAGTAGGGTATTACCTCCATCAAGAGGGCCCGAACCTGGGTAAACATCGTGTCCCCCGCCTCCTGTTACTATTAGCCTTAGACGCACAGTTCGGGACCCCCTACCCGAGATCCGCCGGTTTTGACACCGACAACAATTGAGATGCTTGTGGTCCTTTGGCAAGTGGCGAGATGCACAGGTGCCGAGGACTTTGCCAGAGGAGCTGAGGGTTTTGCGACCTGAGGAATTAGAGCAGCTTGCGGAATATGCTGTGAGGGCATAGATGAGATTGGCCGTGAGAGCATTGCTGAACTTGGCCGTGAGGCCATTGCTGAGGAAGTTGGTTTGCATGCAGGCTTCTTAGGCATAACCTTCTTGCTTGTGGAGGCCTCAGCAGCTACAACAGCTGAGTCTTCATTGAATTTCCTCACTACTTCTTTGGCTTGTTTGGCCAACTTGGCTTGTCGCTTGGCCCATTCATCAGCATAGTCCTCACCGCGCTTGATGCTAGTGGGATCAGCAATTTTGCCAGGTGCCAATGGAGGTCTTGGGCATGGAGGGTTTAGAGCAAATTTCTTCATGTGCTTTGGAGTAACATATATGTACTCCCTCCATTCCCGTGCCCATCTTCGCTCAATTTTCTGTATGCGCACCCAGCGCTCATTCTTTGTTTCCTTCCCATGAGTTGCCACACCTTGTGCGTAATACCCTGCATAGATGTCAATAGGGATCTCAAAAGCAGTGTTGACTTCCAGTTTCTTCCCTCCCTTCTGAGGTTTCCTGCCATCAGCCATTTTCTTCAGCTGAGGGTTTTGAACTATTGAGTTCTTTGAAGAAGTATGCAGATTTTCTTCGAGGAACGCTACGAATGAGTTAAGTTGATGAGAACCTAGTGATTCAGCAGCAGACATGTGTACCTGTGAACAGAGTATAGGTGCGAAGAATTTGAAGAGGTCATATGCGTTCTCAGAGGTTTTTGCAAACTGGAACAAGTTTGAGGAAATTGACCAGATATGTCTTGAAGAATTTCACTAAGCGTTCTTTGACTTAGGTTCTAGAGTTGTGTGGATTGTGAAATTCACACAATTGAGGAATCTTGAGGAAAAACATCACTTAGAGAAACAGATCAAGAACAGTTGATTGTGTGAGGTGTTTAGAGTGTGGAGGTTGAAGAATAAACACCTTTTGAAGATTTTATGAGAATCATCAGAATCAACAAAGGCAGTAAAAGTAACTTTTAATTACCCTTGACGAAGAACACGACGAACTGATATTGTAGATTGGAAGTTCGTCAGTCCAGATCTTCCACGCCCTAACTTGGTAGAGGAAGACAACTACGGCGGCGACGGAGTGAAGATTTCCGCGGTCGGCGCGAGTACGACGGCGATGAGGTCGAGGCAGTGAAGCTCTTCCTTACCGGCGATGATGAAGGTAGCGGCGGCGTTAGGGCTTGAGAGCTCGAGCGAGGGGAGTGAGTTCGAGCGGGGTAAATGCAGTCTAACGAGGGTGAGGGGTATTTATTGACGAGGTGAAAAACCGCTCGCCCGAGGAAAATGGACGAACGTGCCCCTGACCCTTCAAATCCTAGCGACACGTGTCACCCACATACAGTGAGGTGGAGATCATGTGAGATCGTGGGTGAATAGATAAATCTTATCGCGGGATGTGTAACGGTTTGAGCGGCAAAGGCTGAAAATTCAAATAAGAATATTTTAATGCTTCGTTCGCAAATTCTTCGGCTGACAAGGACATAGTGAAGATTGAACGGGTTTCAAATAGAACGCACATGAAGAATTTGTGAACAGATTGGGTTGAGTTTAGCATAGAAGGGAAAAGGGTCCGATCACATTCACTTAGCAGAAAAGGCAACTTGAAGAATTAGCAATAAGTGAATGTTGTAGAGGACATAAAAACTCAAGTATATATATAGTCAATGAAGAACAACGACGGAAAGAGTGAAGACAATGCAAAGTTGAAGAAATTGAACAACTGAGGAATTTGAAAAATGAAGAAAAACTCAAATTGAAGATTTTCAACTTTGGTTGGTGGCGTAACCCACCGTATAAGAATGATGATTTCAGACACCGCGTACAATAGTCGTGGGGTTCTGAGAATCAAATTTTTCATTAATTTCTTCACACTTAGAGGGTTAGTCTTCATTGATTGAAGAAAAATTTTACTTCGTGTGTTGCACATCTAAGTCATCAAATTTGTATAAGTGTTAGGATGTGTGTCCTTTTCAAAGAACATTTGAAGATTCTAAGATATTTAGCTCACACTACAACTTGCTAAATCTCTTCTCATCCAAGGGCTTTGTGAAGATATCGGCCAGCTGGTCTTCAGTATTTGCGTGGTCGATGGAGATGTCGACCTTCAACACATGGTCACGAAGAAAATGATGACGAATCTGGATGTGCTTTGTCTTCAAGTGCTGAGGAAGTCCGGGATTAGGGGGTCTTCGGATAGCCGGACTATATACTTTGGTCGGACTGTTGGACTATAAAGGTACAAGATTGAAGACTTTGTCCCGTGTTCAGATGGGACTCTCCTTTGCGTGGAAGGCAAGCTTGGCAATTCGGATATGTAGATCTCCTTCTCTGTAACCGACTCTGTGTAACCCTAGCCCCCTCCGGTGTCTATATAAACTGGAGGGTTTAGTCTGTAGGACAACAACAATCATAATCATAGGCTAGCTTCTAGGGTTTAGCCTCTACGATCTCGTGGTAGATCAACTCTTGTAATACTCATATCATCAAGATCAATCAAGCAGGAAGTAGGGTATTACCTCCATCGAGAGGGCCCGAACCTGGTAAACATCGGGTCCCCCACCTCCTATTACCATTAGCCTTAGACGCACAGTTCGGGACCCCCTACCCGAGATCCGCCGGTTTTGACACCGACATTGGTGCTTTGATTGAGAGTTCCACTGTGCCGTCGCGATAAGGCTTGATGGCTCCTTCAATCGCCTTCAACGACGCGGTCCAGGGTAAGGTTTTCCTCCCCAGACAGATCTTCGTATTCGGCGGCTTCGCACTGGGGGCCAACTCGCTTGGCCATCTGGAGCAGATCGATAGCTATGCCCCTGGCCATCAGGTCGGGTTTGGACGCTTGAATTATACTGCCGACATCCGCGGAGACTTGATCTCCAACGGATTCGAGCCCATGTCAGGTGCGCCGGACAGTTACGACGAGCACGACTTAGATCTGCCATCGGGCGGTGTTCAGGAGATCACGCCTGCGGCTGCCCCGGCCTTCAATCCGGAGCAGATCGTGCCATCCGAGGACGGGTGGATGGACCCCGCCACGGAAGTCGCACACTCATCGGCGCTAGAGCCGAACACGGACTTCACATCCAAAGAAATCTGTGTCATCGGACCCTCGGACTCGTCTCCGGCCACAGGCTCCGAACTGCGTACGTCCGTGCCTATCAAATCTGATTGGGCACCAATCATGGAGTTTACCTCCGCAGATATCTTTCAGCACTCGCCTTTGGGCGACGTGCTAAATTCATTGAGGCCTCTCTCTTTGTCAGGAGACTCCTGGTCGAACTATGTCCGGCTGGAGTGGGAAGCGAACGACGTAGAAATTCGTTCCCCACCCACCACCCACTTAATAGTCACTGTCGATGACTTAACCGACATGCTTGACTTCAACTCCGAAGACATCGACGGTATGGATGACGATGCAGGAGAAGAACAGGAACCACCGCCCACATGACGCTGAACAGCCACCTCATCATATGATATATATATATATATATATATATATATATATATATATATATATATATATATATAGGACAGGGCTATTTTGGTACTAATAACAGAATAATATTTTGTTACCCTCGGCCCTATAAGGCGCGCCCATCCAAAAAAAGTAAACTGCCCGACTCCTCCCCGCAGATCCTCCACACCACCTCCTCCCCGAGCCTGCTGCCGGCCGCTTCCTCCCCACCGCGCCGCCGCCGAACCTCCTCCCCCCATGCGCCGCCGCCCGGCCTACTCCCCACCGTGCCGCCGCTCGACCTCCTACCCCACACACCGCCGCCCGGCCTACTCCCCTCCGCGCCGCCGCTCGGCCTCCTCCCACCGTGCCTCCGGCAGGCCTCCTCCCCACCGTGCCGCCTCCCGGCCTCCTCCTCGAGCGCGCTGCCGCCCGGCCCTATCCCCATCGCCGGTAGCGTCTCCATTCAGCTCCGGCCGCCGCCCTCCCTCCGACCACCATGGCTCCAACTACTCATTCACGCAAGCAGGAGCCCCCCTGATTCGGCTGTCCTCCTCCACTCTCTGGATCAAGTTCGTCCCTATAGACCCCCTGCTCCTGCGCGTCTCCGTCCCTTCTCCATCTCCCACCAAATGTGCTTCCAGGTTGTGCCTGCAAGTAGTCATGGAGACTTTCTTTCTCCATAGTCTGTGATTTGGATTACTGCAAGTAAAAAGTTCACTATGTGAGAAGGAGTCAGTGCAATATACTGTAGGTAAGATGTTCGTCTTTTGTGTGACCAAAAAATTTCATCTTCTAAAGGTTGAAGACAAATGGGCTATGAAGCTTTAGATAAAAATGATTTGTTTTTGTATCTATATTCTAGTATTCAGCGTGAGCAGAAAGTTTGCTGCTCCGCCTCTAGCCATCGGTAGTTCATTGTCAGTACAGGCTCTAAAACTACTCAGTACAGTCCGTTCACCGCTGACACACGAGGTCGTTCAACCTCGCAATGATGAGGTCTGGACTTTCCCCTGCCTCTTTTTATGTAGCATTTTCTGAAAATATCACACTTTCAAGTGCCTCAAGAGTTCAAAAGTCTAAACAAATAAAAGCTGAAACTAAAGTTCAGGAACTGTTTCCTTCAGAAATTGAACTGTTGTAAAGATTGTAAATTGAAGTGTTCGTTCTTCTAGGTACTGGCACTACAAAATACAAACACACTCAGTTTCAATTAATTATTTTAGTTCAGTTCAATTTCTTGTTTTAGTTTAGGTCAATTCTTATCTTAAGTTTCAGCTTGGTTCAATTCTTATTTTACACTTCAATTCAGTCCAAGCTTTGGCAGATGACGGCCATGCCAAATCTGTAGTGGCAACAGGAGGGTCAAGTCATTGTGGTTGGAGGAAGGCGCCCTGCTGCTGCTCTACATTAGATACAAGCGCCGCATCGAGCGGTTGTCCTCTACTATGGCACACGAATAGCTACTGCTGCATCGGTATGTGTGTGCTGCCGCATCAGTACGTGTGCTGCCGCATCAGTATTGAAACTCTACCTCGGACGAGCCCATGCGGGAACCATGGCCTTCACCACGTTTGGTCGTCTCCGTCCTCATTATCTTTTGTACAATGTGTTGTCGACTCCTTCGTTTCAAGCCCGTTTCTGGCCGACCACATACTACTTGAACTGATGAGCTTGAACTACGTGTGTTGCTAGCCATTTTGTGTTACTTGAACGGCCGCCCTTGCATCATCAAAATCTTGATTTACTGGGCAAGGCATGTCACGCAGGGTAGTTGGAAGGGAGGGGAAGCTCGTTGCCTTGCCATGGTTCCAGCGGGAGCCGGGCGGGCTGGTGTACACAGAGGATAGAGACCCTGGCCAACTCCATTGATCTTCTCAGTAAATGCTCCACTGGTAACTCCATTCGAAGTTTTGTCAAGTTTGATTGCCATGCTCTAGCCTCACATCACATTTTTTTCCAGTTCTGCTCGTATTGTAAGTTTGTTGAAACCTACCTAATATATAGCTAATTCAACATCCGACATATCTGCTGTATTTGTGTGCCCACACCCTCATATGCTTGTACAAAAAAGAAAATGAATGTTAGAGTGGGTGATTAAAAAACTCAATGTTCTTCTGTTATTCGAGTAGGCACCTGAAAAAAAATGTTCACCTTGGTTAGATGAACCAAATGGGTTGTGTAGTTCTTCTGTTATTTGAGGAGGCACCTAAAAAAATAGACAAAATAAATAAGATGGCAGTAACAACCAGGTTGACTTTTTGTAATTTTCTGTGTACGATTGCAGTACTTTTTGTAAGAAAACACATGGTACTTTGTAAAAAAAACATTCCGAAACTATTTGGACTGACCGTTCAGTTGGCAGCGTTCATGCTGCTGCCAATGTGGTCGTTGGGGATAGTCAATTGGAAGATCTGTAGCTCCTCAGTCCAACTTATTGCTTAGCTGCCGGTCACTCAAAAAAGAGTAGCGTGCAGGACACCCCGTGCTCCGCCCCCTGATCCGGCATTTTTGGTATGAATTTGATGAATCTTCTTGATGCTCTGTTCTTATCCATCTAGAGATTTCTGCTCATGTTGCCTGTTTGTATTGCTTCTACTTGTTTCGTTCCTGCATGCATGTATCAGTTTCAATGTTTTGAGATGGCTATGTCTAGCTTACTTCCAACTCTGAAGCTTTACATGCATATTTGCGGATGGGATTTTCAGGTACTAGTTTGGAACTGTATCTAACCCATACTAAAATGTTTCAGCAGTTCAATAGGGGCGCGGGGTTCAGTTCGGGATGATGAGCCAGGCAGCTGGCCTTCGCATCACGAACTGGTGTCTCAGTACAACCCTACGCTACAAGGCATGCGTACATCCACTTCATGTGTTAGTAAAAAGTATTGTGCATTTGCTTGGCAGCTTTGCACTCTAGATACATCACTTGGTAAATCAAAAATATTTTGTTGTTCACTTTTTGTGTTTTTTTCAATAATTCTCATGCTTTCTTTCGTGAGGGCTACAAATCATAGTGCTTAAAATACCAATGGGTCCGTCATACTTGAATTAAAAAAGTTATAGGAGAAAAGTACCCTATTCCATTACTTTGAGAAGTACAAGTACACCTTTCGAAATAGTACAGTGCAGACCCGGTGTTGCCCTGCATAAATGGAGTCTTTAGCTCACCATGCTACCTCCTCCCGCCGGTGGGGCTCCGTCGTTGCAGCGCCCCAGCCATTCACTGCTGCCAAACCAGGCCGTTCAACAGACAACGCCGAGCTGTTCGACACCGCAGCTCGGGAGGCTACCTGTTTTGCTGTCGATCCCGTCCTCGGTGTCCATGAGCGCGAACACGTTGTATCCGGTGGCGAGATGAAGGCCACCTGTGATCCCTGCTTCCCGTCATCATCTCCACCTCGTGTGAGTTCACTACCGAGAACAAGCACGACCACCTACAGTTCCTGGTTGTAGCCTTGGCCACCCCTCGGCCACGAGCTCGTCCACCATGGTTACTGGCAGTCATCCAAGTGGAGCGCGGACATCCGTCCAAGTAGAATCGCGGCCACCATCTTCACCAAGCGCTGCACGGTCGTCCATGTTGAGCACACACAATAGTACAAGCTGATGTATGATCACCGATGGATTCCGCATCTTTTATATTAGTTTGAATTATGCAAGCCAATTCTATGGAAGCTTGCTGGTGATGCGGCCAGCATGCTTTCAATAATAACGGCGACCACAAACAGCATTGGCAGCCAGCACATGCACTACATGCTCGACTGCTGCACACTACCGCCATGGACATAAACAACACAGATTTTTTTAGCAGTTTGGCAAAAATAGAAGTTTGATATCAGTTCACCATTGAGAGGTAGTAAGTGTGGAGCAGAAAAATTGTAGCAGTTCAGCAAAAAAAAGTTTACATGTACAAATGCTGCAGCAATCAGTAGAAGGCCACTTGATTTACTGTCTAATCTTGGATATAAATCCAATATCCTCAGTTTGCGATGGCAGGTCACTCGTATGACGGGTCCACGACGTATGTTTCAGAAGATCAGTACCATCATAACAAAAAAGTTAGGTTTTAAGTTATGAATAAGATATAACAAAAAAGTTCATAAAAAACCAGAACACCCGGTAGTTCTCGAATCTGGGAGTTCAGGAAAAAATGATCCAAAATGAGCATCGGGAGGGTTTGAAAAATACATCATGAGCAAGGATTTATTTCAAGCTCACTATTTCGGTTATAACTACAAAAATTGATCTATGTACTTATTCATTCTATCACTCGATAGTTCTATGGTTTTTATGATGTGAGTTGGCATGCAATAACTCTTGGTGTTCTTCCATAAACAATGAAGGGAATGCTAAAAGGAGGGTATGTTTTCCAAGCTGACATCTGCAAGCCCTCAGTAGGATAGGCAAAATGCAGAGATAAGTTTTGACCCTAAAAACGGGTAAGTTCGAAGAAACAAATTCAGTGTTATACATGCTCTGTACTAGAACTCTTGGATGATTATATTTTTCTGATGCTCTAGTGGACCTTATAATTGCTGCAGAGTTGGACTTCCTCGTATTCAAGTGCTCGCAACTAAGCTTCACTTCTAGTTTGTTTGAATTAACTGGTAAAACTGAATAATGAGATGGATGTATTAACTGGTAAACCAATGTGTTCATGTGCCTAGGTTAGCAGTTGATTCACCATTTTTTTTGCAGGTCCAGACGTCTCAAGCTGCTAAGGCCTACATCTCCCTGCCAATGTCCGATCGCCTGTGCCGACATGGTCATGGTAAGTTCGTTCGCCTAGTTCCTATGCTCGGATGAGGTCAAGCCCACTGTCATATTAATCGCCACAACCTCATATTGCTGCCACCAAGGTTTACCCTCGCTCTCTTCCCTAAATTATCTTGAAGAACATCCATTCTCCTCGCTGAACTCTTGATAGCATGTTCTAAATAAGCTTGTATTCACTACCTAAGTTACTCCAAAAGCACTTTTATTCTAATAATACGGATTTTATACTTATGGGATGTTCAAATAAACCAGTACACACGTGTGGTGTTGTTTATATAGTTTTGTAAAGAAGATCGATATGTGTAAGTTATCTGATAAAAGAAAGCAGAAAATCAACTTGCAAATTTAGGGAAACATGTGTACCTTGATAAAAGTTCACTGAATAGATGCTAGGAGGTTCATTTTGTGTTTGTGTAAATGTCTTCAGTGCTAGTGTGGAGAGCCGGTAAGTTGTACTACCAGTCTAAGCCAAGTTCAGGAGCATTGCCACTAATGGCAAGGACAAAGAACCAACGACACCAGATCATAGGTCGAAGGAGGCCGGGTCAAGGCGCCATGACTGGTTATTGTTGTATGCTGGTGTCGTGCTTGTTGATGTGGACTAGAAGATCAATATATATGCATGTTGTTTGCTTTTGACATGGTATATATAAACTATTGATACAAATTCTAGTACCTATATCACAAAAGTTCATTGCGAAAAAAATGTCAGTTCAATGGATACACTGTATCTGTTTATCACATATACTTGCAAAAGAGTTCAAAATGTTCTTCCCTTTCTGGAAATTACATGTGATTATTCATTTATTTTTGGCTTGTATGGCTGAATTTTTATTCATTTGCTCGTATCACTGGAATGCATCTTTGCTTGTATTATCTCTTGTAACACTAAGAATTTTTTTATATTGTCATGTCTTTAGGAGTGCCATGGCTGATCACAACCACCACCGCAGGCCGTTCTACGCCACCTTCGCAGGCGGTTCGTCGTAGCAGCGACCTGGATCCCACTAGTTCCCACTAGCGACATCCGTTCGAGCACGTCGGCGTTGTCCTGCAGCAACGTCGCTCAGCTACTGCACTTGGTCGAGGTCAGAGCCTTTCGAGTTGTCAAGCCCAGCCATGGCGTGCGTCCGCTGAATGACGACGGCTTCGTGTGCGTGCCTGCGTGTGCTCATGTGTTGTACTGGTGTGGGTTGTGCGTGTGCTTTTCTTATTCTAATTGTAGTTTTCACCTGGATGTTTTTCTGAGACATTCAAGTATTACTGTCTAAAAGGTGTAGTTATGAACTCACCCATGGATTCAAGTTACTCACGCTGCTGGCTCTTGGTGCTAGATGAAATGAAGTACTCTTCGTGCAAATTCCTATTTTTATTCAGTACTCTTCGTGCGAATGATTCCTGGTTGCTTCTCCTGTTCTGAACTTGTTGCTCAATTGCACAGGTATTGCAAGAGTAGTGTCTAGTCTGAAGCCAGCTACACATTCGCACATGAGTCGGTGCTCCTGAAGTGCTCTAATTAGCAATAGAAAATGACAAGGGAGTGCATCCAAAAGATAGGTGGCAAGCATACCTGCTATGGTGTGTTGATAACTGAACTGAAGGATCTTCAGTATATGAACCACAAAAAAGAGAGGTGCATCCCGTACAAACAAAGAAGTGCATGCAGTACATAAGCTCAAGATCCAATGGTTCAATTATCTTATGGTTTGGAAAAATGCTTCTCCTGCAGGTTTTTTGTTTTGCTGTAATTTTCATTTATATTATAGGATGTAACACCATCTCTAAAACAAATGCATATGTTTAGTTAAGAACTTGGTGTGGTGGGTGTACTGTTGATAATCTGAACTTGTTTCTCTCAACTACAGAAAACATGTAACCTTTGTTGTGCTGCTCTGCAATTTCTCCAGAAAATATGAATTGTTTCGGTTTAAGTACATCTTGAATCCATGTGCCATCTTGCTAAACAAATGTCAACTAGGATGCGTGTGTATGTATCAAATATGGCAGTATTTGTTCCTCACGCCAGAGTACACCAATGCAATGGTGCGGAGGCCGTACAAATTTCTTATATCTATTGCTACAAGTTCGAGTGATAAATTACTGTAAGCTCACATGTTATTGTCCAATTAGTTCAAATGATCATTGTTTTCTTCATTGAACAAAACAAAAAGAAGTACAAATATTTATTACACAAATCATGAAAAAAAATTCAAGTTGCAAACAAAAGGAAGTACATGCCTTCATTGCAAAAAATGTTCGAGTTCGAACAAAACAAAAAGAAAACATCCATCCGTTCAACTAGTGAAACCATGCAAATTCAGACCTGATGGTGTTGTCAGTTTGGACGAGAAATCAAATCTAAAATTGTAATCCCAAAAAAGATTCAGTTCTATAAGTCCATGTGTTGATAGGAGGCCGTTCAAAACATCCTCACTAGTATTTATAAATGTTGGTTGCAGTACTAGTATTTACAAATTTCTTATAATTTCCACAGGTCGAAGGTCATACACATTTCTTATTTCTATTGCTATAAGTTCAAGTGATCAAATGCTATAAGCTCGCATATTATTCTCCAATTAGTTCAAGTGATCATTGTTCAAGTGATATGAACTTATACATTGGCTCATCAAGGTAGGGTGCGTACCATACAAAAACCAGGAGCAATTTGGCAAAAAGTATTTACATCAGTTCAAACTCGAGGATATGACAAGTTCAGAGTTTTTTTACAAAAGTTCTAAGTTGACAAATAGGGAATGTTCATTCATATGTCTAAAAATTATTGAGCTTACATAAAGAGTGTGCACGACGGTTCGATGTTTGTGCAAGAAAGGAAAAAATGGTTTGTATTAAAAATGAAAACATCGATCAGTACAAATTTAAAACAACGATCAATGCAAAATAAAAGAATTGACCAGTTCATATTAAAAAATGGGTTTGAAGTAAAAACAATGAGCATTCGAAATAAAAAATGATCAGTTCAAAATAAAAGAAATGATCAGTTTGAACTAGATCAGAGAAAATAACCATTTTACTTTCCATGAATAAAATATATATATATATATATAAGTTCGAACACAGTATGATAATTCAACTACAAACAAATGATTAGTACAAATAAAAGTTTCAGAAATTGCCATGTTTTTATCACATGTTTAGATCAGAGAAAATAACCATTTTACTTTCCATGAATCACCATACTTGTTGCCGACAAATTTGCCATGAATACAATCAGCCCCGTGTAAAAGTACAATCAGGTGATTAGCAAGCCCACCCTCTCATCTGTGCGCTCCTTATTGATCCGATGGCCCACGAGTTGAGTTTCCAGATTTTCACTGAATCAGTGTTTTCGCATGATCCATGTCCCTCTGCTGGTTTCGAGTCACCCTTTAGAAGATGCATCGGCGCAGCCTCTCCAGGATCTCGCTGCACCTCCGTCCCCTGCCATGCATCAACTTCCTCTTAGCCCTGCACAGGTAAGCAATATAGTACGCGGCATCTGCTTCATGTACTGATTGAACCTATATGGCATCACAGTCTTATTGCCACAACATCCTCATAGCCCTCCACCTGATGGTAGAACAAGCACTACCAGAATCATGGTAACCCTCATATGTGCCTCAACAGAGTGGAGGCTAGGAAAAGAGGGTCCATGACATGCTGTCCATGTCGAGGGTGAACTTCACACAAAAATTGCATAACCAAAACATCGCTAGCTAGCGACAGGCACACAAGAAAGAGGTCGAGACAAGGAACTGTACCTTTTGTGAAGGAAGCTTGCTCAAACTCAGCCTTCTCGTTGTTAAATCTTTCACTCTATTATAGGCAATTCTCAACTTCTTGTTTGAGCTTCCCAACTGATTTTGTCTTCTTGACAACCTCTTCCTGAATAAGAAAGCTAACACCTTGGTAAATTCGGACACTCTGTCTACAACATAGGATTAATCAAGTTCAGCTATATCCTGACAAACAATTTATCACACAATCATGGCTATATATGTACTTCTCTTCAGTATATTTTATATCTAATTACGGATGCAAGTATGGGCTGTTGAGCGACGCACCAACCCATCTAGTTAAGTGATATTTGCGTAAAGTGAATGAACTTCTAGTGAAATATCATTGTTAAAGGAAATGGGTAGCACATCAGCCCACTTGCACCTAGACATACATTGACAAGTACTCAGAGAATATCACAGAACTATGAATAGCAGAGGTGAGAGCAAACGGGCGTACACTCAAACATATATCTTTACAGAAAACTGCAGTTTTCAACAAGATTTTTTAGTAACGGGGCATCCAACCGAACCACACCACCCTTTTTTCCTGCAAACATAAGTAAAATGAACCTCAAGAGCAAATCACTGGCGGGCTGCATTTGCACTTCCATTTATCTTCAGAAAAAACACAAAATAGAGAACTGCAGCAGACGACGGCATGAACCTCGCTGTGATTGCAGGAGGCCGTCGGGGGGCTGTTGTCATCTTCTTGTCCCTGGAACTGCCGCGACTTCCTTCTCATTGACCGTGGGCAACCGCTGCCAGAGTCGCGGACTTCTTCTTCGTGTCTGGCGGCTGGAGAGACGGAGAATACCTACAGGGGTCGGGTGTCAAATTTGGGCTTTTAAGCTGATGAACGGTCGGTGGCGTCGGGTGGACTGCAGCGTTGGGGTGAGGAACGGCCAGAACGGAGCTCCACCGGCCACCTGGACACAGGCTCGAAATCGGGAGGCTCCGGCGTCGCGCGCCTGGCCAGAACGGAGCTCCGCCTGACACCCGGCCACAGGTTCAGAATCGGGAGTCTCTCGGGCGCGCGCCCGACCGGAACAGAGCTCCGCCGGCCACCCGGCCATGGGCTCGAAAGCAGGAACCGGGCCGGCCGCTCCACTCGCTCGGGAAAGGCGGGGAGGATGAGGAGAAGGAGGAGGAGGAGGGGGAGGGGAGGGGCGTACGAGCATGAAGTCGTTCGAGTAGCTGAGGATGATGTCGTCGCCAGTGTCCGCCCTCGCGAGCGCCGCCGCCGTCACCCGCGCCCGCGCCCCGGTGCCCATCGCCGCGCCTAGGGTGGGGCCTGGGTTGCCGGGAAGAAGCTGGCGGGTGGAGGGATCGGCGCAAGCAGCTCCGTCGATGGCTGGAGTGGCCGACGGAATGGGGAGAGCCCTTTTATTTGCACTTTTAATAAAAAACGATCAGTTCGACGAAATGACATCACCAGTACAACCGCTCGAATTCATCAGTTCAAAAAGGGTAACAGAATAATGTTCTGTTACGCGTAACAGAATATCCCAGATGTGTGTGTGTATATGTATATATATATGACAACATTATTCTGATCCTGGGATTAGAATAGTTATTTGGATCACAGCCAGCCCTATAAGGGCCCGACAGCTCCCTCCCGAACTTCCCGAACTTGCAGATGAAAAAAAGCAACTCCCCACGACCACTTCCCCTCCCCGATCCCAATCCCCCCTCCCCATGATCCAGCGCCTCCCCCCACCCCCCGAGGCAACCATCGCTGCCCCTGGCTCCGGCGCACGGCCACCCCGGCTTCACCTGTTCTCCTCCGCCGGCGAGCCCCACGGCTGTCCTCCGCCACAGCCACCACGCACCTTCGCCGGTCGCCGTGCCTCCGTCGACCTTCTCCCACCAGCGTAGCCTCCCACCACCTTCCACGGCCACCGCGCCTCCCCAGGACCTCCACCCGCCGCCGCGGATCCCCATCGCCCACCACCGCGGATCTCCATCGCCTCCGCCCACCGCCTCGTATCCCTGTCGTCACCGCGGCTCCCCAACACCACCACCCTCCCTCGACTTTGGTGGCCACCGGCGACCTTCCTCCATGCTAGAGCTGCCTTCCTCCTGCCTGGATCCGACCCCGCATATCTCCTTCTACTGGATCTTGCCCTGGCGCCACCCCAAGCCTCGGTCTAGCCGCCGCTTCGCCCCCGCGCCTGGGTCTGGCCACCACGCTGCACCAGCCTGTCGATTTGGCCGCCATCACCACCACCCATCCCCCACCTCACCCCCCATCCCCCCACCTTCCCTGCACACATGAGCGCCATATCCACCGCCAGCCACCAAGCGCGTCGCCCAGGAGCCCACGACCCCATTCCCCGATGCTCTCCTTCCTCGGTGGCGCACCATGGACGTCTTCATCTTCTCCCTTGAACTTCTTCTCCAACCTCCTACCTCGTCGTCTTGGCGTTCCTCTTGCCGAGGTAATCTTCATCCCCGTATTGCTATTCCCTTCTCTCTTTACAGGATTTTCTGCAACCTTCTTTGAGTCTACGTTCTTGACACTGACACTGCTCTTCTAATTTGTTGTGTGACTACAGGACGGCTTTAGCTACGACAGGATTCAAAAAAGATGCACATGTTATGAGCTGATTCGTTTAGAATTTTCTTAGATTGACTAGGAGTCATTTTTCCTGCAATCTAGAAATGTACAGAATGAACTTTGAGAGAGTTCACTATGGTTGCTTGTGGCCTATAAAATTTATGCATTATTTCATAGAGGACCTGGGGCGTACACCAATGACTTCATATGCTCATTCAGTTTTTGTAAAAATTGAATATGGCCATGCCCGAACGGACAACAAACTTCCTGAGAATATCATCTCCAAAAATGTTGTGTTGTTCTCCAAATTTTCCGAATTTTGAATTTTTTGTTTATGAAAAGGTCAAGTATGTTAGTTCCAACACAAAATATTGTAATTCTTTGGCTTTGTGGGTTTTCGGAGCTCCCTGGAAATACTAGAGTTTTTCCCCTGTGTTTTGGGGTGAATCAAACGATATTTTTATAGGAAGAACGAAAAAAGGTTCACCTAGAATAGTGTTAACTCTCGAAGTTCGGATTTAATAAATTGGAGAGTTCGACAAAAATGAGAAAATAAAAAAAGTAGTCCAACTTTTAAATTTAAAAGACAAAGTAGTCCAACTTTTATTACAAACACCAAGAAGGTTAAACGAAAAAACAAAGCATCTCAACACAAATTTATATAGAAGGTATTTTATCAATTAAAATACCCTAGAAGTTCAAATATAAAAAACGGAGCAGTTCGATGGTTATACAAAATTTTGATTTTCCTCTTTATTATAGAATGAAAACAAGAAGTTCAATTTTTTTTAAATAGAGCAGTAAAACATTCATACAAAAGGATTTTCATCGTTTCTAATAAAAAACTCTAGAAGTTCATACTTAAAATAACGGGCTCGTTCAATATTTATTAGAAAACTAGAATTTTTCCGTTATTACAAGGAAATAAACCAAGAAGTCCAAATTACGAAAATACAGAAGTTCGATATTTATTAAAAAAACCTCAAATTTTCCTTGTTAATAAATAGAAAATATGAAGAAGTTCAAATTAAAAAAAAAGAGTAGTTCAATGTATACGGAAAACTCAGCTTCTTTCTGTTTATAGGAAAAATAAACGTATGAAGTTCAATTTTATTTAAATGTTTGATGCTCATTTAAAAACATATTTTTTCGGAAAAAAGACTAAGAATTTCAAATTAAAATATCATAGAAATCCGAGGTATACAGAAAACTCAGATTTTTCTCATTACTAAAGAATAAAATGGAGAAGTTCAAATTAAAGTAAAGGAACAAATAAAAGTTTAAAAAGATCTTTCCGCCTTTTTCTTAAAACTAGAAGTTCAAGCTAAAACAACAACGTGGATTGATGGTTATTTAAAAAATATAGGATTTTACCTTTTATCAAAAACTCATATATATGTTGTTATTAAAAAATCAACCATGAAGTTCAAATTGAGAAAACATTGAAATCCATTTTTGTTTAAAAATCAAAAACAAATCTTTTCTAAAAAAATGTGAAGTTCAAATAAAAAAACACAGAAGTTCAAAGTGAAAACTACTAGCTATTCAACTACTACATGGAGTACTTTTCATATACGAAAAAAAGAATGAAAAGACAAGGTCTAAAACGACATTTAGCAAGAAGTTCATGTGATGGGCCCTAGAAGTTCAAATATTCTTGTAAAGGAGGTTCGCGTACACAGAGAAGTTCGAAGTATATAAAAAACTCAGATTTGTTGAAGAAGTTCAAGTGCTATGTCTAGAAAAGTTCAAAAATTCTTGCGAAAGAGGTTCACCTTGTATTTCCATGTTCGGTTTTTTCTGTATAAAAATCGAATACAATTCTTTACTCAAAAATATAAAAAAGGCGAAGTTCATATTGAAATAACAGAGAAGTTCGGAGTTTATTTAAACCTAGGATTTACCTTTTCAAAAAATTAAAAACGCAACACCATTTTCTGCACTTCTAAAAACAACTCATAAACGAAAAAAATGTTGCTAGAAGTTCAAGTGCTCGACAAGGAAAAGTTCAAAAACTTCTTGTGAGAGAGGTTCACTGTGTATTTAGATGTCCAAAATACATAAAAAAATATGTTGTGTTTGTGTTTTAAAATAAATTTCTCAAACCTGAGAGAAGTTCAAAGTGATAACAACCAGAAGTTCACGTACTACATGGTAAGTATTTCATATAAGAAAAATACAATAAAGTGAAACAAAGTGAAGTTCGAACATACATGCCCTAGAAGCTCAACTACTTCACACAGTGCAAAAAATAGTACGTCAAAAAACAGCACGTCAAAAATTAAAAATATATCGGCAGGAATATCATTTGTGTAAGTTCAAGTCCTCGGTCGGAGAAAGTTAAAAATATATCGTGAGAGAGGTTTGTACAAAAAGAATATCATTTTGTGTAACACTCATGAAAAATGGATGGGAAAATTACAAACAAAAATATGTCACGGAAGTTCAACGTGAAAACAGCATGGAGTTCAACTACTACACTGAATGAATTTCACAAGAAAAACTTTCGCGAGTATGAAAAATGATCAACACGGAAAAGTTACGTCTTTATAGCAGCTTTCCATCTATATATCACTTGCTTAATTCCGGTGAGTGAATGAAGAGTTACGAGCAAAAGAAAGCACGTGAAAAATAGAGTGAAGTTCAGGCAGAACTGCCACAGAAGTTCAAGTACTTCACGCAATGCATTTTCGACGAATCTGTTTCGCGATAAAGGCAGAACGAGTGATCTTGCCATTTCTGAAATTACTTGAAAATGGCTGGGATTCAAAGAAAACCATCAACATGAAAAAGTTTCGCATTTTTCGTAGCTTTTCAACAGTATATTACTTGCCCCGTTCCGATGAAGTTTGTAGAAATTAAGGCGAAAATACGTTTTTAGCCATTTTCAAAATCAACGTGAAACTGTAATCAATTTGGAGAAACAATATATACCAAAAAGTTTCGCATTTGTTTAGGCTTTCCAACGCCATATCATTTGTTACATTCGGATGTATGATTAAAAAAAATCGAAAATACAAACTTGGTAGAACTTGTACCGTTTTCTAAATTACTCTTAAGCCATTCAAAATTAGAAAAACCTTTCAACATGAGAAAAAGAGCATTTTCACAAGCTTTCCAGCGCCATATCATTTGTCTCAATTGGATTAGGCGTTTAGAAATGGCAATGAAAATACGAACTCAATTGTTCGGTTTGCGAAATTTTACGATTTTCCACATTACTCTTTAACCATAGGGAATTAGAAAAAACTTTCAGCATGTGAAAGGAGCGGTTTTAGAGCAGCTTCCAAATGCCATATTATTTGCCTCATTCCGATAAATGGTTTAGAAATGCGATCGGAAATATGATTCAAGTTTTTGTATGAAGAAAAACAGTTTTCAAAACTGCTCTTAAACCACTTACATTTTGCCAAAATTTTAAGTTGGGTCATGATACTGGTGTCCATAGCTTTCCAACGGTATATCGCAAGCCCCATTTGGGCAAAGTTGACAGAAGTTCAACCTAGCACTAGGGGAAGTTCAGGTCGAACAACTCAGGCAGTAAAATTGCAAAAAAACGCAATTTCATCACGACCCGAGAGCAAAATCCGCCAGTGAGCTAGATTTCTATTTAAAACCAGTATTTAGTCGCTAAAACACGTTTCTAGATTACACTAACATCATATAGAACACTACTAACCAAAATAATTCGCGGGGGAAGCCACGGTTGCAAAGATAGCCCGAAGGTCGGGTTCGTACAGAGGGAAGTTCAGGCGCGCATACAAAGAAAAATACGTCATAGAAGTTCAACGTGAAAACAACATGAAGTTCAACTACTACGCTGAATGAATTTCAGATGAAAAACTTTTAAAATCATTGCGAGTATGAAAAAATGATCAACACGGAAAAGTTGCGTGTTTACAACAACTTTCCATCCGTATATCACTTGCTCAATTCCGGTGAGTGGATGGAGAGCTAGGAGAAGTGGATGAAGAGCTACGAGCAAAAAAATCACGTGAAAAACAGAGTGAAGTTCAGGTACACGCATCGAGAAGTTCAGGTTCTTCACGCGGTGCATTTTCCAAGAATCTGTTTCGTGGTAGAGGCAGAACAAATGATCCTGCCGTTTTCGAAATTACTTGAAAACGGCTAAGAATCAGAGAAAACCATCAACATGTAAAACTTTCGCATTTTCCATAGCTTTTCAACGGTATATTATTTGCCCAATTCCGATAAAGTTTGTAGAAATTAAGGCGAATATACATTTTTCACCATTTTCGAAACTGACTTAAAACCATAAAGAATTGGGAGAAACAATACATACAAAAAAGTTTCGCATTTGTTCAAGCTTTCCAACCCCATATCATTTGCTGCATTCAGACGCACGATTAAAAAATTAGCTCGAAAATACGAACTCGGTAGGACTTGGACCATTTTCTAAATTACTCTTAAACCATTCAAAATTAGAAAAAATCTTTCAAGATGAAAAAGTAGCGCATATTCATAAGCTTTCCAATGCCATATCATATGCCTCCATTGGATTAGCCGTTTAGAAATGACATCGAGAAAACAAACTCAGTTGTTCAGTTTACGAAATTTTACGTTTTTTCAAATTACTCTTTTACCATAGCGAATTAGAAAAAACTTTCAACATGTGGAAGGAGCGGTTTTGCAGCAGATTTCCAACGCCATATTACGTGCCTCATTTCGATAAACGGTTTAGAAATGCGATCGAAATTATGATTCACGTTTTATGTGTGAAGAAAAAACGGTTTTCAAAACTGCTCTTAAACCGCTTATATTTTGCAAAAAAATTAACTTGGGTCATGATACTCGTGTCCATAGGTTTCCAACGGTATATAGCAAGCCCTATTTGGGCAATGTTGCGGGAAGTTCAACCTAGCACAGGGGGAAGTTCAGGTCGAACAACTCAGGCAGTAAAATCGCAAAAAACGCGAGTTCTTCACGACCCGAGTGCAAAATCCGCCTATGAGCGAGATTCCTATCTAAAACGAGTATTTAGTTGCTAAAAATTGTTTGAAGATTACACTTACATCACATGGAACACGACTAACCAGAAAAACTCGCGGTAGAAGGCACGGTTGTGAAGATAGCCCGAAGGTCGGGTTCATACAGAGAGAAGTTCAGGCGCCCGTACAAACAAAAATACGTCACAGAAGTTCAACATGAAAACAGCATGAAGTTCAACTACTACGCTGAATGAATTTCAGATGAAAAACTTTTAAAATTGTTGCGAGTATGAAAAAAAGATCAACATGGGAAAGTTGCATGTTTACAGCAGCTTTCCATCGGTATATCACTTGCTCAATTCCGGTGAGTGGATGGAGAGCTAGGAGCAGTGGATAGAGATATACGAGCAAAAAAAAGCACGTGAAAAACAAAGTGAAGTTCAAGTACACGTGCCGAGAAGTTCAGGTTCTTCACGCGATGCATGTTCGAAGAATCAGTTTCGCGATAAAGGTAGAACGAATGATCTCGCCATTTTCGCAATTACTTGAAAACGGATAGGAATCAGAGAAAACCATCAACATGAAAAAGTTTCGCATTTTTCGTAGCTTTTCACCGGTATATTATTTCCCCATTCCGATAAAGTATGTAGAAATTATGCCAAAAATACATTTTTATTCATTTTCCAATTTGACTTAAAACTGCAAGGAATTAGGAGAAACAATATATACAAAAAAGTTTCGCATTTGCTCAATCTTTCCAACTCTGTATCATTTGTTGCATTCGGACGTACGGTTAAAAAATTAGCTTGAAAATATGAACTTGGTGGAACTTGTACCATTTTCTGAATTACTTTTAAACTGTTCGAAATTAGAAAAAACTTTTAACATCAAATGGATTAGCCATATCATTTGCCTCAAATGGATTAGCCATTTAGAAATTACATTGAAAATACGAACTTGACTGTTCGGTTTGCAAAATTTTATGATTTTCAAAATTACTCTTTATCCATAGGGAATTAGAGAAAACTTTCAACATGTCGAAGGAGCGGTTTTGCAGCAGCTTTCCAATGCTATATTATTTACCTCATTCCGATAAATGGTTTAGAAATGCGATCAAAAATACGATTCACGTTTTTGGTATGAAGAAAAAATGTTTTTCAAAACTGCTCTTAAACCGCTTACATTTTGCCAAAAATTTAACTTGGATCATGATATTGGTGTCCATAGCTTTCCAACGGTATATCGCAAGCCCCATTTGGACACTTTTTAGCTGAAGTTCAACCCAGTATAGAGGGAAGTTCAGGCGTGTTACTCAGGCAGTTCAGGTTGTGATCAGAATATTATTCTGATCCCGTGATCAGAATAGTGTTTATGTGTGTGTGTGTCTATATATATATATATATATATATATATATATATATATATATATATATATATATATGGTGGACACCCCCAAAGAAAAGCAACGGCGATGAGGCAACAGAGGATAATTCCCTTGAGAAGCATTCTAAGCACCGGCGTCATCGGCACCGCTCTAAGCCCCGCCAGAACAAAGATAGTGATACCAGCACCAGAGATGATAACAATCCGGATGGTGCCGAAGACGAATACAATCCCGCCCAGCCAGGCTTCGAGCAGGCCGAGCGAGAGGACGGGAAAGCCAGCCCTAAGGAACAGGCAACAGATGGAGAATCAGAGGATGACAATTACATCCCCCTCTCCAAAGACGAAGTGAGCCTTGGTCACGAAGAATTCATCATGCCTGAGGATCCCATCGAGCAGGAGTGCTTCAAGCGCCGGCTTATAGCCACTGCAAAGAGCCTGAAGAAGAAGAAGCAGCAGGTTCAAGCTGATCAAGATCTGCTAACTGATAGATGGACCGAGGTACTGGCTGCCGAGGAATATGGACTCGAGCGCCCTACCAAAATTTACCCAAAGCGCAGGTTTCTACCTCAACTCGAGGAGGAGGCATTAAAGCCTACACTACCAGCGCATGATGCGGCTGACCGACCACCATGTGGCCGAGACAAAGCGGCGTACCAGCCCGAAGTCCAGCCCGCACCCCTCCGCCAACCTAACAAAAACACTAAGGCCCGGGGCCACACGTAGGACCTGCGAGACGTGTTGGAAAACAACGCAGGACAGTCAAGATCGATCTACGGATCACGAGGGCGCGCCCCAACGTGTGACGATGACCGTCACGCCGGATATACTAAAAACAAATCCGGCCAGGCCGAATACAGCAAACCAGACTCATTTGAACTACGTCATGATGTAGCCCAGCGTAGAGGCGCCGCACACCCCCTATGTTTCACTGATGAAGTAATGGGTCATGAATTCCCAGAAGGGTTTAAACCCGTGAACATTTAGTCATACGATGGTACAACAGACCCCACGGTATGGATTGAAGATTTCCTTCTCCACATTCACATGGCCCGCGGTGATGATATACATGCCATCAAGTACCTACCACTTAAGCTCAAAGGACTGGCTCGGCATTGGCTGAACAACTTGCCAGCAAACTCCATCGGCAGTTGGGAGAGCCTGGAAGACGCATTCCTTGACAACTTCCAGGGCACTTATGTGCGACCACTGGATGATGATGACTTAAGTCACATAACTCAACAGCCCGGAGAGTCAGCCAGGAAATTCTGGACTCGTTTCCTAACTAAAAAGAACCAAATCATTGACTGCCCGGATGCCGAAGCCTTAGCGGCCTTTAAGCATAACATCCGCGACGTGTGGCTTGCCCGTCTCCTCGGCCAAGAGAAGCCAAAGTCCATGGCAGCCCTCACGACACTCATGACCCACTTTTGTGCGGGTGAGGACAGCTGGCTGGCTCGCAGCAACAACACATCAAGAAATCCTGGCACTTCCGATGCCAGAGATAGCAACGGCAAGCCACAACGCAATAGACACAAGCGTCGCAACAATGGTGACAACACCGAAGACACGGCAGTCAATGCCGGATTCAGTGGCTCTAAGTTCGGTCAGCGGAAAAAGCCATTCAAAAGAAACAATCCAGGCCCGTCCAGTCTGGACCGCATACTCGATCGCTCGTGTCAAATTCACGGCACCCCCGATAAACCAGCCAACCACACCAACAGAGAATGCTGGGTGTTTAAACAGGCCGGCAAGCTGAATGCCGAAAACAAGGAAAAGGGGCTGCATAGCGATGACAACAAGGAGCCCCGGCCGCCGAACACAGGAGGACAGAAGAAATTTCCTCCCCAAGTGAAAACAGTGAATATGATATACGCAACCCATATCCCCAAGCGGGAACGGAAACGTGCACTAAGAGACGTCTATGCGATGGAGCCAGTCGCCCCAAAGTTCAACCCATGGTCCTCTTGTCTGATCACTTTCGATCGCAGGGACCATCCTACCAGTATCCGTCATGGCGGTTCGGCCGCATTGGTCCTCGACCCCATCATTGACGGATTCCACCTCACACGAGTCCTTATGGACGGTGGCAACAGCTTGAACCTCCTCTATCAGGATATAGTGCGCAAAATGGGCATCGACCACTCAAGGATCAAACCCACAAAAACCACCTTTAAAGGTGTCATACCAGGTGTAGAGGCCTGTTGCACGGGCTCAATCACACTATAAGTGGTCTTCGGATCTCTGGACAATTTCCGAAGCGAGGAGTTAATCTTCGACATCGTCCCCTTCCGCAGTGGCTATCACGCACTGCTTAGACGAACCGCATTTGCCAGATTCAATGCGGTGCCGCATTATGCATACCTCAAGCTCACAATGCCAGGACCTCGCGGGGTTATAATAGTTAATGGAAACACAGAGCAATCGCTCCATATGGAGGAGCACACTGCGACCCTCGCGGCAGAAGTACAAAGCAGCCTCCTTAGGCAGACCGCCAATTCGGCGATAAAGAACCCGGACACCGTCAAGCGAGTCTTGAATACCCTGCAACAGGATCGTCCGGCACGTCCAGAGCTCACCTAGCAATTCAACCTCCGTCCTAGTCCCAGTCAAGCGGCAAAATTTGTGCCACATGTACATAATACGCACTCAAAATACCATGGGCATAGGCAGAGGCACGGCTATGACACGGACCGCAATGCGGCTCAACCACCCCAGGATCCGTGTACCTTTACACCCCCTTTCTTTTCAGGTCCCTATCTCCGAGAGGGCCTGATTATCAGACCCATAGCGGGACGAACACACCAAGGAGACAAGAAGCTTTGGCGTACAAAGGAATCCCCAGGTGGTCTCTAATAACGATCGTAATACCTATTTTACATACCCACATGCAGCTTACCCTTGGCCAGGACATGTCAAATAGTCCTATTTTGCTTATCGCACTACTTGTACACATACGCTTTGACATATTATTTAAATAACAATGGAAAATAATGTATAGCGTCAGCTTCCTGTTACATTTCTTTATCTTTTTCCTTTACTGCTTATTTATTACAAATTGCACCCGTACATTTTGGTACGTACGGCTCGCCAGGGGCTTTAGTGCACCCCATAACACGGCAAGAAAAGTCCGAACACTTTCGACAGTGCGGCACCCCAAACTTATAGCATTATATGCATCAACTCCGAATCATGTCTTGGGTCAATAGTTGGGTTTGCCCGGCTCCCATGTTTCGGTACCTTACATTCCGCTATATCGGCTAAGGTAGCATAGGGAGAACTACTGCGATTGTGTCCCGGTTCTTCCAGACGAGCACCTCAGTAGAGAAAGCCGAAAACTGACTGTCATGATGAGGCGAGAGTTGGTTGCTGTTCGAGAGGTCTCAAATCCTTAAAGATTGTTTCTGCTTTGGGCGAGGAATCGGCCTTGTCCGATTTAGGCGTGCATAGCGCCCCAAGTTCGGTCTTCCGAATACTAGGGGCTTCGCCAAAATTTAAAATTGTAGACTTCTATGGCTAAGTGAGAGTGATAAAACTGTATAGTCCGATTGCCTTGTTCGCTGCGCTAAACACCTCCTTAAAAGGACCAAAAATTTGGATAAAGAGTGTTTATATTTATCCCGAACACCCCAGTACTAGTTACATGGGGGCAGAAGCCGATGACTGGCCAACTCTCAAGATTTTATAAACGGCCGCACAGAAGGTAATATTTTAAATCAACAAGCGCTACATAGAGCGCATGAACTCGTTTTCATATTACAGGATGACATGAGTACACTCATTCAAATATTACATCCTTAGCACATTCATCCGCCACAAGGCGGTCACCCTTCATGACATTGTCATAGTACTGTTCGGGGTGGCGATGCTCCTTGCCTTTCGGCGGCCCCTCCGTCACCAGCTTCTCGGCATCCATCTTTGCCCAGTGCACTTCCGCACGGGCCAAGGCCATGCGCGCACCTTCAATGCAGACGGACCCGCATACTACATATGCATGAAAAAAGCTCCTAGGCGACTCCGGAGTGACTCCTAGGCGACTCCTAGGCGACTCCACCGCTGGTGGCCACCCTGGCCCCTGCGTCCACCTTCCTGGCCTTCCAATGGAGCCTCCTCTCCTTGATTTTGCTAGAGGTAAGGCCTTTCAACTTGGCATGCGCCAAAACTTTGGCCATCCGGTGGTTTTCTCTCCTGGTTTTCGCCAACGTGAGTTCAAGCTTGTGGTCTCTTTTGGTCGGGCGTGCTTTCGTCTGGATTGTCACACTGTGAGCATTGTGCTACAATCTTGTTTTGGTGGATACCCTCAAGGTTTTAGGGTTAAGTTTCTCCAGGACCGTTCTTTTCAGTTTTCGGTTGCCTCAAAATCTGTGGGGTTTGAACTCTACAACAGTGGTCATATCTCTGAGAGGGATTTTGAGTTGGTTTTTAGCCTCTGGGGTGAAGGTGGTCCAAATTGGCGCCGTGAGGAGCGTTTGTTCTACCAGGAAGAGCAAAATTCTTGGTCATTGGTTACCCGAGGGCCTTCCCGTTCTTCCTCCCAGAGCGGTTCTGGCAATCGCCGGAGGGAGCTGCCTCGCCACATTTCAGTTTTCCAAAGGTTGGCGGGGTTACCGGCCTCATCTTCGGATTTTCATGTCCCTGCTATTGATGATGGGCGCATTGAGTGCAATAATACACCTCCGATCAATGATTGCGTGGTTCAGGGGGAGGAGGGCGTGAATTCTGGATCTTCAAATTTGGCTATTACATGCTACGGCTGCGGCAAACTGGGCCACATGGCTTGGGCCTGCCTTGAGCCCCGTCTCACTGGCCTTTGGCCATTCTTTAGGGTGGATTCGTTTCCCTCCCCTCCAGCTGAGGCTTGGGTCCCTGGGGTGGTGGATGACTGGTTCTTGGTCGTAGGCCCAGCCCAACCGACGATTCGAGCTTCCTCTTTTAGACAGCTCTCTGAGGGCATGTTCCCGAACTTTCAGCCTTGATTCACACTTGCCTCTTCGTCTCCTCCCCTGCTTTCCACTGTTCAACCTCGGGCTTGTCAATCAATCACCTCACAGTCAAGGGAGCCCGTTGCCGGCGTTGAGCCAGCCATGGCCAACATTCTGTTTGATCCTCAGCCTTTTGTTCCCCATGGTTTCAATATCCTCAACGTCAAAGGTCGTAATGGAGTGGCCATAGTGGTTCTCCCCCACCGACAGAAGCGACACAAGGATTGGGCCATCGTCACCATTGAGACGCTTCCGGATGAGGTACTTTTTCCAAATGTGCAAGAAGTTTTAGATGAGTTCTTTGCGGATGTTCAGAAAGTGCAAATCAGAGAAATGCAGCGCTGTCCATTGGGGGGAGCATATGTGCATTTTGTCAATCCTAGAGACAGAGATAGGTTAGTGCTATAGAGTCCTCACCAGTTTGGAGATGTTTTTATCACTTTCCACAACCATGATAATGGCTGCAACTGCAGAAGAACCCAGTTTAATAGAACAGTTTGGCTGCTCATCCTAGCTGTCCCGTTTGACTTTTGCAATTCTGAAGATATTGCTAGGGCTGTCAGTCATTTTGGGCGATTAGTTTCTTGGGAGAATGATCCTCTTCATATGGGCAGAGTAATTGCAAAAGCCAAAGTTAGAGATCTGGATTCCATCCCTAAAAGTGTGAGATGGTCTGAAGGTGAAGTTTTTGATGAAGATGCTTGGTCCTCTTCAATGGAAATCCTTCTGCAGCAGATGATGGGTGGGGCCCCTACCGATGAGGACCCAATCCCACCTGACAAAGTGGACCCTCATCCTCTGCCAGGCAACAACAATGCTTTCCCTGGTTTTCATATTAATCCTCAGCCTGTTCAGCAAGATGATATGGATGCAGATGAAGGGCACTGGGCTCTGCAGCCTCCAGTTGTTAATAATGTTGATGTTGTGGATGAATTTGATTTTCTGCAAGGTGTTCTGCAAGAAGAAATTGCTTGGGCTGATGGTGAGGAGCTCCCACCTCCATTGGAGGGCCACAGCAGCATCACAAAAACTGTTTCATTGTCTGAAGGTTTTTCTTCTCATGCAAGTGAGGAAGTGAATCAACTTCCACCTATGCAGCAAATTCAGGGCAATGGTCTTGAGCTTCTGATGCTGGACTACCAAGAGGAGGAGCAAGATGTTCCTACAATTCCAGTTCTTCAGGCCCCTCTTGCTATGGTAGTTCCTCAGGAAGATTTGATACCTGCAGTTCCTGTGGTGGACCCACAGATTCAGCCAGTTTTGGAGGAAGTGAACCAACTTTCTGAGCCAGTTATTGGACAGAGCCCTGATGTACTTCAGGACCTGACTCTGGACCCTAACAGAGTCTTACCTGTTGATAAGGAAGCAGCAGGCCAAGGCAAGGAACACTTTCAGTTAGGAGCTGTAAATTTGGATGGGAAAGCAGGTGCCAGTTCTCCAGCAGTGAACCCACATCTTTTGGATCCTACTGGGTTAAAAATGCTAGCAAAAAAGGTAACTGGATTGCCCAAATAGAGGAACACTTTGAGTTTGCACCCTCTTTACTTGGTTTGAAATCTATTCAGCTAAAGGCTCTAGCTAATAAAGATGCTATTCTGTCAGAAGAAGGCCTGGTGATTTGGAAGGAGAATTTTGCTCAAAAACCTTTGGAGGATGTTCCTTCACTTTCTGTTCAAGTCCCAGTAAGTTGGTTCAATTTTATTGTGCACCTTCTAATGACACCAGACAAGTTTAACTGGACACTCAATATGCTCAAATCTCCTTTGTGGGAATTACTTGCTGAAGTAGAGGGCACTGAGAATTCTTATATCTTCCACATTCCTGATAAATGTCTTGCTACTAAGGCTCCTATTTGCAAGTAGCTCATGGCTCAACCACATCAGCAGGACACAAACAAGGAAAATGAAGGAGATTCTTCCAACCAGTAGGACTTGGACTCCTTGGCCCTTCTTCAACCTTTTGGGGCTGAAAATTCTAAGAAAAGAAGGGGAGGAAAGACACCTCTTGTAGAAACAGAGGTAAGGAGGATGATAGAATTAAAAAAGATAATGTTGGGTTTAAAAGAGGTTCTTGCTCTAATAATAAGTGTCTGCCATGTAATGCTGCTCCACCAGTTGTTCAGAAATCAGTGGTTAAGAATCTCACAACCTCATTTTGCAAGGTGGCTGATCAGGAATTGGAGGGAAAGCTCACTAAGAAGCCCAAGAGAAGAGTGGGAGAGGACTTGGCTGGGATGCTCCCATCCAATGAGGACAGGCAGGACAACCCCAAAAGTGTTTAGATGATCAAATTATGTGCTTTTGTTGGGGAGAGAGAAGGGATTAAAGTCATGAATTGTATGAATGTTCCTTTTGGTTGTAACTGCACCTTTTGGGCCCTATGGACTTGCTGTAATAGTTCATGTTCTTCTGTCAATGCACTTTGCTATTTTAATTCCACCTGGGAAGTTACCTATTTTGATATGTTGTGGATGATGTGGTTGATGTATCTGCTGAATTTGCTTTTTCTGCTGCCTTGTTGGACAGTTTTCCATGGGTTCTGGCCAAGTGGTGGTGCTTGGTCAATGGTTTCTCTCTTAAACTGTTTTCATGAATAGTCAAAACAGAAGCTGTAATATACTGAACTAGAACATCAGAGGGATTAACTCACCTGATAAATGGCTTGCTCTAGGGAAAAAAATTGAAGAAAGTGCCTGTGCTATTCTGTGTCTTCAAGAAACCAAGAGGGAGCATTTTGATGCTGCTTACATTAAGAACTTTTGTCCTAACCGGCTCAATAAATTTGCTTTCCTGCCCTCAATTGGTGCTTCTGGAGGTCTTCTAATCACCTGGAATGGCTCATTAATTGAGGGAGAGGTCATCTTCCAGAATAGATTCTCTCTCTCAATTAGTTTCACTAGTCTTTTGTGCAAACAATCTTGGGTCCTCACCAACATATATGGGCCTTGTGTGCAAGCAGACAAACTTGAATTTATCAATTGGTTTTCCAACATACATGTGCCTCTGGACACAAATTGGATTCTAGTTGGAGATTTCAACTTTATTAGAGCTCCTACTGATAGAAACAGACCTGGTGGGGATGTTAATGAAATGCTTCTCTTTAATGAAGCCATCAGTAATCTTGGTTTAATTGAGCTCCCACTACATGGCAGAAAATACAGCTGGAGTAACATGCAACAGAGTCCTTTGTTGGAAAAGCTGGATTGGTTCTTCACCTCTGCCTCTTGGATGACTGCTTATCCTGATACAGTTGTTATGCCTCTTTCCAGGCCTATTTCAGATCATCTTCCATGTGTCAAAATTGGGACTACTATTCCAAAGGCCAGGGTCTTCAGATTTGAAAATTACTGGTTAAAGCACTCAGACTTTAAAGAGGTTGTATCTGCAGCCTGGAATATTCTTGTGGGTAATCTTGATGCAGCAAAAAGCCTAAATGCCAAGTTCAAAAACCTGAGAAGGGCTCTCAAACTTTCGGCCAAAAACCTGTCTTGCCTGAAATCCAAAATTGCGGCAATTAATGAGGTTATCTTCTTGTTTGACTTGTTTGAAGAATTCAGAGACTTGGGAGATTTTGAGTGGAACTGTAGGGTGATTCTAAAAGAACAATTGCTCATATTACTGAAAAACCAAAAGATCTATTGGAAACAGAGAGGTAAGATCAAGGGTGTTAAGTTTGGTGATGAAAACACCAAAAAATTTCATACAAAGGCTTCTATAAATCACAGGCATAATCACATTGCTATGCTAAAAAATGAGGATCAAGTGGAAATAACAAACCATGCAGGAAAAGATGCACTGCTGTGGAATGCCTTCAAGAGCAGATTAGGAAGGTCACAGCAAACCACTATGCACTTTCATTTGCCTTCTCTACTGCAACATCAAGCTAGTCCTTCAAACTTTGAACGGCTGGAAATTCCTTTCACTGAGGAAGAAATCAATGAAGTTGTCAAGCAATTGCCACCAGATAAGTCTCCTGGACCTGATGGATTTAACAATGAGTTCTTTAAGAGCTATTGGGATATTATAAAGCCTGATGTCACTAGACTGATACATGAGTTCTATGTTGGGAAAATTTCTCTAGAGAGCATCAACACCTCTTTCATAACTCTAGTTCCCAAGGGGCCTTCTCCCAGTACTACAAATGATTTCAGACCTATATCTTTACTAAATTGTTGTCTCAAGCTCATCACCAAATTGCTTGCAAACAGGTTACAGAAAGTGATCCTCAAAATGGTTTATATAAATCAGTATGGCTTCCTTAAGGAAAGAGCTATTCATCACTGTCTTGGTTGGGCTTATGAGTACTTACATCAATGCCACAAGTCAAAGGAGGAAATTGTTGTGCTGAAACTAGATTTTGAAAAGGCATTTGACCTCATTGAACACTCTACAATCATTGATATCCTCAGAGCAAAGGGTTTTGGAGAAAGATGGATTGGATGGATTAAAATGCTATTTACTTCTGCTTCATCACAAGTGCTTCTCAATGGCATTCCTGGGAAAAAGTTTTATTGCCTGAGAGGTGTAAGGCAAGGGGATCCTCTCTCTCCCCTTCTTTTTGTGCTGGCTGCAGACCTCCTTCAGTCAATCATGAACAGAGCTATAAACTTGGGTCTTCTCACACCTCCTTTGCAAGTACAGTCATGTCCAGATTTTCCCATAGTACAATATGCAGATGATACTCTGATTCTCATGCAAGCTGATGCCCCACAACTCCATTGTCTTAAAGCCCTGCTTCACACATTTGCAGATGCTACTGGTTTAAAGGTCAACTATAGCAAATCAAATATGATACCAATCAATGTGAGTGATGAAAAAATGGAAATTTTGACTGGTACTTTGAACTGTTTGAAAGGATCATTCCCCTTCACTTACCTGGGCATGCCTTTAGGGCTTCAAAAACCAACAGTGGAACAGTGTTTGCCTTTAGTGAGCAGAATTGCAAAAAAATTGGTGGGCCTATCTTCTTTTATGACTCTTGCTGGAAGGTTACTGCTGGTCAAGTCAGTGCTAAATTCACTTATTATATATTTCATGGGTTGTCTTGATGTTCCTATAACAATCAAAAACCAGGTTAACAAATACTTGAGACATTGTCTTTGGAGGGGACCAGATTTGGAGGATCACAGACCAGCTTTGGTAGCTTGGTCCACTATTTGTAGGCCCAAAAATTAGGGTGGCCTAGGGTTAGGAACATCTTTGTTCAAAACCAAGCCCTTCTGCTCAAAAACCTCCACAAGTTCTACAATAGGGAAAATATCCCATGTGTCAATCTCATTTGGGAGGCTTATTATGACAATGGCATCCTCCCAGGACAAATATGGGAAGGGTCATTCTGGTGGAAATGTAATTTGAGGCTCATTGATAGTTACAAATCCATGGCAACATGCACAATAGGTGATGGTAAATCTGCTCTGTTTTGGTCTAACCTCTGGCACACTACTTGTCTGAATCAATTGTTCCCTCATCTTTACTCCTTTGTCAGAGATCAGAACCTTTCAGTGCAAAAGGTTCTTACGTTTGAATACTTGGAAGATTTATTTCACCTACCACTGACTTAGGAGGCTTTTCTGGAATTTGAGATGATGGAAGAGATTTGTGACACCTTAAGAAGATCTGCATTTAATGAGCACTTGGATACTTGGAGTTATATGTGGGGAAATAATAATTTTTCTGTGGCTAAAGCATACAAAATTTTGATAGGTGTAAAAATTGTGCCAGCACACTTCAACTCGATTTGGAAATGTTCTGCCCAGCCAAAACACAAGGTCTTCTTCTGGAGACTTCTTCATGATAGACTCAATACCAGGAATCTGCTAAGAAGGAAAACTTTTCATCTTGACAACTATAATTGTGCTACTCTCAACTGCCAGCAGGAAGAAACACTTCAACACCTATTTTGGACTTGCCCTTTTGCTTCTGCTTGCTGGGATATACTCTGCCCTAACAGAGAAAGAAACCTATCCATCATGGAAGCCATTCCAGACTTAAGGAGCAACCTACATCAACCTTTTTCTATGGAGATCATTATCATGGCATCATGGGCCATTTGGATAGTCAGGAATGATAAGATTTTCAATAACATTCCAACCAGCATTGACAGATGGAAGTTCATCTTCCTCTCAGAACTACACCTGCTCAAATTCAGAATTAAGGAGAAGTTTTTAGCTTCTTTCTTTTCCTGGTTGGACAATCTTGTCCTGTAAATTTTTTTTGTTGGACTTTTTAGACTAGTTTTTATCTTCTTTGGGGCTTATCTCAAGCCTTGTATGTTTGAACTCTCTTTTTATTTATAATAATAAAAATTGCAGTGGGGTTTTGCCCTGCTGTGTACAGTCAAAAAAATGCAGATGGACCGCTTAATGACTTCAAGCTGTTGACAGGCATTTACCATCCGCTTTACAAGGCCGAAGTAGCTGCCGGGTAGGGACTCGCCAGGCCACAGCCGGACTATGAGGTTCTTCATGGCCAGTTCAGCCGCCTTGTGAAGTTCGACCAGTTGCTTCAACTGGTCGCTCGAGGGCATCGGATGTTCGGCCCCAATATACTGGGACCAGAACAACTTATCCGTCGAGCTCCCTTCCTCAGCTCGGTAGAACTCTGCGGCATCACAGATACCGTGCGGCAGATCTGCGAATGCTCCTGGAGAGCTCCAAATTCGGGTAAGTAAAAAGAAATTCTCCTTCACATGCTTGCTTTGCATATTGAATGCCTTACCCGCCGCAATCTTCCTAGCCGCTTGAACCTCTTGGCGGGCCTTTTGGGCTTCTGCTTTGGCATCCTGTGCACTCTGGCGGGCCTTTGCAAGCTCGGACTCCTGCGTCTTGGAGTCACGCTCCAAGGACTCGAATTTTTTGACGAAATCCTGGAGCTCTTGCTGGACCTCATCAACCCGAGCCTCTTGTTTCTTGCGCTCGGTGCGCTCCTTGGTCGTCTTGTCTTCGTCCTCGGACAACGCCTTCTTAAGGGCCTCCACTTCGGTCGTGGCCACTATTAAATTCATGATGCTTCTTTTAGCATCAACAATTCTTCCTTTATACGACATACATACGGGGTATCACTTACCTTTGTTCTCCTCGAGCTGCCTCTTCACGAGGCCGAGCTCTTCCTCGGCCCGCCCTAGGTCCCGCTTCAGTCCGGAGACCTCTACAGTACGGGCGGTAGCAGCCAGTAGCGATGCCTGCTTGTTCACATAGACGTAATATGATTAGACTCCTGTGGATGTTATTTGATCCTCTGTTCGGCTTTTCATTCCGAACACCAAACAGAGCATTAGGGGCTACTATCTATATTGGGATATTCTCTCATAATTTAATTGCTTACCTCAAAGCCTGTTAGGAGGCTGGCGCAGGCTTCGGTCAATCCGCTTTTGGTGGACCAAACCTTCGCGATCACCGTACTCATAAGAGTACGGTGTTCTTCATCAATGGAAGCGCCCTGGAGCACTTCCAGCAAGTTGTCCGATGCCTCTGGATGGACAAAGGTCATTGGCACAGACGGCTCGCACCCCTTAACAAGGGGCTACCTGCTTGAATCCGGAACCACTGGAGGTTCCGGCGCAGTGTCCAGCTGGGGGCCGAGCTTGCTGCGGTCCCCAGAATCCATGGGGGTTTCCCCCCATGTGCCCGGCGTCGGGGATTTCGCCTTGGGGCGCCCTCAGAACTGTCTCCCCTTGGCCCGGTATCCTCTAAGACAACACCTTGGTGTCGTCCGCGGGCCAGGGGGTGGTGGTCGTCGGGAGTGAATCATTGTTCGTCGCTGACGCGCTCAAAGACCCATCCGAGGAGGATAAGTCGACGCGGGCTTTGGACGGACTGCACGATCATACTTAACTTGATAAGAAGCAATAAAGCAAAACATGCCGAAAAGTACTATCATATCCGGATACTTACGACTTTGCCAGGGGCTTGTCCCTGGGCAGCCACTCCTCGTCGCTATAGGTGGCTGTTGTGGAGTGGTCTGGAGGGATGGTCTTCCCCTTCTTGGACCCTTCGGCCTCCCCAGACGGGGCGGCCTTCCTTTTCTTGTCCTCCTGATGGGGTGAGAACTTTCTTCTTCCTCATCCTCGTTTTCATTGGAGGAGCGTGCCTTAGTGTCTTCGGATAATGAGTCCGAGACTACCTTGCGCCGGAGACCTTTCCTGGTCCCCGTGGCCTTCTTCTTAGCCTTCTTCTCCGGCACCTCATAGGGCGTCGGAAACAGCATCTCCGTTAGAAGAGCCATTGTTGGATCCTCAGGTAGTGGAGCTGGACAGTCGATCCGCTCCGTTGTCGTTACCCAGTCCTGTTAAATTGGCATGGTGGCTTAGATTCCTCTCACGAATATACTGGGGAAAGGACTATCTTGTGAAATATAGAGAACTTACCGGATTGGTGGGGCGCTTTGCACTGAGTCCGCGATCCTCGGTAAGGGGAGGAGGTACTTTGGCACCCTTGAACAGCACCTTCCAAACGTCTTTGTGTGTCGTGTCTAAGAGCTCTTGCAGCATCTGGTGTTCGGCCGGGTCGAACTCCCACATATTGAATGCCCGTCTTTGACACGGGAGGATCCGGCGGAAGAGCATGACCTGGACCACGTTGACAAGATTGATTTTCTTGCTTATCATATTCTTTACGCAGTTCTGGAGCCCGGTCAGCTCCGCTGGCTCACCCCAGGGTAAACCCTTCCTTTTCCAGGAGGTAAGCCGCATGGGGATGCCAGATCGAAATTCGGGGGCCGCCGCCCTGTCGGAGTCGCGCGGCTCGGTGATATAGAACCAACCTAATTGCCACCCCTTCACGGTCTCCACATAGGATCCTTCGAGCCAGGTGACGTTGGGCATCTTGCCCACCATGGCGCCTCCGCACTCCGCTTGCTGGCCGACCACTATCTTCGGCTTCACGTTGAAGATCTTCATCCATAGACCGTAGTGGGGCTTGATGCGGAGGAAGGCCTCGCACACGACGATAAACACCGAGATGTTGAGGATGAAGTTGGCTAGATCATGGAAATCTAGCCCATAGTAAAACATGAGCCCGTGGACAAATGGGTGGAGAGGAAATCCTAGTCCGCGGACAAAGTGGGCAAGAAACACAACCCTCTCGTGGGATTCCGGGGTAGGGACGATCTTTCCTGCGTCCGGGAGCCGATGCGCAATGTCTGTGGCCAAGTATCCGGCCTCCCAGAGCTTCGAGATGTCCTCCTCCATAATGGAGGAGGCCATCCACTTGCCTCCTGCTCCGGACATGTTTGGAATGGATTTACGGAGAAGGTGAGAACTTGGGCGCTGGAGCTCGAGCGTGCGAGAATGGATAAGCGAAGGAAGAAGAAGGCGTGGTTGAAAGAGGGGAATCCCTACCTCTTTATAAAGGCGGTAGAAACTGTGCGCCTCCCCACTTGCCCGTTAAAATCGCTTATTCCCCAAGCACCACGATTGATGGCACGGTTGGGTTACCCACACCCGTATTGATGAGAATCCCGTGATAAGGGGACACGATCTCTGCTTCGACAAGACGTGCCAAGGAAATCGCCTCGCAATATGTGCAGTAGCTGGTTGGGAAAAATGGTTCAAATAATGACCGGGCCGTGGCGTGATGTCACGCTATGAAAAGTTGTCAGTAGATAAGATTTTTGGAATATTGTGCTCTCTATGGTGGTATGTGGAATTTGTTTTGCAGAGCCACACACGATCCTTGTGTTCAAAATCTTCTATGGAGTATTCAGAGAAGGAACCCGCCATGCAATGTCGAAGACAATCTGCACGCCGAACTCATCATCATTGAAGCCTGGTTCTGGGGCTACTGAGGGAGTCCGTGATTAGGGGGTCCTCGGACAGCCGGACTATATACTTTGGCCGGACTGCTGGACTATGAAGATACAAGATTAAAGACTTCGTCCCGTGTCCGGATGGGACTCTCCTTTGCGTGGAAGGCAAGCTTGGCAATTTAGATATGTAGATCTCCTTCTCTGTAACCAACTCTATGTAACCCTAGCCCCCTCCAGTGTCTATATAAACTAGAGGGTTTAGTCCATAGGACAAGAACAATCATAATCATAGGCTAGCTTCTAGGGTTTAGCCTCTACGATCTCATGGTAGATCAACTCTTATAATACTCATATCATCAAGATCAATCAAGCAGGAAGTAGGGTATTACCTCCATCGAGAGGGCCCGAACCTGGGTAAACATCGTGTCCCCCGCCTCCTGTTACCATTAGCCTTAGACGCATAGTTTGGGACCCCCTACCCGAGATCCGCCGGTTTTGACACCGACAAGTGCTGAACTGGGTCGTGAGCAATCTTGATAGTACTCTCATTGTCGCAGTAGAGTGGCACATTCTTCACATGGATGCCATAGTCCTTGAGGGTTTGCGTCATCCATAGCAATTGAGCACAACAGGATCCAGCAGCAATGTACTCAGCTTCAGCAGTAGAGAGTGATACGCAGTTCTACTTCTTCGAGGACCAACATACCAAGGATCGTCCAAGGAAATGACATGTGCCTGATGTTCACTTGCGGTCAACCCAATCACCAGCATAGTCAGAGTCAGAATATCTAATGAGATCAAAGGAAGAGCCCTTGGGATACCATAATCCAAGTGTTGAAGTGTGAGCTAGATATCGAAGAATATGCTTCATAGCCTTATGGTGTGATTCCTTCGGTGTAGCTTGAAATCGGGCACACATGCAAACACTGAGCATAATATCCAGCCTAGATGCACATAGGTACAATAAAGAGTCAATCATGGAGCAGTATACCTTTTGATCGAAGTCTTTACCATTTTCATCGGTGCATAGATGGCCATTTGTGGGCATAGGGATTTTGACGCCTTTGCAATCCATGCCGAATTTCCTCAACACATCCTTGAGGTATTTCTCCTGAGATATGAATATGCCATTGTATTGTTGACGAATTTGAAAACCTAGGAAGAATTTCAACTCTCCCATCATAGAGATTTGATATTCCTCACTCATCATATAGGAAAATTCGTCACTGTAACATTGGTTAGTACAACCAAAGAGAATATCATCAACATATATTTGGCACACAAATAATTCATCATCATATGCTTTGGTGAAAAGAGTTGGGTCAAGTGAACCGGGTTTGAAGCCTTTCTTCATGAGGAATTCCGTCAGTGTGTCATATCGCGCCTGAGGTGCTTGGTTGAGGCCATAGAGGGCCTTGTTGAGTCTGTAGACGTGATCTGGAAATTTTGGATCCTCAAAACCTGGTGGTTGAGCAACATATACTTCTTCCTCAAGCTTACCATTAAGGAATGCACTTTTCACATCCATTTGATGTAAGATGATATTATGATGGTTAGCGTAAGCAAGCAATGTGCGAATAGCCTCAAGTCTAGCAACATGTGCAAAAGTTTCATCGAAATCAATTCCTTCGACCTGTGTGTAGCCTTGAGCTACAAGACGAGCCTTATTCCTCACCACAAGGCCATTTTCATCTTGTTTGTTGCGGTAGATCCATTTGGTACCGATGATGTTGTGCTTGCGTGGGTCTGGTCGCTTGACAAGCTCCCACACATTGTTGAGCTCGAATTGATGCAATTCATCTTGCGTGGCTTGAATCCACTCAGATTCCATGAATGCTTAATCAACTTTAGTGGGCTCTGTGATAGAGACAAACGCAAAGTGCCCACAAAAGTTAAATAAGTGTGAAGCTTTTGAGCGCGTGAGAGTACCTGGTGCATTGTTGTCGTCAATGATTTTCTCGATCTTCACTTCGTTTGCAATGCGACAATGTGCAGGTTGACGACTTTGCTTAGGCCTAGCAATTTCTTCAGTACCATTTTCTTCAGCAAAACTAGTGTGATTTTCTTCATGATCTGGAATGACTTCTTCAGTAGATTCTTCGGTAGGGATGATATCCTCAGTAGTTTTGAACTTGAAGGATTCCTCAGGTGACATTTCATCTAGCATAGGAGGTAGGTGCTCACTTTGCGAGCCATTAGTTTCATCGAACCGCGCATCTACAGTTTCAACAATCTTGTGACGATTGATGTTGAAGACTCTATAGGTGTGCGAGTCCTTTCCGTAACCAAGCATAAAACCCCCATGTGCTTTCGGTGCAAATTTAGAGTGATGGTGAGGATCTCTAATCTAGCATTTAGCACCGAAGACTTTGAAATAACTTACATTGGGTTTCTTGTCGGTGAGGAGTTCATATGAGGTCTTTTTGAAGAATTTGTGAAGATATACCATGTTGATGATGTGGCACGTAATATCAATAGCTTCAGGCCAGAAGCGTTGTGGTGTCTTGTATTCATCAAGCATGGTACGAGCCATCTCAACAAGGGTTCTGTTCTTGTGCTCCATGATGCCATTCTACTGAGGAGTATAGGAGCAGATAACTCATGAGTAATACCAAGTATATCAAAGATATTCATTGAGACAAGTGTTCTTGAACTCAGTTCCATTATCACTCCTGATGTGCTTGATCTTCACACCGAAGTTAGTAGAAGCTCTTGAGGAAAATCGTCTGGAGACTTCCTGCACTTCATTTTTCTAAGTGATGATATGCACCCATGTGTAACGAGAATAATCATCAACTATGTCAAAGCCATATAATGATGCAGAACTAGAGAATGTGGCATAATGAGTAGGGACAAAGAGATCCATATGAAGTAATTCAAAGGGACGAGAAGTGTTCATGATAGTCTTCGAGGGATGCTTGGCTCTGGTGATCTTTCCAGCCTCACAAGCCCCACAAAGATGATCTTTGAGGAATTTGACACCCTCGATGCCAATGACATGCTTCTTCTTTGCGAGTGTATGCAAGTTCCTCATCCCAGCATGACCAAGTCGTCGATGCCATAGCCAGCATTCTGAAGCTTTTGCAAGTAGACATGTGGCAGGCTGTGGTCCTGCAGAGAAATCAACAATATACAAGTCTCCTTTCCTAAAGCCTTCGAAGACTTTGGAATTGTCAGATTCCTTTAGCACAATGCAAAGATATTTTCCAAAGACGACAACCATATGAAGATCACAAAGCATTGAGACAGACATGAGGTTGATCCTAAGGACTCGACAAGCATGACTTTGTCCATGTGTCTATCCTTTGATATCGCAACCTTACCTAGACCCAATACCTTGCTTTTGCCTTTGTTAGTGTAGGTGATATGCTTCAGATGTGATGGTGACAAATTAGTGTCCATCAACAAGTTCCCGTCACCGGTCATGTGGTTTGTACATCCACTATCGAGGACCCACTCAGTAGCTTTAGGTTCTTCATCCTGCAGATGAATTAGTGCAACTTATGAACCCATATACTTCATCAGTGACTGATACATCTCCAACGTATCTATAATTTATGATTGTTCCATGCTATTATATTACCCGTTTTGGATGTTTAGTGGCTTTACTTTACACTTTTATATCATTTTTGGGACTAACCTACTAACCGGAGGCCCAGCACGAATTGCTGGTTTTTTCCTATTTCAGTGTTTCGAAGAAAAGGAATATCAAACGGAGTCCAAACGGAATAAAACCTTTGGGAGCGATCTTTTTGGAACAAACGCAATCCAGGAGACTTAGAGTGGACGTCAAGAAGCAGCTGAGGCGGCCACGAGGTAGGAGGGCGCGCCCTAGGGGGGTAGGCGCGCCCCCCACCCTCGTGGGCCCCTCTTGGCTCAACCGACCTACCTCCTTCGCCTATATGTACTCCCGTACCCTGAAAACATCTAGGAGCACCACGAAAAACTATTTCCACCGCCGCAACCTTCTGTATCCGCGAGATCCCATCTTGGAGCCTTCGTCGGTGCTTCGCCGGAGGGGGAATCGACCATGGAGGGCCTCTACATCATCTCCAATGCCTCTCCGATGAGTTGTGAGTAGTTTACCACAGACCTTCGGGTCAATAGTTATATTCTAGATGGCTTCTTCTCTCTCTTTGAATCTCAATACAATGTTCTCCTCGATCTTCTTGGAGATCTATTTGATGTAACTCTTTTTGCGGTGTGTTTGTCGAGATTCGATGAATTGTGCATTTATGATCAAGTTTATCTATGAGAAATAATTGAATCTCCTCTGAATTATTTTATGTGTGACTGGTTATCTTTGCAAGTCTCTTCGAATTATCAGTTTGGTTTGGCCTACTAGATTGATCTTTCTTGCAATGGGAGAAGTGCTTAGCTTTGGGTTCAATCTTGCGGTGTCCTTTCCCAGTGAAAGCAGGGGCAGCAAGGCACGTATTGTATTGTTGCCATCGAGGATAAAAAGATGGGGTTTATATCATATTACTTGAGTTTATCCCTCTACATCATGTCATCTTGCTTAATGCGTTACTCTGTTCTTATGAACTTAATACTCTAGATGCAGGCATGAGTCGGTCGATGTGTGGAGTAATAGTAGTAGATGCAGAATTGTTTCGATCTACTTGTTGCGGACGTGATGCCTATATACATGATCATGCCTAGATAATCTCATAACTATGCACTTTTCTATCAATTGCTCGACAGTAATTTTTTCACCCACCATAATACTTATGCTATCTTGAGAGAAGCCACTATTGAAACTTATGGCCCCCGGGTCTATCTTTTATCATATAAGTTTCCATCTACTTTTATTTGCATTCTTTACTTTCCAATCTATATCACAAAAATACCAAAAATATTAATCTTATCTTATTATCTCTATCAGATCTCACTTCTGCAAGTTTCTGTGAAGGGATTGACAACCCCTTTATCACGTTGGTTGCGAGGTTCTTGTTTGTTTGTGTAGGTACGAGGGACTTTTGAGGAGCCTCCTACTAGATTGATACCTTGGTTCTCAAAAACTGAGGGAAATACTTACGCTACTTTGCTGCATCACCCTTTCATCCTCAAGGGAAAACCAACGCAGTGCTCAAGAGGTAGCAGTGAATAATATGATATCAATTTCACCAACGGTAACAGATATAGCAATATGAGGACGAGAGAAATGGGTGATTCATTTCTTCATGATTAGCTTGCGTCCATTCAAGCACATTCAAGTCTCCAGAAAATTCTTCAGACGATTAAGTTCATCTGGAGACCTGACCCTGCATAAGAGATTAGTTCTTTTTCTTCACCACCCACATCTAGAGGGGTGGCAAAGAGTTCATCATTCTGCGAGCTCCATAAGAAAAAGGTGTCATTGAAGCCAATGAACTTCGTTTCACAGAAGAGTGGTTAGGATAAGCATATGAATAAGCAGAGAAATTCTTCGAGGACTTATGAACATAATGGTTTGAAGAATAATGCACATATTCATAGCCTTTAGGATTTCCCTACGAAATAGAAGTGTTAGCATGATGATGTTCATATGAGGATTTTGATCCTGATGAAGAATTTGGTCCATATGAAGAATTTGATCTGGGGTTCCTTTTCTTCATCGGTGGCGTCATGATGACATTCACCTGAAGATTTTCAAGGCACCTTTTGGGAACCCAGATTTTCTTCATAGGGGGACTGTTCCTGCAATTAGTTCCGACATATCGAGCAAATACTTCACCATTTTGATTCTTGAACAATTTATAGTTAGAGTCAAATGACTCATCAGAGGAATATGAAGAATCACAAGTAAAGCCAGATAAAGTGCATGGATCTACACGAGGTCCTTTCACAGCAACCCAAGAGGTTTTGGGATACTGCTCAGGTTTGCAGTAGGTCCCATCAACATTGAGTTTCCTCTCAAAGGCAATACCCTCTTTCCTAGGGTTCCTGTTCAAGATCTGCTTTTTGAGCACATCACAAAGAGTCTGATGCCCTTTGAGACATTTGTAAATGCATGTCACATACAATTCCTTCAACCCTGCATTATCGTCAGTGACACTTGTGGTATCCTTAGATGAGGAATTTGTGGCCACAGAGACAGTTGAAGAATTTGCAGCAATAGAAGCATTTGAACATTCAGGAGAGGAATTAGCAGATTCACACTCAATGCATTTTAGACATGGTGGAATAAATTCTTCCTGTGCGGAACGGATTTGTTGAGCAAGCAATGAATCGTTTTCCTTTTGAAGATCTTCATAACTCACTTTTAACTTCTCAAGATCTTGCTTTCTCTGAAGAAATTCATAAGAAAGCTTCTCATGATCATTTAAGAGAGTGTTATGATGATTTTGAAGGTTGTCAAACTTAGACTGAAGTTTCTGAAGACTATCAGTCAAAGCCTTAGTTCGATTCAATTCCTCACCCAACATATCATCGCTTTCATCTAGCATGTTTTGAACTTTTTCAAGAGCTCTTTGTTGTTTAGTGGCAAGGGAAGCAAGTTTAGCGTAGCTGGGTCCAAATTCATCACCCGATTCATCATCACTACATTTAGAAAAGGTAGCATTCATTTACCTTGGCACCCTTTGCCATAAGGCATGGTGCAGTGGATGATGATTCTGGGGCGAAAGTCATCTCCTTGAGAGATTCCTTGAAATCCTCAAACCAAGGATCATGACGAGTTCGATGGCCTTCATAGACCTCAGAGAGTCGGTCCCAGATAAGATTCGCATGGTTGAGATGCATGATGTTCCTGAACTGATTTTGGGACAAACAGGAGCAGATGACATCCTTCGTCGTGTGGTTGAGGAGAGTGTACTTGCGAATATCATCAGCCCCCGCCATCTTGCAAAGATCGGTAAGACCGATCTCAGTGACGGCCCATAGTTTGTTGTTCATCGCCATGAGTCGCTTCCATATCATGTCCTTCCACTTGGGATACTCATGACCGTCAAAGATGGGGCATGTCACTTTCTTCATTCCTGCAGTCGACATAACTAGAACTCTAGGTGGTTAAACCAAAATCACACAGAACAAGGGAGTACGTTGCTCTGATACCAATTGAAAGTGCGTTAAGTCGACTAGAGGGGGGTGAATAGGCGATTTTTACAAATTCGTCACTGAGGAATTTCATGGTGAGGAAATTCCTAAGTCACGAACAACTAGCAGCGGAATAAGTACTCAAGTATAAGGATAACAGAGCAATAGCATAGTCATCATGATGAAATGAAAAGCAAACACAGTATAAGCATGCTAAAGATAATGAGACTGAAGAAATACGATTGAGGAAATAGAGAAAGTCTTCAGTCAAAGTCTTCAAACAGTAATGATCGGGTTCATCAATCCATGAATGAGGAAATGAAAGGGTTGAGGAAATAGAGCTCGTAGGCTTGGTGAAGATAATGATTTGATAGACCAGTTCCAATTGTTGTGACAGTTGCACATCTGGTTGGAGCGGTTGGGTATTTAAACTCAAGGACACACAGTCCCGGACACATAGTCCTCACCGAATTCACCTTGAGCTAAAATCACACGGACCTCGCCCAACACTCGTGGTAAGTCTTCACAGGTGACTTCCAAACCTTCACAGACTTGGTCACTCGGCAATCCACAATTCCTCTTGGATGCTCAGACCATGACGCCTAACCATCTGGAGGATACACAGTCCTCAAAGGTAACAAGTGTCAGTTCCACATAGGAACAATCTCTTCAGTGATGCTCAATCACTTTGGGTTTGTAGGTGTTTGGGTTTGGGATTTGGGTTTTCCTCACTTAATGATTTTCGCTCAAAGTCCTCGGAGGATGGTATGCTCTCAATTAACAAGTGTCAGTTTCTCTCGGAGCAGCCAACCCTCTAGTGGTTGTAGGGGGTGGCTATTTATAGCCTAGGGAGCAGCCCGACATGATAAGACATAAATGCCCTTCAATGATATGACCGTTAGGTGGTAGGATATTTTGGACAGCTGGCGCGTAGCACAGCAACGATCGGATTTGAGGTTCGAATTCCTCAGGGCTATGATGTTCCTCACTGTGTAGGCAATCCGCACTGGCGAATTCCTAACTCCTTAGTCAGAACAAAATCCTTAGAGACCAGAAGATCTTCGTCTCTGTCACTGAAGAAATTGACTGAACTGATATGAGATTTCCAATGGCTTCACTCGAAAGGATTGGGTAGGTGTAGGATTTTGAGATGAGCATCACTTGGAAATCTGTTTCCTTAGTATTACCTCGACCCCCTTTAACAGTACGTTGTTTCCTATGACTCAAGAAGGAGAAAATGAAACTCTGAAAACAAAAGTCTTCATGCTTCATAATCCTCGCATGAATATCCAAGTCTTCAAGGTCACACCAATTTCTTCACTTTCGAAGTCTTCAGGAGAACCAAAGTCTTCAGCTGAAGACATTCATTTTTAGGGGTCGATATTCATTATAAATATCAAACTCCTCATCGACTTATAGAGCCTGTGTACACTCACAAACATATTAGTCCCTTAACCTATAATTCTTCAATACGCCAAAATCACTAAGGGGCACTAGATGCAGTTACAATCTCCCCCTTTTTGGTGATTGATGACAATATAGGTCAAGTTTTCAACAAGGATAATCATATGAAGTGTAAATACTCATATTGAGGAATTTGATTGCAAGATATAGAAGAACTCCCCCTGAAGATGTGCATAGTGAGGAATTTGCTTTTCAAGCAATGCACATTTGAAGAGTAGAATCATGGAGACCTGCCCCTATATCTTGTAATTCATACACGCATTTAACATATCGAATGAAGAATTTGAAATGCATGATGAAATATTGTGACTAATGTAATTCAGCATTTGTGCATAACATATATGAGGAAATAGCATGCAGAAAACATAGCAAAAGTATCAGGTCACCATCGGACTTAAGTTTACAACTCGATCCAATAAACAGTTCAGAAGGGCGAGAGTTGCAACTTAACAAAAAAAACACCCATATAGATAGACCCGCTTGAAGACTAACTCAAATTTCTCCCCCTTTGTCATCAAATGACCAAAAGGGACGAAAAGTGAGGACTAACGCCCCTGAAGAATATCATCACGAAGTTGATGGAGGAGCGCCAGCGTTGTTGGGGTCGGTTGTTGGAGTAGGGCCTACCGCAATGTCGTCCAAGTTTTCATTTTCATCAGTCCCACGCGATGAAGAATATGAGCTGGGAACCAAGGGAAGAACCTTGACTTTCTTGAATTTCTTTGCTGGCGGCTTAGACCAGTCAAAGTCCTGCTTGAATCCCATCTGCTCGAGATCTTTGTCACCGTAGAGATGAGTTAGAACAGCCCAGGTGCGATCAAATACTTCATGGAGGTAGTAGTGGTTCTTCTTCACTGAATTATGTGTAGCAGTCATGTTGTGAAGAATTGAATCAAACTGACGCTTGACCCATTTATGGTTGCGATCGACCTTCTGATGAAGACTGAGGAGAAGCTCACGATCAGTCGTCACCCTTGGAGCTGTGCCTTGAGGATTTTGCTTGGAAGCATTGGCAGAGTCATCATTGGTGGAGTAAGAGGCAGCTTTGCGAAACTGTCCATCCAATGGACGAATGCCTTCATCAAAAATTTCAGTTGCCTTGCCCTTTTCATCAGCTGAGGAAAACATCCGCTTAAGGACTTCAATGGGGGGCAAGTAGCTGCCATGGTTGAGTGTGTCAGCCTTGTAATTGATTGAAGACCTTGATCTGAGGAATCTCATAATCCAGGGAGCATAAGGCTTCAATTTAAAAGGAGATAGTGCAACATTTGCCATAGTCTACATGAAGAAGTCATGGTAGTTTATTGGGATACCATGCATGATATTGAATAGCAAATTCTTCATGATGCCAACGACTTCTTCTTCATTTGAGTCGTGGCCTTTGATTGGACTCAATGTCTTGGTCAGAATGCGATAGATAGTCCATGGCACATATAGCAATTCCTTCACGAGGAAATTAGTCCTTGTAGCTTGACTGGGCTTGAGCAGCTTCATCAACACTTGCATGTAGTGATCAGACAGCTCAGGTTCATGATATATGCGATGAGCACCTTCAAGGGGAGGACTGACAGGCAGGGCATGAAGCAATTCAGAGGCCAGTGCTTGTAAGTGGGTGTTCTCTGTCATCCAATCCAACACCCAAGAATTGACATCTTCAACATTTTCGATGATGTGCAGCGTCACGTAGAACTGAAGAATTAGTTCTTCATTCCAATCACATGTGTTGGTGCAGAAGTTGAGCAGTCCAGCGTCATGAAGAACACTGAGGACTGGTGTGAAGCACGGCAGCGATTCCATGTCCACATGAGGAATATGCTCATGGTTGAAGACTTTGTCCTTGTCGAAAAGCAGTGAAGAATAGAAGTTTTCTTGGCTAGCAGTCCAGAAGCGCTTCCTTCTAAGACGAGCAGAGTCATAAGGGTTGTAGTCTGTGAAGAACACATGCTTGTGGAAGAAGTCATCATCTTTGAACTTTGGCGTCTTCGAGAATGGATTCTTCGGCTTCGGCTGAGGAGTATCAGTCAATTGTAGCACAGCTTTAGGAATCACAGTTTCAGGAACCATAGGCTGAGGAATTTCAGTTTATGCTTCAGTAGGAGCCTGGGTCTCCATTTCATCAGCAGCTTTATCATCAGCACTAGTGGCTAGAATTTCTTCAGGAATGCACAGAGTGATGCGAGTTTCATATGAGCCCATTTGAACTTCAGTATGCACTGGGGACTGAGGAATTTGTTGTGGTGGCGTGAATAAGGGAGAGTTGGGGTGCTAACTTTCCCAAAAGTCATCATTCATCACGGGCGTGGTGCTCCCAATGTCCACGTCTTCTTCTTCATCATCATCCATTTCTTCAACGTCTACCTCTTCAGCTGTGAACTGAGGCATGGGCAATGATACCAGAGGGGTTGAAGTGATAGTGTCCACTTCAATTTGTTCATCCATCTGCTCTGTAGAAGCAGCAGAAGGATTTTATTCATCTGATTCACTTGGAATCATATAATCTTCACCAAAAGGAATAATTTCCTTTGATGGCATGCTTGAAAGAGGAACAACATCAATTGGATTTTCAAATGAGCTGATCAAAATCTTCGCCTTCTTGGGAGCAGAAGATTCTGAGGAAGCAGATGCTTTCCTTTTCTTCAGGGCAGCTCGCTCCGCAGTCTTGGTTTTCTTCACTTCTAATGCAGAAGGAAGAATTGGACTTGGTGTTGGCGTTGGTGCGGGAGAAGCAGAGGAAATTGGTGCAATTTCTTCAGGCACAACTGATGTAGTTGTCCTGACTTGTTCAGCTTCTTCATGCGCAGCTTCAAATGCTTCAGCTGGCCTAACTTGTTCTTCGGGCGCAACAGTAGAGGTTGCCCTGGCAATTTCTTCAGCTATTGGAATAGCTTCATCAGCCATGGTGCTTGCAGTTTCATCAGCAACCTGATTTTCATCAGTGATGCTCGCATGTTCTTCAGTCGGCTGTGCATATGCTTCAGCCTGAGGGATTTCAATGTGCGTTGGATCAGCAACATTGGAAGTAAGTCCCTTCGCCATTTTGATGAATCTGACTTTGGCTCCCAGCCATTCTGCCTTGTAGGCGTCAAATTCATCGCTGAGCTTTTTGATCTTAGATTGCAGAGTGATAAGTTGTTCAGGCGATAGCGTAAGCACGTTGTCCTTCAGATAACGCTTTTCTTGTACTGTGCTTTCTTCACAGACCTGGCTTGCTCATATTTCCATTTCTCTTCAGAGATGAAAGCCGTCAACATGTGACTTTGACCAGGTGTGAGGTTTAACTCTGGCAAGGGAGTGTTTGGGTCACTGTGCCAGAGGTCAATGAAATCCAAGATCTTCTTCGGATCCAATAGGAGGGGCACAACACTGCCCTTGGCTCTAGCGGCCCTTTGCTGTCTGTCTTTGATGATTTCGGCCAATTCTTCATCATCAGCTTCGCCATCATCTAACAGTACTTGGAAGGCAACTTGCTTCTTATGAGGACTTGGTCTAGTGCCTCGTCCAGCAGTGGCCTTGGTCTTCAGCAAATTGGGGCCTTTGGAAGACTGAGGAGGAGCTGAAGAACTTGCAGAAGCTCCTGAGGCAATTGAGATGCTTGTGGTCCTTTGGCAAGTGGCGAGATGCACAGGTACCGAGGACTTTGCCGGAGGAGCTGAGGGTTTTGCAACCTGAGGAACTGGAGCAGCTTGAGGAATATGTCGTGAGGGCATAGATGAGCTTGGCCGTGAGGGCATTGCTGAACTTGGCCATGAGGGCATTGTTGAGGAAGTTGGTTTGCGTGCAGGCTTCTTAGGCATAGCCTTCTTGCTTGTGGAGGCCTCAGCAGCAGCAGCAGCAGCTGAGTCTTCATTGAAGTTCCTCACTACTTCTTTGGCATGTTTGGCCAACTTGGCTTGTCGCTTGGCCCATTCATCAGCATAGTCCTCACCGCGCTTGATGCTAGTGGGATGAGCAATTTTGCCAGGTGCTAACGGAGGTCTTGGGCATGGAGGGTTTAGAGCGAATTTCTTCATGTACTTTGGAGTAACATATATGTACTCCCTCCATTCCCGTGCCCATCTTCGTTCAATTTTATGTATGCGCACCTTGCGCTCATTCTTTGTTTCCTTTCCATGAGTTACCTCATCTGGTGTGCAATACCCTGCATAGATGTCAGCAAGGATCTCAAAAGCAGTGTTGACTTCCAGTTTCTTCCCTCCCTTCTGAGGTTTCCTGCCATCAGCCATTTTCTTCAGCTGAGGGTTTTGAACTATTGAGTTCTCTGAAGAAGCATGCAACTTTTCTTCGAGGAACGCTGCAAATGGGTTAAGTTGATGAGAACCTAGTGATTCAGAAGCAGACATGTGTACCTGTGAACAGAGAATATGTGTGAAGAATTTGGAGAGGTCATATGCATTCTTAGAGGTTTTTGCAAAACGGAACAAGTTTGAGGAAATTGACCAGATATGTCTTGAAGAATTTCACTAAGCGTTCTTTGACTTAGGTTCCAGAGTTGTGTGGATTGTGAAATTCACACAATTGAGGAATCTTGAGGAAAAACGTCACTTAGAGAAATAGATCAAGAATAGTTGATTGTGTGAGGTGTTTAGAGTGTGGAGGTTGAAGAATAAACACCTTTTGAAGATTTTATGAGAATCATCAGAATCAACAAAGGCAGTAAAAGAAACTTTTAATTACCCTTGACGAAGAACACAACAAACTGAGAGTGTAGATTGGATGTTCGTCAGTCCAGATCTTCCACGCCCTAACTTGGTAGAGGAAGACAACTACGGCGGCGGCGGAGTGAAGATTTCCACGGCCGGCGTGAGTACGACGGCGACGAGGTCGAGGCAGTGAAGCTCTTCCTCACCGGTGACGATGAAGGTAGCGGCGGCGTTAGGGCTTGAGAGCTCAAGCGAAGGGAGTGAGTTCGAGCGGGGTAAATGCAGTCTGAGGAGGGTGAGGGGTATTTTGTGACACCCCCGATCCAATCGTACACTAATCATGCACGCAAACGTGTACCATCAAGATCAAGGACTCACGGGAAGATATTACAACACAACTCTAAAAGTAAAATAAGTCATACAAGCATCATAATACAAGCCAGGGGCCTCGAGGGCTCGAATACAAGTGCTCGACATAAATGAGTCAGCGGAAGCAACAATATCTGAGTACAGACATAAGTTAAACAAGTTGCCATAAGATGGCTAGCACAAACTGGAATACATATCGAAAGAGGCGCAGGCCTCCTGCCTGGGATCCTCCTAAACTACTCCTGGTCGTCGTCAGCGGCCTGCACGTAGTAGTAGGCACCTCCAGTGTAGTAGGAGTCATCGTCGACGGTGGCGTCTGGCTCCTGGGCTCCGGCATCTGGTTGCAACAACCAGGTAGAAGGGAAAGGGGGGGGAAGAGGGAGAAAAGCAACCGTGAGTACTCATCCAAAGTACTCACAAGCAAGGAGCTACACTACATATGCATGGGTATATGTGTGAAGGGCCATATCGGTGGACTGAACTGCAGAATGCCAGAATAAGAGGGGGATAGCTAATCCTGCCGAAGACTACGCTTCTGGCAGCCTACGTCTTGCAGCATGTAGAAGAGAGTAGATTGAAGTCCTCCAAGTAGCATCGCATAGCATAATCCTACCCGGTGATCCTCCCCTCGTCGCCCTGTGGAAAAGCGATCACCGGGTTGTCTGTGGAACTTGTCTGGTGTATATTATTAAGTATCCAATTCTAGTTGTCATAAGGTCAAGGTACAACTCCGGGTCGTCCTTTTACCGAGGGACATGGCTATTCGAATAGATAAACTTCCCTGCAGGGGTGCACCACATAACCCAACACACTCGATCCCATTTGGCCGGACACACTTTCCTGGGTCATGCCTGGCCTCGGAAGATCAACACGTCGCAGCCCCACCTAGGCACAATAGAGAGGTCAGCATGCCGGTCTAAATCCTATGCGCGTAGGGGTCTGGGCCCATCGCCCATTGCACACCTACATGTTGCGTACGCGGCTGGTGAGCAGACCTAGCAACCTCCATTACAAAGGAAGTTGCGTTACGCAGTCCAACCCGGCATGCGCCGCTCAGTCACTGACGTCAAGAAGGCTTTGGCTGATACCACGACGTCGAGTGCCCATAATTGTTCCCGCGTAGTTGGTTAGTGCGTATAGGCCAGTGTCCAGACTCAGATCAAATACCAAGATCTCGTTAAGCGTGTTATTTTGAAGTAACCACGAACGCCGACCAGGGCCAGGCCCACCTCTCTCCTAGGCGGTCTCAACCTGCCCTGTCGCTCCGCCACAAAGTAACAGTCGGGGGCCATCGGGAATCCAGGCCCACCTCTACCGGGATGGAGCCACCTGTCCTTCCAGCCCCCACATCGGAATTACTTGCGGGTACACAACAAGCTGACCCGACTTTAATCACCATCTGTATAGTACATGTATGTATAGTATATACCCGTGATCACCTCCCGAGTGATCACGGCCTGATAGTATAGCAAGGCAGACTGACAAGAATGTGGGGCCACTAATGGTAAACTAGCATCCTATACTAAGCATTTAGGATTGCAGGTAAGGTATCAACAGATGTAGCAACAATGACAGGTTATGCAACAGAATAGGATTAATCGAAACAGTAACATGCTACACTACTCTAATGCAAGCAGTAGAGGGTAGAATAGGCGATATCTGGTGATCAAAGGGGGGGCTTGCCTGGTTGCTCTGGCAAGAAGGAGGGGTCGTCAACACCATAGTCAAACTGGGTAGCAGCAGCGTCGGTCTCGTAGTCTACCGGAGAGAAGAGGGGGAAGAAACAGTAAATACAATGCCAACATAAGCATGACGACGCATGACATGACAATGAACGGGGTTAGGTGTGCCCTAACGCGGTAGTAGGTGATACCGGCGAAAGGGGGAAACATCCGGGAAAGTATCCCCGGTGTTTCGCGTTTTCGGACAAAGGAACCAGAGGGGGAAAGTTGCGAGTTCGATAGGTTAGGGATGTGTGGCGGACGAACGGGCTGCGTATCCGGATTCGTCTCGTCGTTCTGAGCAACTTTCATGTAGAAAGTATTTCCATCCGAGTTACGGATTAAAATATATGATTTTCAAAAGAATTTATTAATTTTTGGAATTTAATTAATTATTTAATTTAATTCAAAATTGGATTTATGACATCAACATGATGTCATGCTGACATCAGCAGTCAACAGGGGTTGACTGGTCAACCTGACCAGTGGGTCCCACTGGTCAATGACACATTTTAATTAAACATATTAATTATCCTAATTAGGGTTAATTAGGGGTGGGCCCCAATGTCATTGTCTACTTAATTAACTAATTAACTGATCAGGTTAACTAGGTAACTAATGTGTAATTAGTTTAATTAGTTGTTTAATTTAATTAATCAAAATTAATTAAGTTGATTATTTCTTTAATTAATTAATTATTTTTATTTTTATTTTTTTTAAATACGTTCTCAGGGGCTGGGCCCCAGCTGTCATAGGCCCCATGGGCCTTAACGGGCACGGGCACACGTTAACGGGCGATGGTGCGGGCGCCCAAACGGACGGGTGCCCGAGGGGGCACCGAGCAGGCCCGACGCACACCGGCGCCGGCGCCGGCCGGAGCCACGGGAGGCGGCAAAGGGGGGGAATGACCATGGCGGCGGAGGTTGCTGTGGCAGGGAGCCGCAGGGCGGTGGCGGGCACCGATAGGAGGGGCTACACGGAAAGGGCGGCCGGTAGCAAGTGACAGCAAGGGGCCGGCCACGGCGCCAGAGCGAGGCGGCATCAGGGCGGGACAGTGCCGAGCACGTAGCAGCAGGGGCGGGGAACGACGCGGGACGGCGCACAGTGGGACGCGCGGCCGGAGTGAGGCAGTGCATGAGCGGGTGTGTGGGCGCGGTGGACAGGGCAGCCGCGGCAGCGGGGAAGGAGCAGCAGCGGGAGCAGGGCCAGACGGCCAAGGCGACGGGCGCGTGGGCTCGTCACGCATGTTGCCGAGCAGCACAGGGCAGGGTCGTAGCAAGGAGCACGACGAGCGGCGGAGAGGGGAAGAGGAGGCCG
>NC_041383.1:408223900-408228812 GCF_002162155.2 Triticum dicoccoides
TGGTGTACTGGGGGAGTGGGGGAGGTTATGGCGGCGGGGTGGGCCGGCCTGGCGGCCTGGTGGGTTGAGGCCCAAAGGGGGGGCGGTGGCGTGCTGGGGCGTAGCCCAGTGGGGGATGGGAGTTCTTTTTCTTTTCTTTTTTTTATTTTGTTTTCTGTTTTGCATTTTCTTTTATTATTTCTCTTTTCTGTTTTAATTCATTTTAAAATATCCAGACACTTTCTAAAAATATGTTTTCTTTACTATAATTACGCTTGTAATATTCGGCACCCACCGAACATTTTTGTTTCAACTTTTGAAAACTTTTGTTTGACATATTTAGAATTTAAATTTTGAAATGGTATCGAATCATTGCGAGGTTAGCAACAGTAACTGAGGTGACGTGGCATCATTAGCGTGGGATTACTGTAGCTTAATTATTCGGGCGTCACAAGTCTCCTCCACTACAAGAAATCTCGTCCCGAGATTTAAGAGGGGAGTAAGGGGGAAAGTTCTGGTTACGATATTCTAACGGATCTTCTCAAAGAAGTTAATCCCTTTCATTGATGTCTTCAATTCTTTATTCCAATGCATCATGATGAAGTTGTCGTCCTTTCTTCGGGAACCCCATCGTACTTACGAAAGAATAAGGGGGTACTACAGAAGAACGTGCCGCTACAATGTTTGCTTATCTAGTAGATAACATTAGGGAAGGTGGCAGAAAGTAACTCTCGAGTCTAATCTTAAGAAAATACCGAGAGCAAAGTAAGAAGGTGCAAAATAGAAGTTTCAAACGCATAGGCAATCGTTTATTGCCTGAAATGAAGTGTGAAAGGGGTTCAGAGCACTGGGAATAAGTATTGCGTTTGTTACCAGATTAGATCACTAGGCAGGTGGTCCGTGAATTACATACGAAGTTAAGCGCGAGGAACAACCTTGGGAATAGGGGGTGTACAGGAGAGTCGGGTTTCGATCCTGTAGAACTGTGGGTTATGGGTCCACCATATGGGATACAAAGTAGGGAGGGCGCTTTCATCATGCACGATCATGATAGCAAGGCATGTTAGAGAATAGACTGTTAGTTATGTCGGCAACAACATCGGTACCAAGGGCGAGGGGCGAAGAGAACCATTTTCCTGCTCGTTGAAACGAGGCGGACCAATAGGCAAAGTTCTCGTCCATCGGTGGTTACCGAAAATATCATCAACAATAGTAACAGGGTCTTACTGACAGAGTTGTACACCGAGGTGTTTGCACAAGCATAGAATTATTACTGGTAATATCATATAGATCATAGAAACGGTTTAAACAAACCAATGGAAGTGTCTATCAGATTTAATCAGAACAATGGAAAGAGAAATGTGTTTAAACACATAATTCAGGGGTATACCCTTCCCAAGGACAAGCAGAGCATGATATCCATGACAGGATATAACGTAGAAAACCATTTAGGTCAGGGGAGAGGAAGTTCATGACATCTATTTATATATAAAAAGTACTTGATGGGTCACCAAAATAAAGATAATTATCTTCTAAAATCGTACAATAATTAGACAAATCTGACCTTTAATTAGGTGTCCCGACAAAGCATAACCATTAGATACCCGTAAAGAAAAAAGATCTACATAAACCAGGTAAGTCCACCCTGTGATGTGTTCATGTTCACCATTAGATCTAGGTAAACCAGGTGGGTCCACCCCTTGCATTGATGGGTTCACGTACCAGGTGGGTCCACCCCTTGCATTGATGGGTTCACGTTTAGTTTAAGAATCCCAGACGTAACTCCTAGATGTTGGACCATCCCACGAGGGATGAGAATATATGTTGGACCATCACACTCCTAGATGTTTGGACCATCCCACAAGGGATGAGAATATATGTTGGACCATCACACGGGGATAAGAAAAACACGTACGCTTATCAGTTGGGCAATCACACGCATAATAGAGGTTGTACAGGATGTAGCCAAACAAATCAAAACTACCATATCTCTTCCTTTCTACACAAAAACATATGTCTCCAAACGGAATATCTGTCAAGATAGCATCAAAAAAAACTTTCTTTCAATCGTGCAGACGAGAGAAACTCAGCCATCAATATAAGACCTTCCACGCCACCTCAAAGGTTCATGGGAGCGTCTAGTGGGCGGCCGGCTGCCCACTAGTGCGATGGAGCGGCCAGCCATAAAAGGCAACTTCCTGTCCCCCTTGGTCCCAGGAAGGAAAGTTCCTTCCTACCCGACTGCCCACGCTCCCAACAAACAGAAAATCTCCCCCATCGCTGTCACGTGATAACCACATCCCCACGCCTCCCACGCACAGCTCGCCCACACTTCCTCCCCCCACGGGTCGCCCTTTTGATTCTCCACGAAAGAAGTGTATCCCAGGCCTAGATCCAAACCCTACAGAGCTGCCATGGCAGAGCAAAACTAGGTGAAGAAATTGGCCAGAAAAGCTTCAATTCTAAGAAGGAGTACAAAGCCATAGCAGGTAGCAGTATCAGGTAACTTCCCTCTAGCCTCCAGATCATCCTTCTTCACTTTCCCCTTCCCTTTCCCTCTAGATCTGCCACAAATCTTCTCCGGTCTTCTCCATAGTTGAAGGAAGAAGGAACATGAAGCAGCAAATAGAGTTGAATATGATCTCTGCACAATAGAACACTTTCCTGTGCAACTAAACATGGATCCAAGCCAACTTTTGCCTGGATGCGTGCAAATAAACCTACCATTATGCAAAAATAGACAGGGTGAAGTGCCTGTGCAAAAAACCATCTATTTGTGCAACTAAACATGAATCTAAGCCAACTTTTGCCTGGATGTGTGCATATAAAAAAGGAGTAGTTGCATATGCAAAAATAGACAGGATGTAGTGCCTGTGCAAAAAAAACCATCTATTTGTGTAACTAAACATGAAAGTAAGCCAACTTTTGCCTGGATATGTGCAAATAAACACAATGTGTAGTTGCAGATAGAACAATAAAACTGCATGTAGTGTCTGTGCAAAAGAAATGATATTTGTGCAACCACACATGGATCCATGCCAACTTTTGCTGCAATCTGTGCAACAAAAACAAAGCAGACTAATAAAGCACAAAACATAGTAACATCAAGCGTACATAGTCTTGTCACATAGAAAATGCAGTAGGGAAAATATGTTCAAAATACTAAAGAAAAAACAGAAAAAGATGAAAACTATTTTCTGCCATCTGAATCTTCTTTCTTCATCCAAATAGCAGTGTATAAGAATTGTAGCATTGAATTATGTGCAGAATCTACGTCAGGTTCTTGACAAATAAACCTGCACATCATTAGAACAACAAATTTGTGAGAAAAACACTGAACAAATCTCCTGTTTTGTATCTGTGCAACCTATTTACTGCAAACTATGCAACATACATAACCACTCTGTGCAAAAGAAGTGCCAGAAAATATTGTAAACGGATTGTGAAAATTAGTAAGTTAAAAGAAGTTAAAAAAAAGGTGTGCCAAATACATTGTGAAACTAGTGTGCAACTACTTAGGGTTCTGCATTACAAAACATCTTGTTTGTAACACATTTTGAGAATACAGAAAAAATAACTTGTGACTATCCTGTTTGTTCTCTAGAAAAGGTAGAGGTGATTAATTATCATTACATACAAATATTTGTTCTCTGGAAAACTAGATTAAAAAGTTGAGTATGGCAATTTGATATCCTGTTTGTTCTGCAACTAGAAATGCTGGTGATGACAACTAATGAGATATTCTGGTGCGACTAGAAATGCGGATGATGCCAACTAATCAGATATTCTTGTGCGACTAGAAATGCTGATGATGCCAACTAATGAGATATTCTTGTGCAACTAGAGAGGTTGAAGATGTCAACTACTACTTGGATAATGTTGTCCAACTAAAATTGCAGAGGGTGCCAACTAAATAGATACTCTTCTGCAACTAGAAAGCCTGAGGGTGCCAAGTCATTAGATACTATTGAGCAATCCTCAAAAAATTTAAGATGGGATTAATCTGAATTCTTGTGCAACTAGAGAGGCTGAAGATGTCAACTACTTGGATAATGTTGTCCAATGAGAATTGCAGAGGGTGCCAACTAAATAGATACTCTTCTGCATCTAGAAAACATGAGGGTGCCAAGTCGTTAGATACTGTTGGGCAATCCTCAATTTTTTTTAGATGGGACTAATCTGAGTTCTTGTGCAACTAGAGAAGCTGAGGATGTCAACTAGTTGTATATTGTTGTGCAACTACAATTACCGAGGTTGCCAACTAATTAGATACTATTCTGCAACTAGAAAGCCTAAGGATGCCATGTCGTTACATACTCTTGGGCAATCCTCAATTTTTTTAAGATGGGACTAATCTGAGTTCTTGTGCAACTAGAGAAGCTGAGGATGTCAACTAGTTGTATATTGTTGTGCAACTAGAATTACTGAGGTTGCCAACTAATTAGATACTATTCTGCAACTAGAAAGCCTGAGGATGCCAAGTCGTTACATACTCTTGGGACAATTCTAAAAAACTTGAAGATGGCAACGTTGAGCAACTGAGAAAGTTGAGCATGCCAATGCTTATTTAGTCCTTCTGGAACTATGTATGAAAATTAATACACTTGACTGACTGTATGTGGAGTAAAAGATCACCGAGAAAAAAGGGATTGGAGGAGGTAGTGGAGGTGCTACTCCGACTCCACGACCAAGGACTCCCTTGGCGACCTACTAACCCAGCCATAATGGATCTTGTAGTCAGACCTTGACCACCTCTGCAGGCGTGTTGTAGACACCTGCTCACCAACTACCCCTACCAATAGGATGTGCAACTTCGGCGGCTGGTTGTCGATGTGCAACTATGAAAGCATGGTTGTGTGATTTTGCGTGGCTTCCTAACGACCACAGCGGTCCAGCTCCATCACTGAGAAAAAAAGGGATTGGAGGAGGTAGT
>NC_041383.1:408229134-408241765 GCF_002162155.2 Triticum dicoccoides
GTCTGGTTGTCGATGTGCAACTACGAAAGCATGGTTGTGCGACTTTGCGTGGCTTCCTAACGACCATAGCGGTCCAGCTCCATCACCGGAAAAAAGGAATTGGAGGAGGTAGTGGAGGTGCTACTCCGACTCCACGACCAAGGACTCCCCTGGTGACCTACTAACCCATCCACAATGGATCTAGCAGTCAGACCTTGACCACCGCTGTAGGCGTGTTGTGGACACCTGCTCACAAACTACCCCTACGAGTAGGATGTGCAACTTCGGCGGCTGCCCTGACCAACTACTTGGCAGTCAATGTGCTACTATGTATGCTTAGGTGTGCAACTATGTACTGCTTTCTGTGAAGCTTGTAATTCCTCTCTGTGCAACTATATATAACAAGTGTGCAAACTATTCTAACTTGCATATCTTTCGATTAGAAAAGAGAGGAAACGGACAAAATTGAGCTCTACTGAGTAGCAGTTCCAACGAGCGGTATCGTAATGATAAATGCAGTCTAAGCAATAAATAGATGGATCAAGTTGCATCGACTACAGATCCATGGAGTTTTGAAAAGTACGATCCTAAATTCATACCATTAGTGACAAAAAAATCTTTAGAACTTCAATTATTTTCATTGATTCAACTAGATGTAATGAGCACCAACCAAAACCAAGAGGAACTAGTAACTATACCAAGTAGTCTTCAGTAATTCTTACTTACAAGAACTAGAAATTCCTTTGATTCAACCCAACCAAACACATCTCATAATTCAACAAGCGCAGGAAGCCATTGGTACTCAAGGGACCAACTAATCAGGGAAACCCCTGATCCCATCAAAGTCAATTAGCCTCAGCGTTGAAGTCATACCTGGCAGCAAACCTCCATTGAGGATGGATCTGGATGCAGCAGCGCATACGCACAACTCGAATGGGAACATAGCAGCAACCACACACGCGCACAGGCTTCCTTCTCACTGAAATTTCTTCAGTTCCTCGAACATCAGAGGAAAAACAAAACTCAAGGCCGCATCCCACTTCAAATTACATAGCTCCATGGATGGGCTCAATTTTTTTCTCACTAAATTCCATAGAAGGCAGACACGTACCATGAAAGGATGTAGAAGTACGGAGCACCGGCTGTACGGGTGAGCTTGTAGATTGAGTGCTTGCTGAAATTCGTGGATAGGGGAGACACCTTCTTCGCTCTCGCACGGACTAATTAGCAAGGAGGCGAGGGAAGGGCCGTTCGCGGAGGACCGACGGCTAGATGCAGAAGAAAAGGCGAGGTGGCGGACGGGAGACGGCGGCGTCGAGGCGTGGCAGGCGAGATGCCGCAACCGTGGTGGGCCGCGTCGGCCGAGGCGAGGTGGATCGGCAGCGGCGGCCGGCACAAGTTGGGGCGGACCGGCGGAGGCGGCGACAAATGCGAGGGAGGTGGGGAGGCGAGTGGATAGCGATGGGTGCGGACGGAAGTGGTCTACTATTTCGCCTCAGTCAGTCGTGTGAGCGTCCCGACCATCTGGCACCTGGCCCACGCGCACGACAATTCGAGCGAGATCGGACGGCCACAAATCGGCCGCCCGGTTCGTTTAGTTAGTGCGCGGCCACTTTTTAGATTTTAGGAAGGTTCATTGTCCTCTAGATTTTAGAGTACAATTCTGCAATATCTTCCTCATCTTCCTCCAGCGACCAAAACTTCGACTACAGAATTGTCTTCCTCCAGCGACCACAATACAGGTACCGTCGAGCAATCGATCAACATCAAGTAAGCTTCATCTGCACGAAATTATAGATCATACCTATTAATGGTTGAATTATAGTCTAGGCAGTCCTGGTCTACATTTTTTTGCCATTACCTCCAAAGGTTTATTTATCTAGAATCATATAGGCATGGGTTCATGTCTTAATAGAAGGCCAGAATCATACTAAAACTATGACATATCCAAGTGGGATTACTTGCTGCGATATAGAGAAGCATATATGATGCATAAGATGTTCATATTATAGATTATACCAATTATTATAGATAAGATCTATTAATGGATCAATAATACTTAAATTATATTGTAGGTAGTGCTAATCTAAAAAGGTTTCGCATGTTAGCTCACAAGTTTCATCACGAACAAACAAATACAGAGAAACAGACATAGATGGCTTCCATATTTGATCAGCCTCAGATGCTATAGTGGGTTTCTGTCCCCATGGCATCAGCTCCATCTGAAACAAACATAAATTAAGACCAATTGTCAATAAAATTGCATTGATTCATCTACTTTTATTTCATATAATCATGTACAGAAGGTTAATGCCATGGATGTTGCTTCCAGTTTTCACGTTAAGATAATATACTATAGAAGTCTCAAAAACAAATGGGATTGCTTGCATGTAATTATATTACTTACTTTACTAATCAACATTCTGTTCTTATATTTATAGGGCCTCAAAGATTATGGAACATACACCGTTGAATGCATTGACTACACGAAACGAGACATGGACAATCAAAGTCAAAGTTTTAAGACTGGGATGCAATTAACTTATCGACTAATGAGCTCATTAGCACAGATATGATTTTACTGGACAGAAAGGTGCAAGCATATATAATGTCTCTTCAATTTATGCTTTCTAAAGTTTGCTGATGTTTTCTCTTTATGTAGGGCGATGCGATCCATGCTTCTATTGGGAGCACACTGGTCAATAAATTTAAGTCAAAGATTAAAGAGGACTTCATATACATAATTAAGACCTTCAAAGTCTGGGAGTATGAAAAATACCGACCATTGAAGAACAATCTCAAAATCAGTTTTCTTTATGATACAGTAGTGAAGGAAGTGGATGAAGGAAAATCCAAGTTTTTCGATTACCACTTCGAATTTGCTGATGGTGATACCTTGGATAGTAGGGTGAATATTGATAAGACAGTGCTCAGGTATGATCATAATCAATATCGAAGAACAAGCATTGGTGAACTAGCCAGATATTAAATATGATTATGTGCAGATGTCATTGGATTGCTTACTGCAATGAAACAATAGAGCAAGTACAAAAAAAATAAAGGGACGGGCATGGCGCAAACTTCAAACATCCGTGAGATTGAAATCCTTTTACTAGAGTAAGTGATTATATTACTATAGTTTTTTTTGAATTACATAGATGATCTTTATATCACTTTTTCATGATTAAATTCATGCAGTGATGAAAAGATCCGGATCACGCTATGGGGTGATATTTTAGCAAATATGGTGAATGAAAGACTTCCGCACAAACAAACAGTAGTGATTGTCACTTCAAATTTGGTCAGAAAATTCAATGGTGAGGACTATAATCCCTGTGTGTGAACTCAAATCCAAATTACTGACTTTCTTACCAGGGCTATCACTATGCACAACAAATGCATCTAAAGTCTTCCTCAGCCCTGAAATTCCAGAGACAAACCAAATTATTGAGAGGTATGGTATATATATAATAATGCAATTATATATGTTTTTGAAGTTACAAGTTTATGTGGACATGTTGTAATCTATTATAGGTATCGTGAAAGAGATGTTATTCCAACAATGATTGGAATCAACGAAAGCACCCAACGAACAATTGAGGAGCAAATGTTGTACAACAGAAAAACATTGAAGGAAATTATAGAACTGCGATATGCTGATGTTAAAAGAAAGGTTTCTCTCTAACCTTGATCAGCATACTGTCGTGTCTTTATTGTACATTATTATATAATCTCATGTTTTCTCCTTAACCGGAATTTGTATGCACAACAAAAGCAACGATTGATGATATTATAACAGATAAAGGGTGGTGGTACATGGCATGCAAACTTTCCTTTTGTGCTGTAAAAAAGGAACATGATAACTATATTTGCACTTCCTGTCGTGAAGTAGATGAAAATCCACACATGTGGTGAGCATATTGTGAACTAGATTGTATTTGGTGCCATTTGTTTTAATAATATACCAGTAATAACTTGACAATATCATACTAGGTACCTACTTAAACTCAAGGTACGCGATGACACGGAACCACAACTTTTGTGGTGTTTAATGAGGTAGCAAAGAGTCTTTTAGGCAACATGTCTGCATCGACCCTATTAGAGCAGGAGGGATTCAACAACACAGTACCAGATGTTATTCAAACCCTTTATGGCAGAACACTCATATTTCGGCTGAAGTAAAATTCAAGGAATCTACAAGAGTGTATGGAAAATTTTAAAGTGAGTTTCACTTTTGAAGTTGATGACAAACTTGAGATGGAATATTCAAATGAAATGGTTGAAGAGGTATGCACATGCACATTTCAGTATTTTAAATGGCTTATAAAACTATAATACAAGTACACTCTTTATAGAGCATACTGGAAAGGCAAGACACACAAGGTTCTTCAAATTTGGCTATGCACAAGTCCCATAACGAGGTATTCCCACTAATTAATGGTTTTGCTCTGACAAGTGTGCAATTTTTTCTTTAAAATGTTAAAAAAAATATTTTTATTCTTATAGGTGAACCACTCCTCCAAGAATGCAACAAATGATGAGAAGAAGGATATGTGCAGAAAGGAAACCTCAATATCCTCTAACCAAAAGGAACAACGCAGGACAAAGATACAAAAGTCTAGCAAAAGATATGAAAAAGATGTGAGACCGTTTGCTTCCAGAAATAGCAGAAAATCAGTTGTTAAAATTGAAGCTCCTGATGACGAGGTAACAAATTTAAAACATTATCTCCCTGTGTATGCATTGATAATTAATTATGGCCTATTTATTTATGACATAATACAACGCACGGGAAGAGCCAAAAACTTTTTCACAGAAGATAAAAGGAGAGACAAAACAAAAGAGATGTAAACAAGATTTCAAAAGAAAGGCTTCGCAAAAAAGGTTCGTATAGAGAAATTCTATACTGAGATCCTCTTTCAAATTACTTTCCCTCATTACACACACACACACACACACACACACACACACACACACACACACATACTACTACTACTACTATTTTATGACATCGCTGAAAAAACAGGAAAATATATTTGAAAAGGAGGTAGCAAACATTCAAGCTACAGGTTCAGATATAATTACCATAGAAGATGATTCAGATAAAGACTGCAGACAAAACAATACACATGTCAGAAGGCCTACCAACAAGAAACTCAGAAGAGTTGTGAACAAAAACAAATTCAATAGTGAGGTCAAAGAAACTGCAGATCCGAGATATAACAAGGATTTCAGAAACGACAACCACAGCGAGGGATATAAAAATGTTAAGACCAAGGTTGCTTCCGCGAAGTTCAAAAAAACAATACATAACTTCAGCTGAATACATTCCACCTTAAATATCTATTAACAATATGCTCTATGATGTTCATTTTTAATGCGTTGTTAAACTACCGCTATCTTACAGGTACAAGAGGAAGAAAATGACACAAATGATGATTCCGCCAATGAAGAAACCAATAATGAGGTACCATCAAATAAAAGGAAAATGATTTAATTTTAAATATATTATTTCCAAAATATACAATCATTGGTATGAAATAATAATCCATCAGTGTATCGGTCATTTCCCACTTTGGCCTAATATTATGTATGCATTTCATCTTATATATGCATTACATAATACATTGTTAAATTTCCACATTATATCTTACAGGTACAAGAGGAAGGAAATGATACAGATGGTGATTTCACAAGTGAAGAAATCAATAGTGAGGTAATATCAACAAAAATAACAAACACAATTATTTTAAACACTACCATCCTCATACTAAAGCTGGATCAAGGAAAATTGCAGACCTGCGGGAGATGAAATCCATCACCGAATCAATTGCACAGACCACAACATCAACGACACCGTGCAGATCGACCATCTCGCCTCCTAACTGGCGCACCAGATCCCCATTTACCAACCCACAGGAGGTGTACGAGGAGGAAAACTAGCCGCCGTCGATGGGCAACCTGTGGAAGCACCAGGTGCGGGGGTGGCTTCAGGATAGGACGAATGCAGATGGGAGCTATCCAGCAGTAGCAAATTTTCACTGAAGAAGAAAAAAAGGGAAGAAGAAAGGGGATCGGCCAAAAACATTATCACTTGTGTGAAAAAAGAACATCCGGAGAAGTCAAGAAGACTACGGAATAGGCAAGTGAAGAGTAATGTTGGTGGGACCCATGAGACCACTTGCGTACTATGGAAACTTTGTTTTTCAGAGCAACGTACTGTGCAAAGTGTGATGAAACAATCTAACGTCAAAATGTAAGGCGCCCTTGGTACTGTTGGATGTACGTGTACGGAAGCAAACAAACAATAGCAAGGTAATCACTCCATTTCATATTAGTACACCCTCAAAAAATCTACTCCTCCATTTCTAAATATAAGTCTACAAATTCCACTACGGACTAAATATGAAGCATGAGTTAATCTACACTATAAAATATGTCTATATACATATATATGTAGTTCGTATCGAAATATATAAAAAGACTTAAATTTAGAAATGTTGAGAGTATCTGACAACTAAAATATGTCTACATATGATCTGTTTTTAAAACACAGTAAAGATACTAAAGATTACGCTTCTACTATGCTGCAAGTCTATATAAACAAATGATCGATCTCAAAATGTAAGTTGATTTCTCGCAACAAAAAAACAATACAAAAATATTCCAACAACCGTTAACAAATTACTCTTTTCATAAAAAACAACATAATAAAAATGTTTGCAAAAATATACAAAAATAATTTGAATGATACCGTCGATAATAAAACTATAGTTAAAAGTATAATAATATACAATCAATCATAAAAATAAAATTATTATGGAATGAACAATTAGCAAATGAAGGATGAACGAGCACCAATATATTCATATATCAATATAAAAATAAAGCATCAATGAAAAAAATTCAAGAAATTATAATACTTAAAATATGTTGCCACAATTATTCTTAAAATTTAACTTAAAAAAACCTAGCCCGCGCATCGAGCGGGCCACTCTACTAGTTACCCAAACAACGGTGTTTGAAAAATTGATAAAGGAAATTTAGCATGGTGCTTCAAAGGTTCTTATCGATGATAAGAGTACCACAGACATGCTTCGTGATAGCATTGATATGGTCATCAAGTAAGGGGCAGAATTTGGATGCACAAAGGATCCATCAGGAACAACTTGTAGAATAAGTCTTACAATTTCCTCATGGAAGAATGGTTAACCTTGCTAAAAAGGAAACTATAACAATAGGTCCTCCGGCCAGGTGTGCTAGGATGACATCACCTTACCGGGTCATATAAGGACCAATGTTATGACTCTTGGAAAAATGTTCCAACCATCATATCTGACCAAGTTTCAAATCTGATTGGGGTCAGGATACCTCAGACTCAGGATGCCTGTTGAAGAAAGGTGCAACACAAATTAACGAGAAGACATCGTAAGATTCTTGGGAAATGGACTATGAAAACGAGTTCCGAACATGAGTTCATCAGTAAACCATGGAGAGGATGAGGAGGTGGATGATGGACACATCGGCAATTCATCAAGGTTTTAGAAAAAAGAGATGAATTTCCACAATTAAATGAACGAGGTGATAGCATCGGACACACCGAAGTATATAATGAGGTATGTTCGATGAGAACATCCATGGTTAAATATTGAACCAAAAAGCACCTGGAAATATGGACCAAGTAGGACGATCAAAGTTAGAATGGTGATTTCATAGCGAAACTATCGGCTATTCACTTCGAAACAGTAGGGTTGCTAGAGATATTGAATTCTCACAACAGAGTTCATTCAACAGGGGCCAAGAAAAGAATAGTGATGGCGAGAAGCATCACTGCAACAAGAATTTCTTAAGGGGTGGTGAAATTCTCACGACATTCCATACATAAAAGATGGTAATACTCCAAGGTAAAGGAGAACAAATGCTGGATAGCAAGGATCTCAAGGAATACACAAAACACGAACAAGTTTGTGTTGAACGGAAGGCAATAAGGTGGTCGATGATAGCACAAATCATCGAGGGCAAGGATGGTATTTCTCATCATGAATTCAAATGATATCCTGGGAGAGCTCAGAATGCTGATGATGATCACGACACACTTGTCGAGAGATTTCATGAAGATGTAATCGATCGGCGATGGCATCAAGTCAAAGGAATGATGAAGTGAATGGCTATTGGAACCATGGGTACAACACAAACTCGAAATCAAGTTTGTTGTTCAAGGACAAATGATATGTCGAGGAAAATCAACGTAAGCTTAGCTCATCATCGAAACTGGTGCTCCGGGAATAAGGACCAGGTAGCACAGTTAAAAATCATCACGATAATGATATAGCCAAACAGGCTAGGAATGACGTGACCGGGTACAAACCCATAAGTAAAGAAGATTACTAAAAGTTGTTGAACCGTAGTGCGGACTCGGTTCACTATTTGGTGTTCTTAGTTGACGACAACCCAGAACCCAGGAAAAATGGAATCGGGATAGTTGATGGAGAACCCATCAGAAGTTATGCAGTTCCATGATATTCTCGAGATATGATAGTGTAATACTCGACGATAGAGCGGAGTAGAGGATGGACACGTGAAATGATCTGCAGAAGACAAGTACTTCATCTTGTCTGGGAAACGGAATCAAAGGAGAACAATCATGGTCGGAGCCACGGTTGCAAAGGATCAATTCACAGATACCAGATGATAATATATCAAGGAAATAGTTATTATTTCAAGAAGCTTCCATGATAGGATCTACATCGTGTCCATGGGCATGAACTCAAGGTTCAAGGTCGACTCCCACTTCTTTAATGCATGACCTTTCATTCACTGCTCTAGCTAAAATGATTTCAGTGTTGAAACCTACCTCGTGAATTACCAGAGGAGTATGACCCATGAAAACTTTCGGGTTCTCACAGATTAAGGAAGGCATAGGTTCAACCCATCGGGGCATCTTAGAACATATACCATGAACTTTAGGATCAATTAACACGTGCTCAAAGCAGAGCATGGTTGACAAAGGCGTAGGATATAACTTGCCAAAGGCAGAAGACACAATTTACCAAAGGCATTATGTATCAGGTAAAGAACTCACAAGAATTTTGGTTGTGAAGGACACTGTCGGATAATAACCCAGCAATGGGTATGGCGGTCCACAACGGGGCTGATGTGAGTATCGGTACTCAATCAGGGGAAGAAGGAATGCCAAGGCATCAGATTATAGAAACAACTGACTAATTCAAAGTTCAATTGCACAAGAATTATGAATTCCCAGTCAAGGGATCAGAAGCAACGCTCTGATTAGACATGGATAAGTTGAATAGTCTTAGGGGTACACTCGACGACCATCTGATTGGTCGAGAACCAGCTCGAGCTAAAAATGACGGTTGAGCCGGAAAGATAATTCATAAGGATCATTTGATGATTGCGGGCATTCGCAATGTATTGAATCAACAGACTCAAAATGATAAAGACAAAGGATGCCAACGAAGATGACTAGATATATGGAATTAACCATATTGCGGGAAGGTAAGAACTTCAGTAGCAATAAGGTGCTGAGGATTTTTAGAAGGTCGAATAGCATTTCGAAGAATTTTTGTGAATTACATGGATTAACTGGGGATGAGCGGATACTCGGTAAGTGCGAGAAATTATTCGTAGGGTGTATTCATGTGGTAAGAACTGCAAGGCAGTAAGCTCAAAGGATTCTCGAAGCAACGGAGAGCAGTTCAGGGCATCTTGTAATATCAAGATCCATAGGATTGAATGTAAGAATGGCACGTGTATATAGTTATCCATAAGGATATAACAATGGTAGGGGGTTCGTAAGGGCGGTGGGCATAAGTGTCTCAGGAGAACATCGTAGAGTATCTTCGAAATCTTCTGGTGCACTAAGCAATCATCTGGAGTGAGGGCTCTTCGGGAGGAAGTAGTTACGAGAACCTAGAGTCGGCGTTAGTAAAATCATTTAACCCGAATAGAAGAGAGATCAGAATCCCGGAGTATATATGAGGAATAAAAGATTCTAATACCACCCAATTGGCGACGTGGGCCCATGGGCCGCACAGCCAAGTTAGTAAAACAATTTTCATCGACTAGACTCAACTTCGGCCAAGGAGTTGGAAAGGGGGATTCCTATAGGCAGTCGGCTCTGATACCAACTTGTGATGCCCCTGATCCAATCGTACACTAATCATGCACGCAAACGTGTATGATCAAGATCAGGGACTCATGGGAAGATATCACAACACAACTCTAAAAGTAAAATAAGTCATACAAGCATCATAATACAAGCCAGGGGCCTCGAGGGCTCGAATACAAATGCTCAACATAAATGAGTCAGCGAAAGCAACAATATCTGAGTATAAACATAAGTTAAACAAGTTGCCATAAGATGGCTAGCACAAACTAGAATACAGATCGAAAGAGGCGCATGCCTCCTGCCTGAGATCCTCCTAAACTACTCCTGGTCGTCGTCAGCGACCTGCACGTAGTAGTAGGCACCTCCAGTGTAGTAGGAGTCATCGTCGATGGTGGCGTATGGCTCCTGGGCTCCGTCATCTGGTTGCAACAACCAGGTAGAAGGGAAAGGGGGGGGAAGAGGGAGAAAAGCAACCGTGAGTACTCATCCAAAGTACTCGCAAGCAAGGAGCTACACTACATATGCATGGGTATATGTGTGAAGGGCCATATCGGTGGACTGAACTGCAGAATGCCAGAATAAGAGGGGGTAGCTAATCCTATCGAACACTACGCTTCTGGCAGCCTTCGTCTTGTAGCATGTAGAAGAGAGTAGATTGAAGTCCTCCAAGTAGCATCGCATAGCATAATCCTACCCGGCGATCCTCCCCTCGTCGTCCTGTGGAAAATCGATCACCGGGTTGTTTGTGGAACTTGTCTGGGTGTATTTTATTAAGTATCCAGTTCTAGTTGTCATAAGGTCAAGGTACAACTCTGGGTCGTCCTTTTACCGAGGGACACGACTATTCGAATATGTAAACTTCCCTGCAGGGGTGCACCACATACCCCAACACGCTCAATCCCATTTGGCCGGACACACTTTCCTGGGTCATGCCCGGCCTCGGAAGATCAACACGTCGCAGCCCTACCTAGGCACAACAGAGAGGTCAGCACGCCGGTCTAAATCCTATGCGCGCAGGGGTCTGGGCCCATCGCCCATTGCACACCTGCACATTGCGTACGCGGCCGGTGAGCAGACCTAGCAACCTCCATTATGTCGCGTACGCAGGGGACTTGCCTGTTTGCTCTGGCAAGAAGGAGGGGTCGTCAACACCGTAGTCGAACTGCGCAGCAGCAGCGTCAGTCTCGTAGTCTACCGGAGAGAAGAGGGGGAAGAAACAGTAATTACAATGCAAGCATAAGCATGATGACGCATGACATGACAATGAGCGGGGTTAGGTGTGCCCTAACGCGGTAGTAGGTGATACCGGCGAAAGGGGGAAACATCCGGGAAAGTATCCCCGGTGTTTCACGTTTTCGGCCAGAGGAACCGGAGGGGGAAAGTTGCGAGTTCGATAGGTTAGGGATGTGTGGCGGACGAACGGGCTGCGTATCCGGATTCGTCTCATCGTTCTGAGCAACTTTCATGTAGAAAGTATTTCCACCCGAGTTACGGATTAAAAGATATGATTTTAAAAAGAATTTATTAATTTTTGGAATTTAATTAATTATTTAATTTAATTCAAAATTGGATTTATGACATCAGCATGATGTCATGCTGACAGCAGCAGTCAACAGGGGTTGACTGGTCAACCTGACCAGTGGGTCCCACTGGTGAGTGACACATTTTAATTAAACATATTAATTATCCTAATCAGGGTTAATTAGGGGTGGGCCCCAATGTCATTATCTACTTAATTAACTAATTAACTGATCATGTTAACTAGGTAACTAATGTGTAATTAGTTCAATTAGTTGTTTAATTTAATTAATCAAAATTAATTAAGTTAATTATTTCTTTAATCAAGTAATTAATTATTTTTATTTTTATTTTTTAAAATACGTTCTCAGGGGCTGGGCCCCAGCTGTCATAGGCCCCATGGGCCTTAACGGACACGGGCACACATTAACGGGTGATGGTGCGGGCGCCCAAACGGACAGGTGCCCGAGGGGGCACCGAGCAGGCCCGACGCATGCTGGCGCCAGCGCCGGCCGGAGCCAGGGGAGGCGGTGAAGGGGGGGAATGACCGCAGCGGCGGAGGTGGCTGCGGCACGGAGTCGCAGGGCGGTGGTGGACGCCGGTAGGGGGAGGGCTGCACGGGAAGGGCGGCCTGTAGCAAGTGACAGCAAGGGGCTGGCCACGGCGCTGGAGCGAGGCGGCATCAGGGCGGGACAGCGCCGAGCATGTAGCAGCAGGGGCGGGGAACGCCGTGGGACGACGCATAGTGGGACGCGCAGCCGGAGCGAGGCAGTGCACGAGCGGGCGTGTGGGCGTGGTGGACAGGGCAGCCGTGACAACGGGGAAGGAGCAGCAGGGGGAGCAGGGCCGGACGGCCAAGGCGATGGGCGCGTGGGCTCGTCGCGCACGCTGCAGAGCAGCACGGGGCGGGGTCGTTCCAAGGAGCACGACGAGCGGCGGAGAGGGGAAGAGGAGGCTGAGGGCCTCACCATGGGTTGCAGAGGACGGGGCAACGGGGGTCGAGGA
>NC_041383.1:408242096-408258199 GCF_002162155.2 Triticum dicoccoides
GAGGTTATGGCGGCGGGGTGGGCCGGCCTGGCGGCCTGGTGGGTTGAGGCCCAAAGGGGGGGGGCGGTGGCCTGCTGGGCCATAGCCGAGTGGGGGGGTCTTTTTCTTTTCTTTTTTATTTTGTTTTTTGTTTTGCATTTTCTTTTATTATTTCTCTTTTCTATTTTAATTCATTTTAAAATATTCAGGCACTTTCTAAAAATATGTTTTATTTACTATAATTACCCTTGTAATATTCGGCACTCAGCGAACATTTTTGTTTCAACTTTTGAAAACTTTTGTTTGACAAATTTAGAATTTAAATTTTGAAACGGTTTCGAATCATTGCAAGGTTAGCAACAGTAACCGAGGTGATGTGGCATCATTAGCGTGGGATTATTGTAGCTTAATTATCCGGGCGTCACATATTTATAGCCGAGGTGAAAAACTGCTCGCCCGAGGAAAATGGACGAACGTGCCCCTGACCCTTCTCATCCTAGCGACATGTGTCACCCATGTACAGTGTGGTGGAGATCATGGATGAATAGATAAATCTTATTGTGGGATGTGTAATGGTTTGAGCGGCAAAAGCCGAAAATTCAGATAAGAATATTTTAATGCTTCGTTCGCAAATTCTTCAGCTGACAAGGACACAGTGAAGATTTTGAACGGGTTTCAAATAGAACGCACATGAAGCATTTGTGAACAGACTGGGTTGAGTTTAGCATCAAAGGGAAAAGGGTCCGATCATATTCACTTAGCAGAAAAGGCAACTTGAAGAATTAACAATAAGTGAATGCTGTAAAGGACACAAAAACTCAATTATATATACAGTCAATGAAGAACAACGACGGAAAGAGTGAAGACAATGCAAAGTTGAAAAAATTGAACAACTGAGGAATTTCAAAATGAAGAAAAAGTCAAATTGAAGATTTTCAACTTTGCTTGGTGGCGTAACCCACCGTATAAGAATGATGACTTCAGACACCGCGTACAATTGTCGTAGGGTTCTGAGAATCAAATTCTTCATTAATTTCTTCACACTTAGAGGGTTAATCTTCATTGTTTGAAGAAAAACGTTACTTCATGTGTTGCACATCTAAGTCATCAAATTTGCATAAGTGTTAGGATGCGTGTCCTTTTCAAAGAACATTTGAAGATTCTAAGATATTTAGCTCACACCACAACTTGCTAAATCTTTTCTAATCCAAGGGCTTTGTGAAGATATCAGCCAGCTGGTCTTCAGTATTTGCATGGTCGATGGAGATGTCGTCCTTCAACACATGGTCACGAAGAAAATGATGATGAATCTGGATGTGCTTTTTCTTCGAGTGCTGAACTGGGTTGTGAGCAATCTTGATAGCACTCTCATTGTCCCAGTAGAATGGCACATTCTTCACATTGATGCCATAGTCCTTGAGGGTTTACTTCATCCATAGCAATTGAGCACAACAGGATCCAGCAGCAATGTACTCAGCTTCAGCACTAGAGAGTGATACGCAGTTCTGCTTCTTCAAGGACCAACATACCAAGGATCGTCCGAGGAAATGACATGCGCCTGATGTTGACTTGTGGTCCACCCGATCACCAGCATAATCAGAGTCAGAATATCCAATGAGATCAAAGAAAGAGCCCTTGGGATACCATAATCCAAGTGTTGGAGTGTGAGCTAGATATCGAAGAATATGCTTCACAGCCTTATGGTGTGATTCCTTCGGTGTAGCTTGAAATCGGGCACACATGCAAACACTAAGCATAATATCCAACCTAGATGCACATAGGTACAATAAAGAGCCAATCATGGAGCGGTATACCTTTTGATCGAAGTCTTTACCATTTTTCATCGGTGCATAAATGGCCATTTGTGGGCATAGGGATTTTGACGCCTTTGCAATCTTGCATGCCGAATTTCCTCAACACATCCTTGAGGTATTTCTCCTAAGATATGAATATGCCATTGTATTGTTGACGAATTTGAAGACCTAGGAAGAATTTCAACTCTCCCATCATAGACATTTGATATTCCTCACTCATCATATAGGCAAATTCGTCACTGTAACATTGGTTAGTACAGCCAAAGATAATATCATAAACATATATTTGGCACACAAATAATTCATCATCATATGCTTTGGTGAAAAGAGTTGGGTCAAGTGAACCGGGTTTGAAGCCTTTCTTCATGAAGAATTTTGTCAGTGTGTCATACCACGCCCGAGGTGCTTGCTTGAGGCCATAGAGGGCCCTGTTGAGTCTGTACACGTGATCTGAAATTTTGGATCCTCAAAATCTGGTGGTTGAGCAACATATACTTCTTCCTCAAGCTTACCATTGAGGAATGCACTTTTCACATCCATTTGATGTAAGATGATATTATGATGGTTAGCGTAAGCAAGCAATATGCGAATAGCCTCAAGTCTAGCAACATGTGCAAAAGTTTCATCTACATCAATTCCTTCGACCTGTGTGTAGCCTTGAGCTACAAGACGAGCCTTATTCCTCACCACAAGGCCATTTTCATCTTTTTTGTTGCGGTAGATCCATTTGGTACCGATGATGTTGTGCTTGCGTGGGTCTGGTCGCTTGACAAGCTCCCACACATTGTTGAGCTCGAATTGATGCAATTCATCTTGCATGGCTTGAATCCACTCAGATTCCATGAATGCTTAATCAACTTTAGTGGGATCTGTGATAGTGACAAACGCAAAGTGCCCGCAAAAGTTAGATAAGTGTGAAGCTTTTGAGCGCGTGAGAGTACCTGGTACGTTGTTGTCGTCAATGATTTTCTCGATCTTCACTTCGTTTGCAACGCGAGGATGTGTAGGTTGATGACTTTGCTTAGGCCTAGCAATTTCTTCAGGACCATTTTCTTCAGCAACAACAGTGTGATTTTCTTCACGATCCTAAATGACTTCTTCAGCAGATTCTTCGGTAGGGATGATATCCTCAGTAGTTTTGAACTTGATGGACTCCTCAGGTGACATTTCATCTAGCACAGGAGGTAGGTGCTCTCGTTGCGAGCCATTAGTTTCATCAAACCACACACCTACAGTTTCAACAATCTTGTGATGATTGATGTTGAAGACTCTGTAGGTGTGCGAGTCCATTCTGTAACCAAGCATAAAACCCTCATGTGCTTTCGGTGCAAATTTAGAGTGATGGTGAGGATCTCTAATCTAGCATTTAGCACCGAAGACTTTGAAATAACTTACATAGGGTTTCTTGTCAGTGAGGAGTTCATATGAGGTCTTTTTGAAGAATTTGTGAAGATATACCATGTTGATGATGTGGCACGTAGTATCAATAGCTTCAGGCCAGAAGCGCTGTGGTGTCTTGTATTCATCAAGCATGGTGTGAGCCATCTCAACAAGGGTTCTGTTCTTGCGCTCCACGACGCCATTCTACTGAGGAGTATAGGGAGCAGATAACCCGTGAGTAATACCAAGTATATCAAAATATTCATTGAGACCAGTGTTCTTGAACTCATTTCCATTATCACTCCTAATGTGCTTGATCTTCACACCGAAGTTAGTAGAAGCTCTTGAGGAAAATCGTCTGAAGACTTCCTGCACTTCATTTTTGTAAGTGATGATATGCACCAATGTGTAACGAGAATAATCATCAACTATGACAAAGCCATATAATGATGCAGAACTAGAGAACGTGGCATAATGAGTAGGGCCAAAGAGATCCATATGAAGTAATTCAAAGGGACGAGAAGTGGTCATGATAGTCTTTGAGGGATGCTTGGCTCTGGTGATCTTTCCAGCCTCACAAGCCCCACAAAGATGATCTTTGAGGAATTTGACACCCTCGATGCCAATGACATGCTTCTTCTTTGCGAGTGTATGCAAGTTCCGCATCCCAGCATGACCAAGTCGTCGATGCCATAGCCAGCATTCTGAAGCTTTTGCAAGTAGACATGTGGCAGGCTATGGTCCTGCAGAGAAATCAACAATATACAAGTCTCCTTTCCTAAAGCCTTCGAAGACTTTGGAATTGTCAGATTCCATTAGCAGAATGCAAAGATATTTGCCAAAGACAACAACCATATCAAGATCACAAAGCATTGAGACAGACATGAGGTTGAATCCTAAGGACTCGACAAGCATGACTTTGTCCATGTGTCTATCCTCTGAGATCGCAACCTTACCTAGACCCAATACCTTGATTTTGCCTTTGTCAACGTAGGTGATATGCTTCAGATGTGATGGTGATAAATTAGTGTCCATCAACAAGTTCCTGTCACCGGTCATGTGGTTTGTACATCCACTATCGAGGACCCACTCAGTAGCTTTAGCTTCTTCATCCTGCAGATGAATTAGTGCAACTTACAAACTCATATACTTCACAAATGAATAATATGATATCAATTTCATCAACAGTAACAGATATAGCAATATGAGGACGAGAGAAATGAGTGATTCATTTCTTCATGATTAGCTTGCGTCCATTCAAGCACATGCAAGTCTCCAGCAAATTCTTCAGACGATTAAGTTCGTCTGGAGACCTGACCCTGCATAAGAGATTAGTTCTTTTTCTTCACCACCCACATCTGGAGGGGTGGCAAAGAGTTCATCATTCTGCGAGCTCCATAAGAAAAAGATGGCATTGAAGCCAGTGCACTTTGTTTCACAGAAGAGTGGTTAGGATAAGCATATGAATAAGCAGAGAAATTCTTCGAGGACTTATGAACATAATGGTTTGAAGAATAATGCACATATTCATAGCCTTTAGGCTTTCCCTGTGAAATAGAAGTGTTAGCATGATGATGTTCATATGAGGATTTTGATCCTGATGAAGAATTTGGTCCATATGAAGAATTTGATCTGGGGTTCCTTTTCTTCATCGGTGGCGTTATGATGACATTCACCTAAAGATTTTTAAGGCACCTTTTGGAAACCTAGATTTTCTTCATAGGGGGGACCGTTCCTGTAGTTAGTTCCAACATATCGAGCAAATACTTCACAATTCTGATTCTTCAACAATTTATAGTTAGAGTCAAATGACTCATCAGAGGAATATGAAGAATCACAAGTAAAGCCAGATAAAGTGCATGGATCTACCCGAGGTCCTTTCACAGCAACCCATGAGGTTTTGGGATACTGCTCAGGTTTCCAGTAGGTCCCATCAACATTGAGTTTCCTCTCAAAGGCAATACCCTCTTTCCTAGGGTTCTTGTTCAAGATCTGCTTTTTGAGCACATCACAAAGAGTCTGATGCCCTTTGAGGCTTTTGTAAATGTGTGTCACATATAATTCCTTCAGCCCTGCATTATCGTCAGTGATACTTGTGGTATCCTCAGATGAGGAATTTGTGGCCAGAGAGATAGTTGAAGAATTTGCAGCAATAGAAGCATTTGAACATTCAGGAGAGGAATTAGCAGATTCACGCTCAATGCATTTTAGACATGGTGGAATAAATTCTTCCTGTGCGGAACTGATCTGTTGAGCAGGCAATGAATCGTTTTCCTTTTGAAGATCTTCATAACTCACTTTTAACTTCTCAAGATCTTGCTTTCTCTGAAGAAATTCATAAGAAAGCTTCTCATGATCAGTTAAGAGAGTGTTATGATGATTTTGAAGGTTGTCAAACTTAGACTGAAGTTTCTGAAGACTATCAGTCAAAGCCTTAGTTCGATTCAATTCCTCACCCAATATATCATCGCTTTCATCTAGCATGTTTTGAACTTTTTCAAGAGCTCTTTGTTGTTTAGTGGCAAGGGAAGCAAGTTTAGTGTAGCCGGGTCCAAATTCATCACCCGATTCATCATCACTAGATTTAGAAAAGGTAGCATTCATTTACCTTGGCACCCTTTGCCATAAGGCATGGTGCAGTGGATGATGATTCTGGGGCGAAAGTCATCTCCTTGAGAGATTCCTTGAAATCCTCAAACCAAGGATCATGACGAGTTCGATGGCCTTCATAGACCTCAGAGAGTCGGTCCCAGATAAGATTCGCATGGTTGAGATGCATGATGTTCCTGAACTGATTTTGGGACAAACAGGAGCAGATGACATCCTTCGCCATGAGGTTGAGGAGAGCGTACTTGAGAATATCATCAGCCTCCGCCATCTTGCAAAGATCGGTAAGACCGATCCCAGTGACGGTCCACAGTTCGTTGTTCATCGCCATGAGTCGCTTATTCATCATGGCCTTCCACTTGGGATACTCATGTTGGGTAACGTAGTAATTTCAAAAAAATTCCTACGCACACGCAAGATCATGGTGATGCATAGCAACGAGAGGGGAGAGTGTTGTCCACGTACCCTTGTAGACCAAAAGCGGAAGCATTAGAACAACGCGGTTGATGTAGTCGTACGTCTTCACGGCCCGACCGATCAAGCACCGAAACTACGGCACCTCCGAGTTCTAGCACACGTTCGGCTCAATGACGATCCCCGGACTCTGATCCAGCAGGGTGTCGGGGAGGAGTTCCATCAGCACGATGGTGTAGTGACGATCTTGATGTTCTACCGCCGCAGGGCTTCTCCTAAGCACCGCTACAATATTATCGAGGACTATGGTGGAGGGGGGCATCGCACACGGCTAAGAGATCTTGAAGATCAATTGTTGTGTCTTAGAGGTGCCCCCTGCCCCCGTATATAAAGGAGCCAAGGGGGAGGGGGCGGCCGGCCAAGGAGGGCGCGCCAAGGGGGAGTCCTACTCCCACCGGGAGTAGGACTCCCTTCTTTCCTAGTTGGAGAAGGAGAAGGGGGGAAGGAGGAGGAAGAGGGGAAGGAAAGGGGGGCGCCACCCCCCTCTCCTTGTCCTATTCGGACTAGGGGGGAGGAGCGCAGCCAGCCCTTGCCTCCTCTCTTCCTCTCCACTAGGGCCCATGTAGGCCCATTAAGCCCCCCGGGGGGTTCCGGTAACCTCCCGGTACTCCGGTAAAATCCCGATTTCACCCGGAACACTTTTGATATCCAAATATAGGCTTCCAATATATCAATCTTCATGTCTCGATCATTTCGAGACTCCTCGTCATGTCCGTAATCTCATTCGGGACTCCAAACAAACTTCGGTACATCAAAACTCATAAACTCATAATATAACTGTCATCGAAACCTTAAGCGTGCGGACCCTACGGGTTCGAGAACTATGTAGACATGACCTAGAACTGTTTTCGGTCAATAACCAATAGCGGAATCTGGATGCTCATATTGGCTCCTACATATTCTACGAAGATCTTTATCGGTCAAACTGCATAACAACATACGTTGTTCCCTTTGTCATCGGTATGTTACTTGCCCGAGATTCGATCGTCGGTATCCAATACCTAGTTCAATCTCGTTACCGGCAAGTCTATGTACTCGTTACATAATATATCATTCTGTAACTAACTCATTAGCTACATTGCTTGCAAGGCTTATAGTGATGTGCATTACCGAGAGGGCCCAGAGATACCTCTCCGACAATCGGAGTGACAAAACCTAATCTCGAAATACGCCAACTCAACATGTACCTTTGGAGACACCTGTAGAGATCCTTTATATTCACCCAGTTACGTTGTGACGTTTGGTAGCACACAAAGTGTTCCTCCGGTAAACGGGAGTTGCATAATCTCATTGTTGTAGGAACTTTGTATAAGTCATGAAGAAAGCAATAGCAACATATTAAACGATCAAGTGCTAAGCTAACGGAATGGGTCAAGTCAATCACATCATTCTTCTAATGATGTGATCCCGTTAATCAAATGACAACACCTGTCTATGGTTAGGACACAACCATCTTTGATTATTGAGCTAGTCAAGTAGAGGCATACTAGTGACCTTAAGTTTGTCTATGTATTCATACATGTATTATGTTTCCGGTTAATACAATTATAGCATGAATAATAAAAATTTATCATGATATGAGGAAATAAATAATAACTTTATTATTGCCTCTAGGGCATATTTCCTTCAACTCATGACCGTCAAAGATGGGGCATGTCACTTTCTTCATTCCTGCAGTCGACGTAACTAGAACTCTAGGTGGTTAAACCAAAATCACATAGAACAAGGGAGTACATTGCTCTGATACCAATTGAAAGTGCGTTTAGTCGACTAGAGGGGGGGGGGATAGGCAATTTTTACAAATTCATCACTGAGAAATTTCAGGGTGAGGAAATTCCTAAGTCATGAACAACTAACAGCGGAATAAGTACTCGGGTATAAGGATAACAGAGCAATAGCATAGTCATCGTGATGAAATGAAAAGCAAACACAGGATAAGCAGACTGAAGACAATGAGATGAAGAAATAGGATTGAGAAAATAGAGAAAGTCTTCAGTCAAAGTCTTCAAACAGTAATGATCAGGTTCATCAACACATGAATGAGGAAATGAAAGGATTGAGGAAATAGAACCCGTAGGCTTGGTGAAGAGAATGATTTGGTAGATCAGTTCCAACTGTTGTGATAGTTGTACATCTGGTTGGAGCGGCTGAGTATTTAAACTCGAGGACACACAGTCCCGGACACACAGTCCCGGACACACAGTCCTCACCGTATTCTCCTTGAGCTAAGATCACATAGACCTCGCCCAACACTCGCCGTAAGTCTTCACAGGTGACTTCCAAACCTTCACAGACTTGGTCACTCGGTAATCCAGAATTCCTCTTGGATGCTCAGACCATGACGCCTAACCGTCTAGAGGATACACAATCCTCAAAGGTAACAAGCGTCAGTTCCACACAGGAACAACCTTTTCAGTGATGCTCAATCACTTTGGGTTTGTAGGTGTTTGGGTTTGGAATTTGGGTTTTCCTCACTTGATGGTTTTAGCTCAAAGTCCTCGGAGGATGGGATGCTCTCAATTGACAAGTGTCAGTTTCTCTCGGAGCAGACAACCAGCTAGTGGTTGTAGGGGGCGGCTATTTATAGCCTAAGGAGCAGCCCGGCATGATAAGACATAAATGCCCTTCAATGATATGACCGTTAGGTGATAGGATATTTTGGACAACTGGCGCGTAGCACAACAACGGTCGGATTTGAGGTTTGAATTCCTCAGGGCTATCATGTTCCTCACTGTGTAGGTAATCCACACTAGCGAATTCCTAACTCCTCAGTCAGAACAAATTCCTCAGAGACCATAAGATCTTCGTCTCTATCACTGAAGAAATTGACTGAACTAATATGAGATTTCCAATGGCCTCACTCGAAAGGATTGGGTAGGTGTCGGATTTGGAGATGAGCATCACTTGGAAATCTGTTTCCTTAGTATTACCTCAACCCCCTTTAATAGTATGGTGTTTCCTATGACTCAAGAAGGAGAAAACGAAACTCCGAAAACAAAAGTCTTCACGCTTCATAATCCTCGCATGAATATCCAAGTCTTCAAGGTCACACCAATTTCTTCACTTTCAAAGACTTTAGGAGAACCAAAGTCTTCAGCTGAAGACATTCATTTTTAGGAGTCGACATTCATTGTAAATATCAAACTCCTCATCGACTTATAGAGCCTGTGTACAATCACAAACATATTAGTCCCTTAACCTATAAGTCTTCAATACACCAAAATCACTAAGGGGCACTAGATGCACTTACACTAGTGCATCGGGTCCAATGAAAATCTTTTGTGACAATACTGGTGCAATTGCCTTGGCAAAGAAATCCAGATTTCACAAGAGAACCAAACACATCAAGAGACGATTCAATTCCATCCGTCATCAAGTGAAGGAGGGAGACATAGAGATTTGCAAGATACATACAAATCTGAATGTTGCAGACCCGTTGACTAAGCCTCTTCCACGAGCAAAACATGATCAGCACCAAGACTCCATGGATGTTAGAATCATTACTTTGTAATCTAGATTATTGACTCTAGTGCAAGTGGGAGACTGAAGGAAATATGCCCTAGAGGCAATAATAAAGTTGTTATTTATATTTCCTTATATCATGATAAATGTTTATTATTCATGCTAGAATTGTATTAACCGGAAACTTAGTACATGTGTGAATACATAGACAATACATAGTGTCCCTAGTATGCCTCTACTTGACTAGCTCGTTAATCAAAGATGGTTATGTTTCCTAACCATAGACATGTGTTGTGATTTGATGAACGGGATCACATCATTAGAGAATAATGTGATGGACAGGACCCATCCATTAGCCTAGCATTACGATTGAACGAGGTATGATGATAGCGACGATCGAATCTCGGACAAGTAACATACCGATAACAAAGGGAACAACATATGTTGTTGTGCGGTTTGACCGATAAAGATCTTCATAGAATATGTAGGAGCTAATATGAGCATCTAGGTTCCGCTTTTGGCTATTGATCAAAGATGTGTCTCGATCATGTCTACATAGTTCTCGAACCCATAGGGTCCGCACGCTTAACGTTCGATGACGATTTGTATTAAGAGTTATGTGTTTTTGATGACCGAAGTTTGTTTGGAGTTCCAGATGAGATCATGGACCTGACGAGGAGTCTCGAAATGGTCGAGACATAAAGATTGTTATATTGGACAAATGTATTCAGACACCGAAATGGTTTCGAGACGTTTTGGATATTTATCGGGGAACCGAAGGGTTACCGGAACCCCTCGGGGAAGTTATGGGCCTTAATGGGCCATAAGGGAATAGGAGAGGGGAGCCCGTATGGTGGCGCCCCCCCAAGGGAGTCCAAATTGGACAAGGGGGGGGGCACGACCCCCTCTTCCCTCTCCCTCTCCCTCTCCTTCCCTCCTTCCCCTTCTTGGAATAGGAAAGGGAGACCAGCTAGGATTGGGAATCCTACTTGGACTCCCCCTTGGCACGCCCCCTCTAGGCCGACGGCCTCCTCCCTCTCCTCCTTTATATATGTGGGCAGTGGGCACCCTAAAGACACATCAATTGTTCTTTGCCGTGTGTGGTGCCCCCCTCCGTAGTTTACGCCTCCGGTCATAGCGTCGTAGTGCTTAGGCGAAGCCCTGCACGGATCACATCATCAACACTGTCGCCACACCGTTGTGCTAACGGAACTCTCCCTCGACCCTCTACTGGATCAAGAGTTCGAGGGACGTCATCGAGTTGAACGTGTGCTGAACACGGAGGTGCCGTACGTTCGGTACTTGGATCGGTTGGATCATGAAGACGTTCGACTACATCAACCGTGTTAACTAACGTTTCCGCTTTCGGTCTACGAGGGTACGTGGACACACTCTCCCCTCTCGTTGCTATGCATCTCCTATATAGATCTTGCGTGATCGTAGGAATTTTTGAAATTGCATGCTATGTTCCCCAACAATACATCACTTTTGGGCTTGGAATGAAGACCGCAAAGCCTGTTTCACGGTTCAATCGTCTTACAATCTTATTGTAAAAAGAAGTGGGAAGAGAAGTTGGCTAGAGGAATGACAAGAGAACTAAAACTTAGAAAGGGAGAGCAAAGCTTGGTCACCGCCTTAGAAAAATCATGTATCTTGAAAGCTGAATATCTTTATCTAGCGGCTTGCATAGCACTCACTACCGACAGGGGATGTACTCCATCAACCTAACATGTCCACTACCCACGTGTGTGTCCTATGTGGCTCGACAGATAGCTAGCGACATTCTTTGCTCAGTTGCAGCATGTCTCTTAGTGTATGGACTCTATTTGAGGAGGACATGGTCGAACATATGTGAGCGAACCAGAACACGGAGGCCAAAAGCTGGCTTTTTGCCATGAACGAGACGATGCAGCAGGGGGGTTACAAATTGATGATTGTGACCCTATGAGTAACCCGCCAGCCCGACGGAAAGCGATCCAAAAGATATATATCAAACTACGTATGCGACACACTGTTTCATCAATTCCTTCATGTATGAGATAAAGGTTTTGTAGAAAACCGGTTGCTGGTCCGGCTTCTTCCCTTTCGATACCGAGGCCAAGGCATTGGCTACCTCCGATTGCTGGCCATGCTAAGATCAACGTGGATGCGGCGGTGGCCAGGGAAGGAGACCGCGGGGTTGTAGCTGCAATATGCCGAGACCATGCAAGAGTATATCAGGGGGCTACGACTGTGGTTTTCAATCATTTGAATGACCCAACAACTATTGAAACTTTGGCGGTAAGGAAGGCGCTAGCACTGGCCGAGGATCCCTAGGATCGAAGTGGCATCGGATTGTAAGGTGGTAATTGAAGCAATCAAGGAAGGTAGTGCAACAATGTATGGAGCAATGATACATGAAATAGACTAGGCTGGTGTTTCCGATTCTTGGTATTTCTAGTTATGAGTATAGGACATTGAATGTCGAGGCTCATGCTCTCGCGAAGCATGTACTTTTTTTAACCGGGCTAAGCCCCTTTCCATTACATAGAACGGAAATACAATTGTTCGAGAAAAATCGAAGAGGAGAGGAAAGAGAGGTAAGGAGTCCAACGCACTGCTAAGAAACCCACCGCATTCGCCCGCTGTCAAAACGAATGCACTTCCTTTAGAGGTTGGCCTCCATGCTTAGTTAAGCCAGCCCGATGATATTTTATTCGTCCCTATAAATGTTGTGACATCTTAATAAAGCTTGCGAGTTTCCTTATATATCTATACCTACTAATAAAAAAAATAGGGATTCTTAGCTCATCATATTATTTTATAAAAAACACTCTAATATTTCTGACATTAAACCCACAGTACATATGAAATGTTTTTTTTAAATACTCATATCTTCTAAACCGTAACTTCAAATTTAACATGTTATATATGGAATTTGATTAGAAAAATATATAGAATCTGAATATGATGTTATTTTACTTGTTAACCATTTAAAAAGATTAGTTTGTCTAATTCACATCTAGATGTTTTTTAAGGATGTTACATCTAAGCTCCCACAAATATATAATGCAAGAACAAGAAACAAAAAAAACTAGGAAAAAATAGACCATAAACAGAGTGTACATCAGCTTAGATGTGACGTAACTACGTCACATCTAGATGTGTCCTAGACAGACCCTAAAAAGATACTATCTAGGGTGCAATCTTGATCAACAGTGCATTATCCGTCTTTCTTTCATATTGGTACTGATCCGGATTGGTACTGGTCCGGATTGTGGATAAACATCTCAGCAAAATCAAGATTAGAGACGAAATAAAAATCACTTGCCTGTTTCTTTGTACGTATTAAATCTACATGCAAGCCTTGTTTAAATAGAAGATATGTGAAATCTTGAACTTGCACTTCTATAAGCAAAGACCATCTTTGTTTGGGCCGTAATAATACTCTTATGATAGACAATTTTTTAAATTAAGAGCGTGCGATATTTTTTTTTGTTCTAACGCATGAGCCCTTTTGCTAGCAAGGAAAAAAGTACATAGAAGAGCAAACAAACGGAGCCTTGATCTGGACCGTCCATCCCCGCGTCTGAACTGCAGTGCATGAGGACTTGCGTCGTCGTCGCGTCCCCTATTCGATTCGACTCGTCCGGGAAAATAGAAATTGGTCGATCCATCGGACCTTGCAGAACGAAGCAAAATCGAGGGTTTCGAGAGGGACATCAGACGCTGCGAAGATGGACGGCGCCGGCGGGATCTTCGCCGCCGTCGTGTGCGCGCTGCTGGTCTTTGCCATCTTCCCCCTCCTCCTCTGGCGCCGCCGCTCCGATGCCGCCGCCGCGGTCGACAACCACCGCCTCCCGCCCCAGCCACTCCAGGTACCCCTCCTCTCCGCACTTGTAGGTTTCCATCGCTTTGCCCAATCTAACCCACTCCCAGTAGCTACCTAGCCAGTAATCTTGCATCGCCTAATTTCGTTCGCTCCAGGGGGAGCGGGTGCTTCGTGGCGGCGCTGCTGCGCGCCGCATGCGTAGGAGGCCAGCTGCGGCGAGTTCGTCGGCAGCGTCCACCAGTCGTGATGGTAGTGGAACACCCGAAAGGACTTAGCCTTTCCATCGATTGCATCAGTAAGTATTAACCCTAGCTAGCTTGGGCTCTGATAATTTTCGGTTGTGCAGTTGCAGATGATGAGTCAGGGAGCGAGGAGGAGGATCCCAATGTCCCTAAAGGCTCCAAGAAGGAAAGGAAAAGGCAAGAGAGGGAAGAGCGGGAGGCGCAGCGCCAGGTTGGTCAAAGAATTAGGTTGCACTGATGTATTCTTCTATTATGCCAGCAATTGCACCTAGGAACCTTAGATTTTGTGCAAAATTAGTACTCAGTCAAATCCTTCAACTTTAGCTACACAAGCATATATAAATTGTTCATCTACATGCCAGTGTCACAATGTGCTTTCAGCTCCTGACACTAGCTAGTTAGCATACATCTTATCATCTTACACTTATTTCCTTATACAAGATGACTGATTGCTAATTTTATGTCAATTGAGAGATTATATCTTCATTTCTTAAAAATTGAACTATTGCTTATTTGATTGTTCATCTCACGGCAGAGTATGGAACATAATTGCATTTGATTGCCTTTTACTCACTTGCATGGTTATATATCTTGCAAGGCTAATGAAGCAGCACGGAATTCAAGGAGAACTAATCAAGACCGTTACGAGGAAATGAGAAGGAAGAAAGATGAGGAGCGTGAGGCCCAAGAGAGATTATTGGTTAGAAGTTGTTTAACTCCTGATTCTTCTGTTTGATGCTGTTATATATTGAGCTCTCATGCTAAGTTGCGTATTGCTTTAGGAAGAAGAAGCTATGGCACGGAAAGCCAAGGAAGAGGAAGCTGCTGCTCTGGAATTTGAGAAATGGAAAGGGGCCTTTTCAGTTGATGCTGAAGGGACAACTGAAAGTGAGACGCAAGATGGTGGCCAGGGTTTGCTCCACAATTTTGTGGAATACATCAAGGTGCACTTTCTTTGTGTGTGGATGTAGTCTAGTGATGCTTTCTGACGGCTGCCACTGATTCATTGTTTGAAGAAATCAACTGTCTTGCTTTTGATATCATGAATGCAGTAGAACTTAATGTATGATCTAATTTTTGTACAACATGGTATGTTGGATAGGTGTTTCATTGAAATTATTGTCAACATTAGTTTGTTAAACTGTAGAAGGATGTGTTATTGTCTTATCATTGTCCAAGTATATTGCATCGGTAAGATCCACTTGTCTTACTAAATCCACAATCTTTGCTTTGATTTATTTCATACTTTCCAGAAGCAGAAGTGTGTTCCACTAGAAGATCTTGCTGGAGAGTTTGGAATGCGAACCCAGGTAACTGAAGAGCCATTTTATATCAGACGGTTAGATGTTGATATCGGTAAATGGTTTAACGTTTTATTTGCTGCTATATAAAAGTAAGATTCTGTTCTTTATCTTGAGAAAACACAAAAGCTTAGCGTCGCGATGCATTGGTAGATAAAATGTTTGTATGTACGACTGGCATACGTGTAGGTCAAATACACACACAACCTAGACTAAGCTCTGCCGGTAGTGATGCCTGGAGGCCAGTTGCCACTGCTGTAGTCCACAATCATGTTCTGTGTTGTACTGTGGCTCCCAAGAAAGACTAGCCTTACTTTACTGCACTTCTGTTCCATTGGAAAGAGGTTACTTGTGAAAGGTACTAACTAGAAAAGAGATTATTTGAAAACCACAAATTTTCAACAAGATAGAGTGGCTAATCATGGTGGTTCTCAATATCTCTTGCACTTTTGTTCTGTCAAATCATGGTCGTCCATAGTCTTAGTGTCCATAATATCAATGTTCATACCAGAGTCCCTTTTATTAAGATCAATTCAAGGATGCTTGCATCTGTTTTGGAATTACTATACTTAAGATTTTAGCCATATTGTCTTGTACCTTGATGTCATGTCATTTGACCTGGAACCTCAGTATTATTGCGATAAACTAACATATGATTGTGTCGGAAATGATATGGAACATAAGTTTGTGCTATTTCGAAAATTCACTTTGATTGTTCTGTTTTTCTTTAAACATTGTATAAAATGTGTATTTGTAATTATTCTTGTAAAATGTGTATGACCTGTGTAAGAGGCAAACATTCGATTTATACAAACATCTCATAATACAGTAAGGCAGCGTTTGGCATTGCGGTGGATTCTCATAATCCCATTTGCCCCATCCTATTTACCCTGTTTTAGTGTTTGGTTGACCTGCTTTTACCTACCTTTATGGCTAATTTTCCATGAGAGATTATAAAATAACCACATAACAACATAGTTCAGCAACCACAAACTGAGCCTAGTACTATAATTTTTTGTGAGAGCCGGCTAAA
>NC_041383.1:408258493-408262066 GCF_002162155.2 Triticum dicoccoides
TTAAACGGCCATATTTCAGACCTGAAACTGTATAGAACTTTTTCCATATATACCCGTAGACATCTTACGTTTATCACAGTGTTTGCTTAGTGTCTCCAGCTTTCCAGAAGCATCTAGAGCTAATAGATTTTGAGACCAGAACTGTTGTGGGTTAATTCCTTGAAAATATTAAAATTTCAAGTACCCCATCCCTTTCTATCCCAGTATGTTTCATTGGGACGCTTTATCCATCAAATTATCTACTCTGCTGTGCTTAGAGCTGTGAGCATTCGGTATCATGGATGGCTCATTATATATGATTGATATTCAGAGCAACTGAGTAAATTTTTGGATGTGCTCCTGAATTTGACCTAGAATGTCTTTGCAGAAGTAATGCCATAGTTATCTTTTCACCTAGGCTCTTTGTAAATGTACTCCTACGGTCCCACACCCCCTGTTTTATACCACAGTACCATGATAACCTTCGTTTGAGTCTTTACAGTCGTCCTGTGTGGCTGTGTTCTGAGTACTTATTTTTTCTGTTTTGCAGGACTGCATAAACCGAATTATTACGCTTGAAGGCATGGGTACGTTGTCTTATTATTCTAATTTCTGATCAATGAATGAGCTTCATTCTCATCTTGTCTGGTTGACTCGCATCAGTTGAAGTTCAACCTGGAACGTGCAGCACCCACTTGGACTGATACTGATAGGCTCGCTTCGGTGTTGTGCAGATAGATTATCTGGCGTGATGGATGACCGTGGAAAGTTCATCTACATATCAATAGAGGAGATGCAGGCCGTTGCAGACTACATCAGGAAGCATGGGAGGGTGAGCATATCACACCTGGCCAACAACTCAAATGAATTCATAGATCTGGAGCCAAAGCCCCTGTACGATGAGAAGGAGGAGAGCCATCAAGATGAAAGCGCCCCGGCAGGCGTAGTTGCAGAGGCCTGATGAGTACTCACGGTCGAGCTTATTGCCCCTGCAACAAAGCATCTATCGTTTTAATTTCTGTGCAAGATCAGGTACATGTTTTCTAGAGATGTTACTATAGTTTGTGCTAACCTTGGTGGCGGCTTGGCATCTCGGACTTGACAAGATCAAAAAGGGTTATTACATCATCGGAAATTCAGAGCTGTGCTGATTTTTTTTTTGAGGGGAAACGTTGCTGCCTTTTTATTGCCTACTGAGAGCTGGTGCTGATACAATGAAAGGTTTCATATAGTATTGCCCTGATTTGGCCATGCTTGTAACTAGCAAATCCCATCCATTGCGCTCTTTTGGGAGCCTGTAGGAACTAATGCGAAGAGCCCAAACTAACGACTGGCCTAGCTTATACTCCCTCCGTCCGAAAATACTTGTCATCAAAATGGATATCCATTTTGATGACAAGTATTTTCGGACGGAGGGAGTAGCTAGTTTGGGGAGTCATATGATTTGTTCTACTAGCAATCATGGCGTAGCCAATTATACGAAGTGTTGAGTCAGTGGCGCCATACCTTTGGCCTGGCACAAGTCAACACACACCGGTGGTCATGTTGGAAGAGATTAAATTGCAGTAGCATGGGGACAGGCGGACAGCTTTCACACGTACAGTACTACAGTACTAGTAGTAGTATGCAATGTAGTACGTGCATGATTGGTTAAGACGCTCAGAGGCTGGTCCATTTGCTCTTGTCGCCCGGCCATGCATTTAACCATTTGCTGCTACTCACCTCGCAGGCGACAAGAAGCGATATCATCTTCTCTACCTCCGTTCTGGTTTATTGGTCCTTTGTAATTTGTGTCAAATTTTGATCAAATATTTAACTAACAAAATATTAATGCATATCAATAAAATTTATATCCTTGGATTCATATTTAAGCATAGTTTCCACTGATATATTTTTTGACATGCATAAACAGTTTATTAGTTAAACTAGTAAATGCGTACGTGCATTACACGTTGATATTAGGTAATATATTAATTACACAAATATTACTCCCTCCGTCCGAAAATACTTGTCATCAAAATGGATAAAAAGAGATATATCTAGAACTAAAATACATCTAGATACATCCCCTTTTATCCATTTTGATGACAAGTATTTTCGGACGGAGGGAGTAGGTAGGATATTATTTGCGTATTAATTATGTGATTAGCATTGACATTAATATTTGGTATGATATTAAGTGCACGCTAAACTTGTTGAGCGCTCACCATTGGAGCAGCATGAGTCATTGGATTCACCTGATTTGACGGCTCGGATTTGTTGAATCTACCCCTTTGGGTCTTTTTATATTGATATAGATATAGATTTATGGTTAAAATCGGACACAAAGTAGAATAAGGACCCATAAACCAGGACGGAGGTAGTAGCATTAACTATTTTTGTATGCAAGAGGTCCATGTAAATTGGTGAAGGCGTTTTTTTGTTTCACTTCAGAAATATAGGTAGAACTAAGAGTTGCCGAAGTGTGCCTAGTTGGCATCCTCAAGCTTAGGACAAGCATTATTTTCAGCAAATAAATCTTCAAACATTTCATACTCATCAAACATAGCATCCCCAAGCTTATGGTTTTGCATATCATCATAGTCATTCTTATCAATAGCATGAATGGCACCAATAATATAGTAAACATTATTATTATATTCTTCTAAGCAAGTGTCAAAAAGATTTTTAAGATCATAAGAGGCATCATTTTCTTTCCAATCATAATCATCACAAGAAGTAGTAGGCATCACAAAATCATACTCAATATCATCATCCTCCATCAACATATTTGATTCACTTTCATGAGGCACAATGGTGATAGGAGCAATATTACCTGGGAGAGTTACCTTTTTACCTCTACTTTTTTCTTCTTCTTCACCACAACACGTGTGGGTTTAATCAATTTTTTCGAGCTTCTTGTTGAAGAGATTGAACTCCGCCTATGTCTTCTAGGCATAGCCGGTCCCAAGCCCGGGTAAAGGAGGAGGGTTGTGATAGGCTTGGCGAGCCAACGTAAAAACTAGCCAGTCCCATGGGTATGAAACCCATTTGAGCAAGAGTAGTACTAGGATGGGTGACCTCCTGGGTAGTTCTCGTGAAAGGGTTTCATATCTAAGGGCTTGGCGAGCCAACGTAAAAACTAGCCAGTCCTTTGGGTATGAAACCCATTTGGGCGAGAGTAGTACTGTGACGCCCGGGTAATTAGACTACAGTAATCCCGCGTTAATGTCGCCACGTCACCTTGGATACTATTGCTAATCTCGCGCTAGATCAAAAACCGGTCCAAAACATTCAAAGTTAAAATCAAGTCAAACAGTTAAAGTTTTCAAAAGTCAAAACTAAAATGTTCTTAACATGACTATTAATTCATAAGGCATATTGGTGGAGAAACCAACGCTTTACAAAATGTTTAAATGTACTAAACTAATTAAATCATTAGCTAAAACCATTAATTAAATGCCTTTTATGTTTTGAAAATTTATAAACTAAATTATTTTGGGTTGAAACCTTTTGTGGTTGTGACATAAGTTGTAACATCAATTTAGGTGCCACTTTGGTATTTTGTTAATACTAAGATAATTAGGAACTAAATGAAAACAGTAAAGTAAAAAT
>NC_041383.1:408262653-408269820 GCF_002162155.2 Triticum dicoccoides
CCGTCCTCTTCGCTCGACGCCGTCGCCAAAGACCAACACGCCGGCCTGCTTCCTCCTCCCCATCGGACTGCCTCCTCGTCGCCGGTCGTCCCCGTCTCCCTCCTCACGCCCGCTGCCATGACCCTGCAACCCCTTGTGAGGACCCCCTCCTTCTCCTCTTCCCCGCGCTCCAGCAGCGCACCTGCACGCCCGCGTCGTCCGCGCCGGCGCATGGCTCCCTGCCATGCTCCGACCCCCTCCCATCGCCGCCGTTCTCCGCCACTGACGCCGTCTCTCGGACCCCCCCTTGCCGGACCGCCACCTCGACCCCACCCCGGCCCTTCCCCTCGCCCCAGTACTTCGTCGATGCTCACCGAGGCCCCGGCTGGCCCCGCTTGGAGCCGGCGCCCGCGCTCACCCCTGCTCTCCCCTGCCGCACTACCGCCGCCGCATCCCTCCTCCACTGGTCCATCCGGCGGCTCCCCTCGTCGTCGGCGACCACGCCCCGGGCGGCGCCCGGCGCCAGCATCCCGCCTCGCTCGGGTTCGCCCCCTCCTCGGGTACGGGCGCCCAGCTCCACGCCCCTGTGCCCGTTCGCCCGTCGCCAGATTGGCTGCCACTGCCTAGTGGTGCCCACGCCCCCCTTTTCTGAAAAAAGGGGTTAAAAAATAATATTAACAATTAATTAATTAATTAATTAGTTAAATATTTAATTAACTTAATTAATTAATCTTAGTTAACCTAATGAAGTAGAATAGTTATTTTAAAACTGCAGTTAGCTAGATGAGCCAATGACAAGTGGGACCCAAACCCTATTGACCTTTTGACCGGTCAAATGTTGACTGGGTCAACTCTGCTGACTAGAACCTCCCTGGCCCGCTGTCAGCCATACGAACACTCCGGCTGGGTACACTTTTGGGTGTATCTAGCAATTAACCATTTTATTTTCGAATTAAGAATAATCCCGGAAATTGCTTAAATCTTTGGAAAATCATATAAAATAATTCGTAACTCGGATGAAAATGTTTTGTACATGAAAGTTGCTCAGAACGACGAGACGATTCCGGATACGCAACCCGTTCGTCCGCCACACCCCCCTAACCTATCGAACTCGCAACTTTCCCCCTCCGGCTCCTCTGCCCGAAAACGCGAAACACCGGGAATATTTCCCGGATGTTTTCCCCCTTCGCCGGCATCACCTCATACTGCGTTAGGACACACCTAGCAGCGCTCTTTGTCATGTCTTGCATCGTCTTGCTTATGTTTGCACTGTATTTATTGTTTCTTCCCCCCTCTTCTCTTCGGTAGACTACGAGACCGACGCCGTTGCTGCCCAGTTCGACTACGGAGTTGACGACCCCTCTCTCTTGCCAGAGCAACCAGGCAAGCCCCCCCCTTTGATCACCAGATATCGCCTACTCTTCTCTATACTGCTTGCATTAGAGTAGTGTAGCATGTTACTACTTTCCGTTAATCCTATTCTGATGCATAGCCTGACATTGTTGCTACATTTGTTGATACCTTACCTGCAATCCTAAATACTTAGTATATGATGCTAGTTTATCATCATTGGCCCTACATTCTTGTCAGTCTGCCTTGCTATACTATTGGGTCGTGATCACTCGGGAGGTGATCACGGGTATATACTATACATACATATATACTATACAGATGGTGACTAAAGTCGGGTCAGCTCGATGAGTACCCGCAAGTGATTCTGATGAGGGGGCTGAAAGGACAGGTGGCTCCATCCCGGTAGAGGTGGGCCTGGGTTCCCGACGGCCCTCGACTGTTACTTTGTGGCGGAGCGACAGGGCAGGTTGAGACCACCTAGGAGACAGGTGGGCCTGGCCCTGTTCGGCGTTCGCGGATACTTAACACGCTTAACGAGATCTTGGTATTTGATCTGAGTCGGCTACGAGCCTATACGCACTAACCATCTACGTGGGAGTAGTTATGGGTATCCCGACGTCGTGGTATCAGCCGAAGCACTTCAGACGTCAGCGACGGAGCGGCGCGCGCCGGATTGGACCGGAACGCCTGCTAGGCTAGGTCTGCTTTCGGCCGCCCTCGCAACGTGCAGGTGTGCTATGGGCGATGGGCCCAGACCCCTGTGCGCTTAGGTTTAGACCGGCGTGCTGGCCTCTCTGTTTTGCCTAGGTGGGGCTGCGACGTGTTGATCTTTCGCGGCCGGGCATGACCCAGGAAAGTGTGTCCGGCCAAATGGGATCAAGCGTGTTGGGTTATGTGGTGCACCCCTGCAGGGAAGTTAATCTATTCGAATAGCCGTGATCTTCGGTAACAGGACGACTTGGAGTTGTACCTTGACCTTATGACAACTAGAACCGGATACTTAATAAAACACACCCTTCCAAGTTCCATAGACAACCCGGTGATCGCTTTTCTACAGGGCGACGAGGAGAGGATCGCCAGGTAGGTTTATGCTATGCGATGCTACTTGGAGATGCTACTTGGAGATGCTACTTGGAGGACTTCAATCTACTCTCTTCTACTTGATGCAAGACGGTGGCTGCGAGAAGCGTAGTCTTCGACAGGATTAGTTATCCCCCTCTTATTCTGGCATTCTGCAGTTCAGTCCACTGATATGGCCTCCTTACACATATACCCATGCATATGTAGTGTAGTTCCTTGCTTGCGAGTACTTCGGATGAGTACTCACGGTTGCTTTCTCCCCCCTTTTCCCCTTTCCTTTCTTTCTGGTTGTCGCAACCAGATGCTGGAGTCCAGGAGCCAGACGCCACCGTCGACGATGACCCCTACTACACCGGAGGTGCCTACTACTACGTGCTGCCCGCTGACGACGACCTGGAGTAGTTTAGGAGGATCCCAGGCAGGAGGCCTGCGCCTCTTTCGATATGTATCCCAGTTTGTGCTAGACTTCTTAAGGCAAACTTGTTTAACTTATGTCTGTACTCAGATATTGTTGCTTCCGCTGACTCGTCTATGATCGAGCACTTGTATTCGAGCCCTCGAGGCCCCTGGCTTGTATTATGATGCTTGTATGACTTATTTATGTTTTAGAGTTGTGTTGTGATATCTTCCCGTGAGTCCCTGATCTTGATCGTACACGTTTGCGTGCATGATTAGTGTACGATTGAATCGGGGGCGTCACAAGTTGGTATCAGAGCCGACTGCCTGTAGGAATCCCCCTTTCCAACTCCTTGGCCGAAGTCGAGTCTAGTCGTTGAAAAACTTTTACTAACATGGCTGTGTGGCCCATGGGCCCACGTCGCCATCGGGTGGTAGTAGGATCTTTTATTCCTCGACCTATACTCTGGGACTCTGACATCTCTTCTATTCGGGTTAAATGAATTTTACTAAAATCTAACTTTAGGTTCTCGAAAACACTTTCCCTCGGAGAGCCCCTTCAGTCAAGATGATCGCCGACTGCACCAGAAGATTTCGAAGATACTCTCCGATATCCTCTCGAGACTTTGTGCCTGTTGCTTTTGCAATTCCCCGCCACTGATACATCCCTATGGATAACTACATACACTTGCCATCATATAATCATTGCTCGTTGATCTTGTTACTACAAGATACCATGAAATTCTCTCTATTGTTCCAAGAACCGTTTGTGTCACTGCCTTTCAGTTCTTTGCCACTTGAATACCCCTAAGAATAGTTTCTCGCACCTTTTCGAGTATCCGCTCATCCCAGTTGTTCAGGTGTTTCACAAAAGTCTTTGAAATACTATTCAATCATCCGAAAATCCCTAGCAGCTTTATTGCTCTACAAATACTTGTCTACTAGCATTATGGATGCTTCCCATATATCTGGCAATATTCACTAGTATCTTTTGACACCGTCATTTTGATCCTATTGATTCAATATGTGTGCGAATGCACACAATCATCTATCAACCCTTCTAAATATCTTTCCGACTCAGACATCATTTTTGAACATGAGCTGGTTCTCGACCAAACTATTTGTCACCAATTGTGCCTCTGGTCTATCCGACTTATCCATCCTTGATCAGAGCGACTGCTTCTGAACCTTTGTTTTGGAAATCGTAATTCCTTTGTTATCTAAGCATCGAATTATTCCAATGTTCTATAATATGATGCCCGTGCATTCTTTCTGGAGTACCGATACTCACATCAGCTCTGTTGCGGATCGCCCGATCCATTGTTGGATTTCATCTGACATCGTCCTTCATATTCAATCACTTTGGAAGTTCTTTCTCCATTGGTAAATCCTACCCTCTGATTGACCAACCATGCTCTGCTTTCGAGCTGGTAGTATTTACTATTGAAGCTTGTGGTATATGTTTCCATGATACCCTGACGGGTTGAACCTATGCCTTCCTTTATATGTGTGAACTCGGAAGTTTTCACGAGTCATATTCATCTGGTATTTCACCAGGTAAAACTTTCAACACTAATGCCTTTATCAAAGCGAGAAGTGAATGGAAGGTTATACATTGAAAAAGTGGGAGTCGACCTTGAACTTTGTGTTCATGCCCATGGACACGATGTAGATCCTATCATGGAAACTTCTTGTAATAATAACTATTTTCTTGATAAATATCATCTGGTATCTGTGAATTGATCCTTCGCAACCGTGGTTCCGACCATGTTTGTTCTCCCTTGATTCTATTTCTCAGACAAGTTAGAGTACTTGTCTTCTGCAGAGCATTACCCTAGTCCAACCTCTACTTTGATCTGTCGTTGAGTATTACCCCTCTGGTATCTCGAGATTATCATGGAACTGCATAACTTCTTATGAGCTCTTCATCAAGTGCTACCTTCCCACTGATTCCAATTTTTCACGGGCTCTGAGTTATTAAACACTCAAAGACACCGATAACTGAACCGAGTCCGCACTACGGTTCAACAACTCTCCATTAAGCTTCTATAAGTACGAGTTTGTACCCGATCACGCCATTCCTAGCCTGTTTGGCTATATCATTGTCTTGATGATTTCAAACTGTGCCACCTGGTCCTTATTCCAGGAGCACCAGTTTCGACGATGAGCTAAGCTTACGTCGATCTTCCTCGTCATACCATTTCTCCTTGACCAACAAACTTGATTTCGAGTTTGTGTCGTACCCTTGGTTCCAATAACCTTTCGCTTCGCCAATTCCTTTGACTTGATGTCATTGCCGATCGATTACATCTTGAAATCTCTCGACAACTGTATCGTGATCATCATCAAACATCCTAAGCTCTTCCAAGATATATATCGAATTCTTGATGGGTAATACCATCCTTGCCCCTCGATGATTCGTGTTATCATCGACCAATTTATTGCCCTCCGTTCAACACAAACTTGTTCGTGTTTTGTGTTATACCTTGAGATCCTTGCTACCCAGCAGTTGTTCTTCTTTACCTTGGAAGTATTACCATCTTTAGTGTCAAGATTGTCGTGAGAATTTCACCACCTCCTAAGAATTCTTGATACAGGTGATACTTTTTGCCATATCCGTTCATTCCTTGGTCCCCGTGTTGTTTCTAACCGAAAAACCGACCATTGAACTATGTTGTGCGACTTCAAAACTTCTAGCAACCCTATTGCTTTGAATTTAATGATCGATAGCTCATTCTTAGGCTGTTGGTTACTGAATCGTCTCTCTAACAGTGATCTTGCTGCCTAAGGTCATATTCGGGCACACCTTTCAACTAATGATTGTTGGTGTATGTTTTCCTCGAGCATACAACATTATATCATTTGAATTGACAAGTGTCATCTTCTTGTTCACATCATTGTGGAAATCCATCCATTTGGAATTCTCGATGAATTGTCGCTGAGCCCATCAGCCACCTCCTCATCCTCTCCTTGGTTTAATGATGAACTATTGTTTCAGGAACCCGCTCCCATAGTTCAATTTCCCGAGAATCTTGCAATGTCATTTCGTCGATATGTGTCGCACCTTTTCTTCTCGGACATCCTGAGTCTGAGGTATCATGACACCAATCGGATCTGAATCTCGGTCAGATATGATGGTTGGAACATATTTGCAAGAGTTATAACATTGGTCCTTATATGACCCGGTAAGGTGATGTCATGCCTAGCACACCTGGCCGGAGGACCTATCATTATAATTTCTTTTGCAAGGATAACCATTCTTCCTGGAGAAAATTGTAAGACTTATTCTATAAGTTGTTCCTGATGGATCCTTTGAGTTTCCAAAGTCTGATCTTCACCTGATGACCATGTCAATGCTATCTCGAAGCATGTCGGTTATACTCTGATTTTCAACAAGAACATGTGAAGCCCAATGCTAAATGTTTCCTGCTCAATTATCCAAACACCGTTGTATGGGTAACGTCATGAAATTCTCTCCCCTCACCTAGAGGATTTTCTACGTTATATCCTATCGTGGATATCATGCTCTGCTTGTCCTTGGGAAGGATATACCCCTGAAATATGTGTTTAAACACATTTTTCCTTTCCATTGTTCTGTTTAACAAAATGATCACATTTTCCTTTCCATTGGTCTGTTCGACCTTTCTTGTGATCTATATAATCTAAGCAGTAATAATTCACTGCTTACGTAAACACATCGATGTACAACTCTGTCAGTGAGACCCCGTTTCTACTGTTGATGACATTCCGGTAGCCACCGATCGACGAGAACTTTGCCTATTGGTCCGCCTCGTGCAACGAGCAGGAAAATGGTTCTCTTCGTCCCTCGCCCTTGGTACCAACGTTGTTGCCGACATAACTGACATGGTACTCTCTGACATGACTTGCTATCATGACTGTGCAAGATGTCACTACTCCTATAAAAAAAACCACATGGTGGGCCCATAACCCACAGTTCCATAGGATCGAAACCTGACTGTCCTGTACACCCCCTATTCCCAAAGTTATTCCTCGCGCGTGGCCTCGTATGTAATTCACGGGCCACCGTCCTAGTGATCTAGTCTGGTATCAGACGCAGTACTTACTCTCGCTACTCTGAACCCCTTTCTCACTCTGGTTCAGACTTCGAGCAACTATCTATCCGCTTGGAACCTCTTATTGTACCTTCGTACCTTACTCTCGATGTATTTCATTTGTTCAACTCGAGAGATACTCTTATGATCATTCTTGGGATACCCCCGCCCAGATGATTTTCCTTTATAACATTCAATTGTTGTAAAGCTGCCCCTTACCTATTCGTAAGTACGATGGAGTTCCCGAAGGAAGGATGACAACTTCATCATGATGACCTGAAACAGC
>NC_041383.1:408271186-408276824 GCF_002162155.2 Triticum dicoccoides
CGTCCCCGTCTCCCTCCTCACGCCCGCTGCCATGACCCTGCAACCCCTTGTGAGGACCCCCTCCTTCTCCTCTTCCCCGCGCTCCAGCAGCGCACCTGCACGCCCGCGTCGTCCGCGCCGGCGCATGGCTCCCTGCCATGCTCCGACCCCCTCCCATCGCCGCCGTTCTCCGCCACTGACGCCGTCTCTCGGACCCCCCCTTGCCGGACCGCCACCTCGACCCCACCCCGGCCCTTCCCCTCGCCCCAGTACTTCGTCGATGCTCACCGAGGCCCCGGCTGGCCCCGCTTGGAGCCGGTGCCCGCGCTCACCCCCGCTCTCCCCTGCCGCACTACCGCCGCCGCATCCCTCCTCCACTGGTCCATCCGGCGGCTCCCCTCGTCGTCGGCGACCACGCCCCGGGCGGCGCCCGGCGCCAGCGTCCCGCCTCGCTCGGGTTCGCCCCCTCCTCGGGTACGGGCACCCAGCTCCACGCCCCTGTGCCCGTTCGCCCGTCGCCAGATTGGCTGCCACTGCCTAGTGGTGCCCACGCCCCCCTTTTCTGAAAAAAGGGGTTAAAAAATAATATTAACAAATAATTAATTAATTAATTAATTAGTTAAATATTTAATTAACTTAATTAATTAATCTTAGTTAACCTAATGAAGTAGAATAGTTATTTTAAAACTGCAGTTAGCTAGATGAGCCAATGACAAGTGGGACCCAAACCCTATTGACCTTTTGACCGGTCAAATGTTGACTGGGTCAACTCTGCTGACTGGAACCTCCCTGGCCCGCTGTCAGCCATACGAACACTCCGGCTGGGTACACTTTTGGGTGTATCTAGCAATTAACCATTTTATTTTCGAATTAAGAATAATCCCGGAAATTGCTTAAATCTTTGGAAAATCATATAAAATAATTCGTAACTCGGATGAAAATGTTTTGTACATGAAAGTTGCTCAGAACGACGAGACGATTCCGGATACGCAACCCGTTCGTCCGCCACACCCCCCTAACCTATCGAACTCGCAACTTTCCCCCTCCGGCTCCTCTACCCGAAAACGCGAAACACCGGGAATATTTCCCGGATGTTTTCCCCCTTCGCCGGCATCACCTCATACTGCGTTAGGACACACCTAGCAGCGCTCTTTGTCATGTCTTGCGTCGTCTTGCTTATGTTTGCACTGTATTTATTGTTTCTTCCCCCCTCTTCTCTTCGGTAGACTACGAGACCGACGCCGTTGCTGCCCAGTTCGACTACGGAGTTGACGACCCCTCTCTCTTGCCAGAGCAACCAGGCAAGCCCCCCCCTTTGATCACCAGATATCGCCTACTCTTCTCTATACTGCTTGCATTAGAGTAGTGTAGCATGTTACTGCTTTCCGTTAATCCTATTCTGATGCATAGCCTGACATTGTTGCTACATTTGTTGATACCTTACCTGCAATCCTAAATACTTAGTATATGATGCTAGTTTATCATCATTGGCCCTACATTCTTGTCAGTCTGCCTTGCTATACTATTGGGTCGTGATCACTCGGGAGGTGATCACGGGTATATACTATACATACATATATACTATACAGATGGTGACTAAAGTCGGGTCAGCTCGATGAGTACCCGCAAGTGATTCTGATGAGGGGGCTGAAAGGACAGGTGGCTCCATCCCGGTAGAGGTGGGCCTGGGTTCCCGACGGCCCTTGACTGTTACTTTGTGGCGGAGCGACAGGGCAGGTTGAGACCACCTAGGAGACAGGTGGGCCTGGCCCTGTTCGGCGTTCGCGGATACTTAACACGCTTAACGAGATCTTGGTATTTGATCTGAGTCGGCTACGAGCCTATACGCACTAACCATCTACGTGTGAGTAGTTATGGGTATCCCGACATCGTGGTATCAGCCGAAGCACTTCAGACGTCAGCGACGGAGCGGCGCGCGCCGGATTGGACTGGAACGCCTGCTAGGCTAGGTCTGCTTCCGGCCGCCCTCGCAACGTGCATGTGTGCTATGGGCGATGGGCCCAGACCCCTGTGCGCTTAGGTTTAGACCGGCGTGCTGGCCTCTCTGTTTTGCCTAGGTGGGGCTGCGACGTGTTGATCTTTCGCGGCCGGGCATGACCCAGGAAAGTGTGTCCGGCCAAATGGGATCAAGCGTGTTGGGTTATGTGGTGCACCCCTGCAGGGAAGTTAATCTATTAGAATAGCCGTGATCTTCGGTAACAGGACGACTTGGAGTTGTACCTTGACCTTATGACAACTAGAACCGGATACTTAATAAAACACACCCTTCCAAGTTCCACAGACAACCCGGTGATCGCTTTTCTACAGGGCGACGAGGAGAGGATCGCCGGGTAGGTTTATGCTATGCGATGCTACTTGGAGATGCTACTTGGAGGACTTCAATCTACTCTCTTCTACTTGATGCAAGACGGTGGCTGCGAGAAGCGTAGTCTTCGACAGGATTAGTTATCCCCCTCTTATTCTGGCATTCTGCAGTTCAGTCCACTGATATGGCCTCCTTACACATATACCCATGCATATGTAGTGTAGTTCCTTGCTTGCGAGTACTTCGGATGAGTACTCACGGTTGCTTTCTCCCCCCTTTTCCCCTTTCCTTTCTTTCTGGTTGTCGCAACCAGATGCTGGAGTCCAGGAGCCAGACGCCACCGTCGACGACGACCCCTACTACACCGGAGGTGCCTACTACTACGTGCTGCCCGCTGACGACGACCTGGAGTAGTTTAGGAGGATCCTAGGCAGGAGGCCTGCGCCTCTTTCGATATGTATCCCAGTTTGTGCTAGCCTTCTTAAGGCAAACTTGTTTAACTTATGTCTGTACTCAGATATTGTTGCTTCCGCTGACTCGTCTATGATCGAGCACTTGTATTCGAGCCCTCGAGGCCCCTGGCTTGTATTATGATGCTTGTATGACTTATTTATGTTTTAGAGTTGTGTTGTGATATCTTCCCATGAGTCCCTGATCTTGATCGTACACGTTTGCGTGCATGATTAGTGTACGATTGAATCGGGGGCGTCACAAGTACTAGGATGGGTGACCTCCTGGGAAGTCCTCGTGAAATGGTTTCATATCTAGCCTACCCCAACTTGTTCGGGACAAAAGGCTTAGTAAGTAGTAAGTAAGTACTAGTATCTTGTTGAAGAGATTGATTGGATAGGAAGCTCCTCCTCGTTACCTGATTCATCATAATAAACACTAGGAGGGTATTGGGAAATATTTTCCATTTCATTAGTACATTCTTCATACTCTATTTGTTTTCTTGTCTTTAGATAGTTGGCAATATAAGTATTCTTAATGCAATTTACCACACAAAACATATAAATTTCCTCTAGATCAAAATCAAGAAATCTAGATTAAATTTTGGAATACCCTTAGTTATACGTTTCATTTCTTCATACCCCAAAAGAAGACTAAGCTCTTTATGATGCTCAAGGGTAATCAAGTTATCATAATTTTTTGACACGATTTGATCATGAAACTATTTGCATTGGAGATTTAAATGACGACGTTCATTGCAAAGTTCACAAGGATGGCAAAAAAATAATCTTTTGGCACAATCATCTAGCCTCTCTTGCAACTTTTTTGTTTTTAAATATTTATGCTTCTTACAAAATACATCTTCTCTCTTTGGTGTGTGTTTGCACTCCCAATTCACTTCGCAAAAATTGACATTCTTATAGGAGACATCATTATCATGACTAATGCAATCATCATTAACATCATGGATATTCAAAGAATTCATACTAGTAATACTGCAATCATGCCCATCATCCAACGTTTTTATGCCATAAATTTTGTTGTATTCTTTCTAGCGATCGAGCTAAATTATCGGAATCCTTATTCTTAAGATAGACATTATAAAGATAAAGAACAACCTTAGGTAACCCAATCTCCATTTTTTTGTAATTCTCTTTTTATAAACCAAACTAGTGATAAACAAGAAACTAAAAGATACAATTGCAAGATCTAAAGATATATCTTCAAGCACTCACCTCCCCGGCAACGGCGCCAGAAAAGAGTCTGATGTCTACAACGCAACTTTATTCTTGTAGACTCGTGTTGGCCCTCCAAGCGGAGAGTTTTGTAGGACAGTAGCAATTTTCCCTCAAGTGAATGACTTAAGGTTTATCAATCCATGGGAGGCGTAGGATGAAGATAGTCTCTCTCAAACAACCCTGCAACCAAATATAAAAAATCTCTTGTGTCCCCAACACACCCAATACAATGACAAATTGTATAGGTGCACTAGTTCGGTGAAGAGATGGTGATAAAAATGTAATATGGATGGTAGAAATATACTTTTATAATCTGAATAAATAAAAACATCAAGGTAGCAATTGATAAAACAGAGAATAAACGACATTGCAATGTTTAGAAACAAGGCCTAGGGTCCGTACATTCGCTAGTGCAATCTCTCAACAATGCTAATATAATTGGATCACATAACCATCCCTCAACGTGCGATGAAGAATCACTCCAAAGTTTCTATCTAGCACAGAACATAAGAAGAAATCATCTGTAGGGTATGAAACCACCTCGAAGCTATTCTTTTTCGATCGATCTATCCAAGAGTCCGTACTAAAATAACACCAAAGCAAATTCAGATTCGACTGAATCCAACACAAAGAACCTCAAAGAGTGCCCCAAGATTTCTACCAGAGAAACAAAGACAAGAACGTGCATCAACCCCTATGCATAGATTACCCCAATGTCACCTCAGGAATCCGTGAGTTGAGTGCCACAACATATATCAAGTGAATCAATATAATACCCCATTGTCACCACGGGTATCCATATGCAAGACACATATCAAGTGCTCTCAAATCCATAAAAGTATTCAATCCAATAAAACAAAATCTCAAAGGGAAAACTCAATTCATCACAACAAGATAGAGAGGGGAAAACGCCATATGATCCGACTATATAACAAAGTCCGCGATACATCAAGATCGTGACATCTCAAGAACACGAGAGAGAGAGAGAGAAAGAGAGAGAGAGAAAGAGAGAGAGAGAGATATAGATTAAACACACAACTACTGGTACAAACCCTCAGCACCGAGGGTGGACTACTCCCTCCTCATCATGGATACTATAGGGATGATGAAGATGGCCTCCAGTGATGATCTCCCCCTCCGGCAAGGTGCCGGAACGGGCTCCCGATTGGTTTTTCGTGGCTACAGAGCTTTGTGGCAGTGGAACTTCCGATCTAGGGTCTCCACGAGGGTTTTTGGAATATTTGACGATTTATAGGGCGAAGAGGGGGTACAGGAGGCTAGCGAGGTGGCACAACCCACCGGGGCGCGCCTGAGGCCCCAGGCGCGTCCTGGTGGGTTGTGCCCCCTCGGGGCACCCCCTAGGTGCTGCTCTGGCCCATTGGATGCCTTCTGGTCCATAAAAAATCCACAAAAAGTTTCGCGATATTTGGACTCTATTTGATATTGATTTCCTGTGATGTAAAAATCAAGCAAAAAACAGCAACTGGCACTGGGCACTGGGTCAATATGTTAGTCCCAAAAAATGATATAAAGTTGCTATGAAACGATTGTAAAACATCCAAGAATGATAATATAACAACATGAATTCTTCATAAATTATAGATACATTGGAGACGTATCACACACACCTCTCAATATATATATA
>NC_041383.1:408276996-408454143 GCF_002162155.2 Triticum dicoccoides
GGTTGTCCTCTGGCACTCACTCACGCGGTTATCGACGATGCTTCCATCTGTGGGCCCTTGGTCCATCACTTTCATCGACAACGAGAGAGGTTAATTAATTTGACTTAGGAGGGGATTAATTTTTGTTTCTCTCACGATATAGGTCATGATGTGAGATTACATATATAATAGCGCATGTGTACACATGAATCCATCCCGCTGGATCGAAGGGGGGGGGGAGGGGAGAGCACACGACACACGTCATGAACCTCTTGCTCTGTGTGGGGACCGTGCGATTTTCAACGCATACACCACATCAATGTTGTACATTGGGTATTAAACACATAAGCATGCATCACGCACCTCCATAAATATGTTTGGGACACATGCATGCAATGGTTGTCTTTGGACACTCACTCAATTGGTTATTGGCGGCAAGCCTATATATTCATGGGCCCGCGTGGACGTATATCATTTCAAACCGACGACGAGAAAGGTTACCAGGGTGGATTCTTCTTCTTTAATTCGTGTTACCATATAGTAGGTCGATCATTCCCAGCCTAATTAAGTTTGAGCGCATGCTACGCATCATGAACTCTCACTCAGTGTGGGGATTTCACTATTCCAAAGCATGGTGCCACATCAAATTTGCTTATTGGGTATTTAAACACCACACAACACTTCCATATACATAATTGGGCCACATGCACAGAGTGGGTTTTGTCTTCAGACACTCCCTCGCAAGGTTATCGGCAACAAGCTAGCCCATTTTGCGGGGCCGTGTGGAAGTCCATCACTTTGACCAACAACGAGCGAGAGAGGTTATACGACCAAGTTGGATTCTGCTTGGTCCGTGTTACAGTACCTCTTGGTGAGATGCCCTCCCTCCTGACGTGTGTGTGTGTGGGGGGGGGGGGGCGACTTTGCACTACCTGCAACCTCCGTGGGGTCGGGGAAGTCCGGTTAATTTGCGAGGCACACGTGCCACATCAAAGTTGTGAATGGTAGTTAAATATCACACCACACCCTTTTCATACATATAGTAGGGCCACCTGCAGGTGGTTCATATGTGGTCTCACCCTTCTCGCGCCACAAACACACATTTGTGGGTCGGTACACGATCCACCTTTGTCCGGAAGCGAAAGGGGAAGTTTGACCATGATGGACTCATATAGGTTTTGTGTTACGGTAGGATGAGATTTCACACCTAGATATTTGGGGGCATGTGTTCGTAGCTAGGATTCCCTTACCACCGACACGAAGTGGGGTTCATAGGGGGTGGCTGACTAGCAATATTGTGCGCTTTGTGCGATAGGTGCCACATCAAAGTTGTGCATTGGGTATTTGAACATAAATAACCCTTTTCATACATATATTTGGTCCACATGCAAGTGTGTTCATGTTATGACCCTTTCCTGTGTTATTCTTTTTGTCAAATTTATAAACAACAGATGAGTTGGATGCAACATCCGTCTGCAATTAGGGACGCAACAGATGTTCTCTCAGACTACCCATGTGCCACGCCCGTGCCCATATCACTCACATCAGCACAGTAGATTGGGATCCACGAGGCTTGCCTCCCGCTCTCGAAAATATCTACTACCTCGCAATCTTGAAAATATCTACCGCCTGGAAGGTTTTTATGTTTGATAGCACACGGTTAGTATGTGTGGACCATGTGCTATGTCTGCTACTCCCGCTCTGCTTCAGTCCCTTGATTCAAATTTTCAGTAGCCCTGGCATTTTACTCCCGCCTCTGCATCCCTCGCAATCTCAAAATATCTGCTCACCCTTGATTCAAGTTTTTAGTAGCCCCGGCTTGTTACTCTCGCTTCTGCATACCTTGCAATATTATATCTGCTCTCCCTTGATCCAAATTTTTAGTACCCCCGGCATTTTACTCCCGCCTCTGCATCCTTCGCAATCGAAAAAATATCCGCTCGCCCTTGATCCAAATTTTCAGTAGCCCGACATTTTACTCGCGCCTAGTAAAATTTCCAGTTGTAGCAGTATTTCCTCAAACACCACCTTGGCCTCCCCTCCAGACACACCACACACACCCCAAAACCTCTGCTCACACAGACACACACCACCCGTCCCTCGCTCGAAACGATCGGTAGGTCGCCGCCATTGCCGCCGCCGCCTCCATCCTCAACCTCTGCTTGTGTGCCGGAGAGCTCGAGGAGCCAATGGCCCAAAAGAGGTTTATTGCTGCCTCTTTGCCCGATGTCGGCGAGGTGGCTGCAGAGGTGTACCTATTGTCCTCCGCGGGCTCTTTGTCAAGTCACCGTCGCCGGTCGCCCGATCCGCCTGCCGCCGCTCCCCTACGTCGGTTCGAGGACTTCCCCGTCCTCCCTCGGACCCGGTCGCCGATGAGGTTCTACCTCGGTGTCCGGTAGTGGCGGTGGGGGACATGGGTCGCTGAGATTACGGATCGGGAGACTCACTCCCGCCGGTGGCTCGGTAGCTTCCACACGGCCGAGCTCGCGGCCATGGAGTACGACCGCTGGCAGATCCACTACCACGGCACGACGGCTAGGCTCAATTTCCCCTTTGCACATGTCCGGTCGAACTCATCCTGTCGGATCCAGGTGTGGTGATCTCGGCTATGGCGCGAGAGGACCGTGAGGCAAGGGAGCACCTCGAGGCCGAGGCCACCGACGAGGCCTACGTACAAGAGCTCCATCGGCAGCACACAGATCTAATGGAGGCAGAGTAGATGATCTTTGCCGGCGCAGAGGGCGGTGAGGTTATCATGCTCTCCTATGATGACGAGGTCGAAAGCGGCAAGGACGGCGACGCAGAGGGTGTCGAGGTGGGCCGTGAGGACGAGGATATCGACGTTGACGAGTGGAAGAGTGTCTTCCCCGACGACAGCACCAGCTCGGACCCGGCTCGCGGCACACTGTACCTGACACGGAAGGATTGGCTTGACCTCCACTTCGACCGAACATAGTTTATTTAGTTTAAATTTATGTTTTATGTTCGATTATGCAAAACTATCTATGTTTATGTTTGATTGCAGGCTACTTTCAAGGTCATGAGCCTCATAGTGGAAACTATCAAGAGGACAGCTGCAGATTAGAAGAGAAGTTGTGGGTATGCCCCACAAATCCAGGAGCTCATCAACTCCAAGATGGGCACATGCACATACCTCTTGGACAAGGAACACATGCCCATCTATCTAGATTTTGAGGACAACACAGTGGTCATGGATGAAGATGAACCATCTTCTGTGCAAGCACAAGCAAAGAGGGAGAAGGCAAGGACTGAAAAGGCTGCCAAGATGCCAACCATTGATGAGGCATCTCAATACTTCTTGAAGAACAAGCAGGAGCAGCTTGGCTACTTGATTGCCTCCACTCTGAGGATTGAGAAGGGACTGGCCACCCCGACTCAAAACCAGGAGAGCCTGGAGAGGATCATGGAGCAGAAGTTCTATGACTTGGATGTGAAGGTCATTGAGATTCAGTCATTTGTTGAGCAACTTCAGGATGATATGCAGGAGAGGAAGGGCAAGACTACTATTGTTGCTTTTGCCAGAGTGCCCAGGAGCCAGAGATCAGCTGCAGTGCCTGTTACGGACACTAGAGCCACTTCATCTACACCAGCTACAGCTTCTGTGCAACCAGCTCCAACACCTACTCCACCAGCTCCATCCACATCTACTGAAGTCTTCGTCCAAGGAGCCATCTCTACACCACCACCTGAAGACCAAGCTTGAGCGTCGATTTCGTGCTATGCATTTTCTATGAACTTTTTGGTAACTTGTTGCCAAAGGGGGAGAAAAATGTATAGATCATAGGCTTCGAGAGGGAGAGTGTTGCTTTTGTTCTCTCTTGTTTTGATGGTTGAACTTTATTTGCTTGTTTGAGATACTTTATGCGTTTGTGAGATACTTGGATGATCATGTGTTTGATCATATGCTACCTTAATGCTTGTTGGATGACATTATCCTTTTATCCCTATATGATCATTCACTTTGCTTGGTGATGAGTGCATGTATTTAATTATTATCATTTTGAGCACTCTACCAAGATGTATGTGACATGGAAGAGTAACCCATGAGCCTAACTCTTTGTGCATTTGTAGTCCAAAGCAAATCTTAAACTATGCACAAATTTAGGGGGAGCTCTTGCTTATCGCATACTTCTCAAAGCGACAATATTTTTCACTCTTATTATCATTTGTCGAAGCTTTGATCTATATGTTGTCATCAATTACCAAAAAGGGGGAGATTGAAAGCGCAACTATCCCTAGGTGGTTTTGGTAATTCCTAACAACATATAGCTCATTGAGTTAATGCTACTTCAAGTTAAATATTTCAGGAAAGCTCAATGACTGGCATGGCATGGATGAGAAAAGTGGACCCCTCAAAATACTAAGGACAAAAGGATTGGCTCAAGCTTAAAGCTCAAGACTCTACATTTTATATTTTAGTGATCCAAGATCACATTGTGTCTATAGGAAAAGCCAATACTATCAAGGAGGGATGAGGTGTTGCTTAATGGCTTACTTGCTCAAAGTGCTTAGTGATATGCTCCAAAGCCCTCAAATACTTTCTCACATCCACATATGACCTAAACCAAAAGTCAAACTCGGCCTCACCAATTCTTTCTATCCGGCACCACCGAGTTCAGATGTCATAGCCACTGCCACAAACCCTAGACAAATCGGTCTCACCGATAGGGATCTCGGTCTCATCGAGATGGGATTGTAATCTCTCTGTTTCCCTTCATAATGTTCCGGTACCATCGAGATGAGCGATCGGTCCCACCGAGATTGCAATGTAAACTCTCTGTTTCCTTTTCGTAACATTTCGGTCTCACTGAAATGAGCGAACCGGTCCCACCGAGTTTACCTGACCAACTCTCTGGTTAGTTTATTACCAAAATCAGTCCTATCGAGTTTGTGTAATCGGTCTCACCGAGATTACGTTATGCCCTAACCCTAACCATATTGGTCCTACCGAGTTGCATGTCGGTCCCACCGAAAATCCTAATGGTCACTAGATTTGCTGAATCGGTCCGACCGAGTTCTTCAATTCGGTCCTACCGAGTTTGGGAAGTTGTGTGTAACGGTTAGATTTTGTGTGGAGGCTATATATACGCCTCCACCTCCTCTTCATTCATGGAGAGAGCCATCAGAACGAACCTACACTTCCAACTTGCATTTTCTGAGAGAGAACCACCTACACTTGTGTTGAGGCCAAGATATTCCATTCCTACCATATGAATCTTGATCTCTAGCCTTCCCCAAGTTGCTTTCCGCTCAAATCTTCTTTCCACCAAATCCAAATCCCGTGAGAGAGAGTTGAGTGTTGGGGAGACTATCATTTGAAGCACAAGAGCAAGGAGTTCATCATCAACACACAATTTGTTACTTCTTGGAGAGTGGTGTCTCCTAGATTGGCTAGGTGTCACTTGGGAGCCTCTGACAAGATTGTGGAGTTGAACCAAGGAGTTTGTAAGGGCAAGGAGATCGCCTACTTCGTGAAGAGGTACCGCTAGTGAGGCAAGTCCTTCGTAGGCGACGATCATGGTGGGATAGACAAGGTTGCTTCTTCGTGGACCCTTCGTGGGTGGAGCCCTCCGTGGACTCGCGCAACCATTACCCTTCGTGGGTTGAAGTCTCCATCAACGTGGATGTACGATAGCACCACCTATCGGAACCACGAAAAAAACATCTGTGTCTCCAATTGCGTTTAAATTCTCCAAACCCTTCCCTTTACATTTTTGCAAGTTGCATGCTTTACTTTCTGCTGCTCCTATACTCTTTGCATGCTTGCTTGAATTGTGTTAAGATTGCTTGACTTGTGCTAAGTTAGCTAAAATCTGCCAAAGACTAAAATTGGGAAAATGATAAGTTTTTATTTGGTCAAGTAGTCTAATCACCCCCCTCTAGACATACTTTAAATCCTACAAGTGGTATTAGAGCTTTGATCTCCATTTGCTTTGATTTCCATAGCTTTTGGTGGTCATAGCCTTGGTTTCACAACCTAGGAGAGTATGGTGTCTAGCGAGGGAAACTATCACCGTAGAGGTCCTTACTTTGATGGTACTAATTTTGCTAGTTGGAAGCATAAGATGAAAATGCATATTCTTGGACATAACCCCGTCGTTTGGGATATTGTGTGTATTGGCTTGCAAGGTGAATTCTTTGATGGGAGAGAACCGAACTGTGAATCTAGCGCGGAAGAGTTGAAGATGCTGCAATACAATGCTCAAGCTTGTGATATCCTCTTCAACGGATTGTGCCCCGAAGAATTCAACAAAATCAGCCGTCTTGAGAATGCAAAGGAAATTTGGGATACTTTGATTGATATGCACGAAGGTACCGACTCTGTCAAGGAATCCAAGTTGGATGTGCTTCAAAGTCAGCTTGACAAGTTCAAAATGAAGGATGGTGAAGGTGTCGCTGAAATGTACTCTAGGCTTGCTCTTATCACAAATGAGATTGCCGGCTTAGGAAGTGAAGAGATGCCCGACAAATTAATCACCAAGAAGATCCTAAGAGCTTTGGACGGAGAATATGATACTATGTGCACATTGATCCAAATGATGCCCAATTACAAAGATCTCAAGCCAACAGAAGTCATTGGAAGAATTGTTGCTCATGAGATGTCACTCAAGGATAAGGAGGAACTTCACAACAAGTCAAGTGGTGCTTACAAAACCTCATGTGAAGCCCCCACATCATCAAGTGAGAAACAAACCTTCAATGAAGAATTGAGCCTAATGGTGAAGAACTTCAACAAATTCTACAAGAGTAGAAGCAAAGAAAGAAGCTCCAAGTCAAGGTCCTACAATGACAAAATATCTTCTAGTCGAGAGCGTAATTGCTACAATTGTGGAAGACCCGGACACTATTCCAATGAGTGTATGACACCCTAAAAAAAGATCACCTAAGAGGAGAAGTAGAAGAGAAGAATCACCACCAAGAGAGAGGAGGAGTAGAGATGATAGTTATGAACGAAGAACATCCCGGAGAAGCAAGGATTCGAAAAGGAAGGACAAGTCATCAAGGAGCTACACAAAATGAAGACATCAAGGTCATGTTGGTGAATGGGTATCTGGCTCCAACTCCGACAATCATTTCGAGAGAAGCTATCACTCCGACTCCGAATATACTCAAGATGAAGGTGTTGCCGGTCTAGCACTTGTGTCAACCAACTCCTACGACATATTTGATTCACAAAATGAAGGACTTGGAAGATGCTTCATGGCTAAAGGCCCAAAGGTATCACACCCCGAGTATGTTTATTTCAATAGTGATGAAGATGACTTGTTAGGTGATGATGATTTACTTGCTGACAACTCTAGTGATGAATACTATGATGAAACGTCAATTAATCATGCTAATCAAGATAAAACGAATGACAATGATAAGGAGAAGATTGAGCTTCTAACTAAAGAACTAAACACTCTTAAGTTAGCTCATGAAACTATCTTATAAGATCATCGAGAACTTTTAAGGACTCATGAGAAGTTACGCTTTGAAAAGCTCAACCTTGAGCAAGAGCATGAGTTCTTAAAGGCAATCAATGATGATCTTCGTAAGAAAAGTTCTTCTTACATTGCCAAGCATTTACTCTTATCTACTTACATGCCTCAAGTCAAGTCTAGTAACAAGAACAAGAAGGATTCTTCCTCTAGTAGTAACAATGATCATGCTAAATCCAATGTTGTTGCTTCTAGTAGTTCTCTTGATTCCACTAATGATTCTCTTAGCGAAGTTACACTTGAGAAAGAAAATAGCTTATTGAAGGGAATTATAGAGAAAGGTGTTTACAAGAGCCTTGCCGGGAGTAAGCAATTCGAGGAAATTGTACGCAAGCAAGGAAGGCACTGGAAGAACCAAGGTGTTGGTTTTGAATGAAAGTTCAATGCCAATGGAGTTGAGTGGGAAGAAGATCAATACCCCAAGACGAAGTTTGTTCCTCAACAATAGAAGTATGATCCTACTTCCTTCAAAGGGACACAAGCTCAAGATGATCTTCCACCACAAGACCACAAGCAAAAAGGCAAGGACAAGCTTCAAGAGGAGATTGATGCATTTGAAGAAGCTCCTAAGGCCTTGGTCAAGTGGGTTCCCAAGACTACATCAAGTTCTACTTCATCAAGTACGACTACAACTCCAAGGATTCCCATCAAAATGATGTGGATCCCGAAGAAGAAGAACTAGAGAGTTCTTGAGGGTGACTCCGCCAACATATTTCACTCTTATCATATTGGCGAGAACAAGTGCAATCAACTTCCACATCTTGCACTAGTTCAAGGAGTCACAAACCCTCTTGTTGGTAAGACAAGGGACAAGGTAACCTAATGCTTTCATAGACATCATCTTGTGTGTGCATCACTCTATGTCTATGGATATCCTTGTTTGTTCCTTGTGGGACTAACCCGTGTAGGTATTGAAAGTGCAACTCACTCCAAAGGATTGCTCCAAATGATCTACATCAACATTGAGCATCCACATCTTCAACACCTACATGAAGTCATCATCGACAAAACCCAAGGTTAGTTCATCCCTCTTAAGGGGGGATCTCACATCTAGGAGGAGCTTTACTCTAAGAATTGAGTCAAAGCAACTCTAATGGTGTGAACACAACAATGCATTATGTAAAAGTGGTAACCCCACTTGAGCTTAAACGATGAGTATGACCTATGATCAAATGTTCTCATTTGACTCCTAAGTCAATATACTCATATATAGATGACCTAGTCATCGCCAATTGCTTGATATATGCTAGAATTGGTTGTGCATGCTTTGCCACATATTTCATTTGCCATTTTATTATGTGAGCATGTTGGTTGCATATTTTACTCATTCAGGACATCCACTTGTTGTTTTGATTGTTTGGTTACTTTTCTTTTGCCAAGTGGATGGACAAGAATGCCTAAGAATCTTCTCTAGCTATCTATGCTTTTCTTGTCTCAAACTCTATTCATGCTACATCACAAAATTTGATCAAGTCAGATTCGAACCACTCTGTGTGAGGAGCACTCGAAGTCCCCGATTCGTCATAGACTTAAACCTCCAAAACTTCTTTGTGCTTCTCGGTCTGACCAATTCCTCCATTTCGGTCATACCGAGATCACTAAGTCGATCTAGGTTTTCAATCTCGGTGCAACCGATTTGAACTTTTCGGTCACACCGAGTTGCTGTAACTGCTTGCAGTTATGCATCTCGGTGCCACCGAACTGTGACTCGGTCTGATCGAGTTCACTAGTTTAGGTTCCAAAAGCTGCTTCGGTATCACCGAGTTTACAAATCGGTAGATCCGAAATGCTTTCTGTGGAAAACTAAAACTAAGTTTTTGACTCATCCTTTTGCAAAAACCTCTGTATTTTGTGATGCTCATCTATTCTACCTCATCTATATCTATTCACAGGGTCTGCTATCAGTGTTTGCAATATGTCTGATCAGAGTGACAGTCAGAACAAGTCAGAGGAGCAGGTTCAGGTGAGTGAGGGCACTAGTCCCTCTAGCAGCTATGATGAGGGTAGCAGGAGCACACCCAGCAACTTACCCAAGGCAGCCACCAGGGCCAGAAAGAAGAGAACCACAGACTCTGAGGATGAAGACTATGTGGCTGTTGAGGATGAGGCCACTTCCAAGAAGAAGGTGCTCAAGAAAGAGTATGGCACAACTGCTGCCACTAAGCCTGGTATGAAGACCAAAGCACCTGCCAAGAGAATCCCCATGTCTAAGGCCAGCGCCTCTACTCAAGTACCTTTGGAATCTGAACCCAAAGAGGCTGCTGCAGAAGGGAAGAAGAGGAAGGAAAGGGTCAAGAAGACCATGGCCATGGTTGTTGGAAAGCCTTCCATGATGGAAGAGGAATAAGAGGAAGAGATTGCTGCACCAGCACCCAAAGCTCAGAAGCTTATGGGTGATGCCATCAGGTCAGGGGCTGCTTCATCAAAGCCCAAAGAAGCTCCCAAAACAGCTACTCCAAAGCCCAAATCTGCACCCAAGAGGAACACTAGGAGCATTCCTGCTGCAGAGAAGAACAAGGCCCCAATGCCTGAAGCTGTTGTTGAAGAAGAAGAAGATGAGGAACATGTCTTGAGAAAGTTGAAGCCCAAAATTCCAGATCACAATGATGTTCATCCTGTGGTTGAGGATATGAAGTTGAGGAAGGATGCATGACTCAGGCAGTGGAGATTGACTGGTCCCTATGCAGTCAGGAGGAGAACTGCTGTGGACTACAGGTTCCATACAAAGGAACAACATGATTTCTATGAGACAGTGCTGCTTGACAAGAAGCCAATTGTCTGTGACATGAGATGGGTAGACTGGGAGTACATCAGGAAGAATGAAGAGCATTATCTAGGGGTGTATGACAGTTTCAATGCTTGTGGAGTGGATGGTTTTGTTGGGCAGAAGCTCACAAAGTGGAATGATGAGCTTATTATGCAGTTCTACTCCACATCTCACTTCTACCCAGATGGAAGGATTGTCTGGATGTCTGAAGGTACTAGGTACCAGTCATCAGTTGAAGAATGGGCCAAGTTGATCAATGCATCTAAGGAAAATGAGGATGACTTGGATGTCTATGCCAAGAAGAAGAAGGATCACAACTCCATGGCACACATGTACAGAGAGATCCCAGATGCTGCTATTGAGACACACAAGCTTGGCTCAGTACATTATCTTCTGTCAGGATTGCCAACAATCAACTGGATCCTCAGGCACACACTTTTACCAAAGTCTGGAGATCACAAGATGATCAGATGCCATGCCATCAACCTACTTCACATATTTGATGTGCCTTAAAAGTTCAAGGTCATGAGCCTCATAGTGGAAACTATCAAGAGGACAGCTGCGGATCAGAAGAGAAGTTGTGGGTATGCCCCACAGATCCAGGAGCTCATCAACTCCAAGATGGGCACATGCACATACCTCTTGGACAAGGAACACATGCCCATCTATCCAGATTTTGAGGACAACACAGTGGTCATGGATGAAGATGAACCATCTTCTGTGCAAGCACAAGCAAAGAGGGAGAAGGCAAGGACTGAAAAGGCTGCCAAGATGCCAACCATTGATGAGGCATCTCAATACTTCTTGAAGAACAAGCAGGAGCAGCTTGGCTACTTGATTGCCTCCACTCTGAGGATTGAGAAGGGACTGGCCACCCCGACTCAAAACCAGGAGAGCCTGGAGAGGATCATGGAGCAGAAGTTCTATGACTTGGATGTGAAGGTCATTGAGATTCAGTCATTTGTTGAGCAACTTCAGGATGATATGCAGGAGAGGAAGGGCAAGACTACTATTGTTGCTTTTGCCAGAGTGCCCAGGAGCCAGAGATCAGCTGCAGTGCCTGTTACAGACACTAGAGCCACTTCATCTGCACCAGCTACAGCTTCTGTGCAACCAGCTCCAGCACCTACTCCACGAGCTCCATCCACATCTACTGAAGTCTTCGTCCAAGGAGCCATCTCTACACCACCACCTTAAGACCAAGCCTGAGCGTCGATTTCGTGCTATGCATTTTCTATGAACTTTTTGGTAACTTGTTGCCAAAGGGGGATAAAAATGTATAGATCATAGGCTTCGAGAGAGAGTGTTGCTTTTGTTCTCTATTGTTTTGGTGGTTGAACTTTATTTGCTTGTTTGAGATACTTTATGCATTTGTGAGATACTTGGATGATCATGTGTTTGATCATATGCTACCTTAATGATTGTTGGATGACATTATCCTTTTATCCCTATATGATCATTCACTTTGCTTGGTGATGAGTGCATGTATTTAATTATTATCATTTTGAGCACTCCACCAAGATGTATGTGACATGGAAGAGTAACCCATGAGCCTAACTCTTTGTGCATTTGTAGTCCAAAGCAAATCTTAAACTATGCAAAAATTTAGGGGGAGCTCTTGCTTATCGCATACTTCTCAAAGCGACAATGTTTTTCACTCTGATTATCATTTGTCGAAGCTTTGATCTATATGTTGTCATCAATTACCAAAAAGGGGGAGATTGAAAGTGCAACTATCCCTAGATGGTTTTGGTAATTCCTAACAACATATAGCTCATTGAGCTAATGCTACTTCAAGTTAAATATTTCAGGAAAGCTCAATGATTGGCATGGCATGGATGAGAAAAGTGGACCCCTCAAAATACTAAGGACAAAAGGATTGGCTCAAACTCAAAGCTCAATACTCTACATTTTATATTTTAGTGATCCAAGATCACATTGAGTCTATAGGAAAAGCCAATACTATCAAGGAGGGATGAGATGTTGCTTAATGGCTTACTTGCTCAAAGTGCTTAGTGATATGCTCCAAAGCCCTTAACTACTTTCTCACATCCACATATGACCTAAACCAAAAGTCAAACTCGGCCTCACCGATTCTTTTTATCCGGCGCCACCGAGTTCAGATGTCATAGCCACTGCCACAAACCCTAGGCAAATCGGTCTCACTGATAGGGATCTCAGTCTCACCGAGATGGGATTGTAATCTCTTTGTTTCCCTTTGTAACGTTTCGGTACCATCGAGATGAGCGATCGGTCCCACCGAGATTGCAATGTAAACTCTCTGTTTCCTTTTCGTAACATTTTGGTCTCACTGAAATGAGTGAACCGGTCCCACCGAGTTTACCTGACCAACTCTCTGGTTAGCTTATTACCAAAATTGGTCCTACCGAGTTTGTGTAATCGGTCTCACCGAGATTACGTTATGCCCTAACCCTAACCATATCGGTCCTACCGAGTTGCATGTCGGTCCCACCGAAAATCCTAATGGTCACTAGATTTGCTGAATCGGTCCGACCGAGTTCTTCAATTCGGTCCCACCGAGTTTGGCAAGTTGTGTGTAACGGTTAGATTTTGTGTGGAGGCTATATATACGCCTCCACCTCCTCTTCATTCGTGGAGAGAGCCATCAGAACGAACCTACACTTCCAACTTGCATTTTCTGAGAGAGAACTACCTACACTTGTGTTGAGGCCAAGATATTCCATTCCTACCATATTTATCTTGATCTTTAGCCTTCCCCAAGTTGCTTTCCACTCAAATCTTCTTTCCACAAAATCCAAATCCTGTGAGAGAGAGTTGAGTCTTGGGGGGACTATCATTTGAAGCACAAGAGCAAGGAGTTCATCATCAACACACCATTTGTTACTTCTTGGAGAGTGGTGTCTCCTAGATTGGCTAGGTGTCACTTGGGAGCCTCTGACAAGATTGTGGAGTTAAACCAAGGAGTTTATAAGGGCAAGGAGATCGCCTACTTCGTGAAGATCTACCGCTAGTGAGGCAAGTCCTTCGTGGGCGACGGCCATGGTGGGATAGACAAGGTTGCTTCTTCATGACCCTTCGTGGGTGGAGCCCTCCGTGGACTCGCGCAACCATTACCCTTTGTGGGTTGAAGTCTCCATCAACGTGGATGTACGATAGCACCACCTATCAGAACCACGACAAAAACATCTGTGTCTCCAATTGCGTTTGAATTCTCCAAACCCTTCCATTTACATTCTTGCAAGTTGCATGCTTTACTTTCCGCTGCTCATATACTCTTTGCATGCTTGCTTGTGTTAAGATTGCTTGACTTGTGCTAAGTTAGCTAAAATCTGCCAAAGACTAAAATTGGGAAAAGGATAAGTTTTTATTTGGTCAAGTAGTCTAATCACCCCCCTCTAGACATACTTTCGATCCTACACTTCTGCAGGGAGGAGAGCACAATAGAGGCATTCCGCTTCACCTTGTTCAACAGCTAGAATGTCTCTCGCCTCTTTCTTTACCATCTTTAGTAGTACAAGTATATTACCCTGGTTCATCATTCTTTATTTGGTGCTTATGTAATTCTTTTTTTGATGTAAGTCTTGAACATATGTACCTGTGAATCGAATAATGCATTGGTTGTTAAACCTGATGGATATGAATGAAGTTAGCCTACTTTCTAATTGAAATTCGGTATAATTTTAAATAGCAGCAATTAAGTTAGGGTGAAAATACGCTCTGCAGGTCATTACAGTGCACACGGTCTGTAAAACACAGCGTGTGTGATATACATCATAATCCGACACGTTTCACAGAGAGGAAATGTGTGTAAGGATGCACACAATTTCCGATTGCAAAGTGTGTTTGATGTCAGACAATATCACACGGTGCGAGAAAACTAAATGTGTGTGATTGTTGCCTTATCGTACACGGTTTACAATCATGAACTGTTTGTGATGTGGCGCGCATCGTGAATGTAGAGCCAGTTTGGTATGTGCCTGGAAAAATACCATGCCTGGCCTATGCCTGGACTGCGTCTGGTATGAGGTAAAACCATAGAAGTCCGACTGCGATGGCAATGCGAGCACAAACGAGTAACTAGGATGGAGCATTTGGGATATGCGCTATATCACAAATAGTTGTTTGAAGACTCGCGTTTGGGATACATGCTGGCAACACATACGCTTAGTTCTGGGTCATGTGGGAAGGACCCCCTATCACCCACACTCACTAGGCGACGGTTTAAAATGCTGTCGTGGAAATGGGCTAAAAACTAGTTGTATAGCACCTCGCTGTACCAGTGAACGTTGATACAATTTCTCATGAGATAGATTCTTTTAAGGTTAGATCTATGCCATGCAAGATTGATATTAATGAGTCTCTGGAAGCTATTAATATTTCTACTAATGAAAGTAGAGAGAGAACCACTAGGATGCGTTCTAAGAGATATTGGCTAGAAAAAGCATGTTCGTCTAGTTTTCGTGATAATAATGATGAAGATTTTAAAGTGATTGGTGTGACTCCTATTGAATCTTTGTTTGCTAATATAATACCTGATAAAGAAGGGACTGTAGATGATTCAACTTTAGCTAGAAGGCGTCCTAATAATTTGGAGGGTGAAGATCTTAATGAAAAAATTGATAAAAGTGGGATTGGTGAGGTCAAAACTTTAAGTAGTGATGAACCCACTCTTTTGGATTTCAAGGACTTTAGTTATGACAATTGTTCTTTGATTGATTGTATTTCCTTGTTGCAATCTATGCTTAATTCACCTAATGCTTATAATCAAAATAAATCTTTTACAAAACATATCGTTGATGCTATGATGAAATTGTTTGAAGAAAAATTGAGTTGGAAGTTTCAGTCCCTAGAAATCTTTATGATGAATCGGAACCTACTACTAAAATTAATATTAAAGATTATGAGTGCAATGCTTTGTGTGATTTGGGTGCTAGCATTTCCATTATTCCAAAAACTCTATGTGATGTGCTAGGCTTCCATAAACTTGATGATTGTTCTTTAAATGTGCACTTAGCGGCATCCACTATTAAGAAACCTATGGGAAGGATTAATGATGTTCTTATTGTTGCAAATAGGAATTATGTGCCCATAGATTTTATTGTGCTTGATATAGATTGCAATCCTACATGCCCTATTATTCTTGGTAGACCTTTCCTTAGAACAATTGGTGCAATTATTGATATGAAAGAAGGAAACATTAGATTTCAATTTTCGTGAAGGAAGGGAATGGAACACTTTCCAAGAAAGAAAATTAGGTTACCATATGAATCTATTATGAGGGCTACTTATGGATTAAATACGAAGATGTCAATACCTAGATCTATGCAATATGCCTAGCTAGGGGCGTTAAACAATAGCGCTTGTTGGGAGGCAACCCAATTTTATTTTGTGTTTTTTGTTTTTGCTTCTATTCTTGAATAAATATGAAATATTACTTATGTAATAATTGTGTTTTAGTGTTTTAATTAGTGTTTGTGCCAAGTAAGACCTTTGGGATGATCTATGGTGATAGCTGATTTGATTTTGCTGAAATACATAAACTTTTGTGTCTAGTAGAAGAATTGTTAAAATTCACTGGAGCGTGATTAAATTATGAATTTTTCTACAGAAGATTTATATACAAATGTCCTACATTGTCCTAATTTTTGAGAATTTTTGGATTTACAGAAGTTTGGCTAAGGTCCAGATTACTACAGACTCTTCTGTTTTACACAGATTCTATTTTCATTGTGTTGTTTGCTTATTTTGATGAATCTATAGGTAGTATCGAGGGGCATGAACCATGGATAAGTTATAATACAGTAGATATAACACAAAATAAAATTATAATGAGTTTACAACAGTATCTTAAAGTGGTTATTTGCTTTGTTTCACTAACGGATCTCACGAGTTTTCTGTTGAGTTTGTGTTGTGAAGTTTTTAAGTTTTGAGTAAAATTTTGATGGACTACGGAATAAGGAGTGGCAAGATCCTAAGCTTGGGGATGCCCAAGGCACTCCAAGGCAATTGCTAATTCTTGAGCTTGCGTTGGTTTTTCCCTTGAAGAGGAAAGGGTGATGCAGCAAAGTAGAGATAAGTATTCCCCTCAGTTTGAGAACCAAGGTATCAATACAGTAGGAGGTACTAGCAAGTTTCCAATCTATGCACCTACACAAACAATCAAAACTTGCACCCAACGCGATAAAGGGGTTGTCAATCCCTTCACAATCACTTGCAAGGATGAGATCTGATAGAGATGGATATAAACGATTACTAAAGCGTAAAACAAAATTAAAGTAAATAAATTATAGCAAGGTATTTTTGGGTTTTTTGTTTTATAGATCTGAAAATATATGATGGAAAATAGACCGGGGGCCATAGGTTTCACTAGAGGCTTCTCTCTAGAAGAAAGTATACGGTGGGTAAACAAATTATTGTTGAGCAATTGATAGAAAAGCACAAAGTTATGACGATATCTAAGGCAATGATCATGAATATAGGTATCACGTCCGTGTCAAGTAGACCGAAATGATTCTGCATCTACTACTACTACTCCACACATCGACCGCTATCCAACATGTATCTAGAGTATTAAGTTCATAAGAACGAAGTAACTCCTTAAGTAAGATGACATGATGTAGAGGGATAAACTCAAGCAATATGATGAAAACCCCATCTTTTTATCCTTGATGGCAACAATACAATACGTGCTCGGCACCCCTACTATGTCACTGGGTGAGGACACCGCAAGATTGAACCCAAAACTAAGCACCTCTCCCATTGCAAGAAAAACCAATCTAGTTGGCCAAACCAAACCGATAGTTCGAAGAGAAATACAAAGATATTTGATCATGCATAAAATAGTTCCGAGAAGACTCAAATAATATTCATAGATAATCTGATCATAAAACCACAATTCGTCGAATCTCAGAAAACACACCACAAAAAAGTATTACGTCGGATAGATCTCCAAGAACATCGAGGAGAACATTATATTGAAGATCAAAGAGAGAAGAAGCCATCTAGCTACTAGCTATGGGCCTGTAGGTCTGTGGTAAACTACCCACACATCATCAGTAGGGCAATAGGGTTGATGTAGAAGCCCTCCGTGATCAAACCCTAAAACGTCTCAATCGTATCTACTTTTCCAAACTCTTTTGCCCTTGTTTTGGACCCTAATTTGCATGATTTGAATGGAACTAACCCGGACTGACGCTGTTTTTAGCAGAATTGCCATGGTGTTATTTTTGTGCAGAAATAAAAGTTATCGGAATGACCTAAAACTTTATGGAGATCCTTTTTTGAATAAATAAAAAATATTGGCGAAAGAATCAACCGAAGGGGACCCACACCCTGGCCACAAGGGTGGAGGGCGCACCCACCCCCTGGGCGCGCCCTCTGGTCTTGTGGGCCCCCTGGACCTCCACCGACCTTAACTCCTACTCCATATATTCACGTTCGGGGATAAAAACATCAGAGAGAAGAATTCATCATGTTTTACGATATGGAGCCACCGCCGCCTCCTGTTCTTCCTCGGGAGGGCAGATCCGGAGTCCGTTTTGGGCTCCGGAGAGGGGAAATCATCACCGTCATCATCATAAACCATCGTCCATCACCAATTTCATGATGCTCACCGCCGTGCGTGAGTAATCCCATCGTAGGCTTGCTGGACGGTGATGGGTTGGATGAGATTTACCATGTAATCGAGTTAGTTTTGTTAGGGTTTGATCCCTAGTATCCATTATGTTCTAAGATTGATGTTGCTATGACTTTGCTATGCTTAATGCTTGTCACTAGCGCCCGAGTGCCATGATTTGCAGATCTGAACCTATTATGTTTTCATGAATATATGTGAGTTCTTGATCCTATCTTGCTAGTTATAGTCACCTACTACATGTTATGATCCGGCAACGCTAGAGTGACAATAGTCGGGACACTTCCCAGTGATGTCCGTAGTTTGAGGAGTTCATGTATTCACTAAGTGCTAATGCTTTGGTCTTGTACTCTATTAAAAGGAGACCTTAATATCCCTTAGTTTCCAATAGGACCCCGCTACCACGGGAGGGTAGGACAAAAGATGCCATGCAAGTTCTTTTCCATAAGCACGGATGACTATATTCGGAATACATGCCTACATTTGATGAATTGGAGCTAGTTCTGTGTCACCCTAGGTTATAACTGTTGCATGATGAATGACATCCGACATAATTATCCATCATTGATCCATTGCCTACGATCTCGTTTCATATTGATCCTTGCTTAGTTAGTTTTCCGTTGCCACTATTACGATTGCAATAAAACTGCTGCTGTTACTTTTGCCACTGTTACTGTTACTTCCATACTACTTTGCCACTAAATACTTTGCTGCAGATATTAAGTCTTTTGGGTGTGGTTGAATTGACATCTTAGCTACTAATACTTGAGAATATTGTTTGGCTCGCCTTGTGTCGAATCAATAAATTTGGGTTGAATACTCTACCCTCGAAAACTGTTGCGATCCCCTATACTTGTGGGTTATCAATACCTTTTTCTGGCGCTGTTGCCGGGGAGCATAACTCTATTCTCTCAGTCACTTGGGATTTATATGTATTGATCACTACGAGGAATTTGAAAGATCAAAGAACCAAGATTTTTCCCTCAACTACGAGAGGAGGTAAGAAACTGCCATCTAGCTCTGCACTTGATTCACCTTCTGTTTTGAGTAAACTTGCGACACCTACACCTGCTATTGGTTCTGATATATCGCATGTTATTGATGATGCCACTTTGCTATGCATGATGCTTATGATGATACTACTTCTCTGCTTGATAATACTGTGCCACAAGGTGAATTTCTTGATGAAGAACTTGCTAGGGTTAGAGAGAATGAAATTACTGAAACCGATTATATTATTGAAACTAAAGATTATGATTCTCCCCCTAGACATGAATTGCATGTTGTACCTGAGGGTTGTATTATGGATGAGGAAACTGCTAGAGACTTTCTTGCTTGCAATGATAGAGATGACCTTAAGAAACTGTTAGCTAAGCTGAAAGAAAAGTCTTTGAATGCTAGAATGCAATATGATCCCAAGTTTGCTACTTCACCTATCTGTGTTACTGATAAGGATTATGAATTCTCTGTCAATCCTGAGTTAATTACTTTGGTTGAATCTGATCCTTTTCATGGTTATGAATCTTAAACTATTGTGGCACATCTTACTAATTTGAATGATATAGCCACCCTATTTGCTCATGAGGAAAAGAATTCGCTATTACTATATTCTTAAATTGTTTACTTTCTCGTTAAAGGGTGATGCTAAGATATGGTTTAATTCTCTTGCTCCTAGTTGTGTGCGTAGTCCCCATGATATGATTTACTACTTCTCTGCAAAATATTTACCTGCCCATAAGAAACAAGCTGCCTTAAGGGAAATATTTAACTTTGTGCAAATTGAAGAAGAGAGTCTCCCACAAGCTTGGGGGAGGCTTCTCCAATTACTTAATGCTTTGCCTGATCACCCTCTCAAGAAAAATGAAATACTTGATATCTTTTATAATGGACTAACCGATGCTTCCAGAGACCACCTGGATAGTTGTGCTGGTTGTGTTTTCAGGGAACGAACTGTTGAGCAGGCTGAATTGTTATTGAATAATTGAAAGTGCTAGTTATCTAATAGAGAGGGGGGGGGGTGAATAGGAAATTTTTATGAAAGTCTTCAAAAGACGAGTGCTTTGAAGACAAATAGGTAATCTGAACCTATATGATATGCAGCGGAATGTAAACTACAATAGGCAAGCAATAGTCAAGCAAGCAATACAGTGAAAGCACGAAGACAAACAACGGCTAGGTAGAAAGGATCAGAATGGAAGATAGTATGAAGCCAAACAGTTACAAGTCTTCACACAGTGAAGTCAAATGGATCACGCAGGCAAGCAATGACTTCACAAAGACAAACTGAAAAGTAAGGAGGGTAGGGGATAGAACCAGTTGCTTGGTGAAGACAGGGATTTGGTAGACAAGTTCCAGTTGCTGTGACAACTGTACGTCTGTTTAGGGAGGCTGAGATTGAACTCACAAGACTGTGTCTTCACCTTATTCCCCCAGAGCAAAGAACACTTAGTCCTCGCCCTATCACTCTGGTAAGTCTTCAAGGTAGACTTGCAAACCTTCACAAACTCCGTTCACGGGAAATCCACAATGACTCTTGGATCCTTAGAACGTGACGCCTAACCGGCTGGAGGATGCACATTCCTCAAGTGTAACAAGTCTTCAGGTCACGCGGACAGAAAGACTTCAGTGATGCCTAACACTCTTTGGCTCTGGTTGTTTTGGGCTTTGTCCTCGCAAGGATCTCTCTCTCTCTCTCTCTCAAAGGCTTCGGTGGTGGATTGCTCTCAAACGACAAAAGCCGTGCACTAACTCTGAGCAGCCACCAATTTATGGTGTAGGGGGTGGGCTCTTTATAGCGAAGTGGCAACCCGACCTGATATGTCCAAAATGACCCTGGGTCACTAAGGAACCAACACGTGTCCAACAGTTGGATTTCAAACACACGCGGAAGCTTGACTTGGGATACAAGAAAAGCTGACTCATCCAGCTCTGGATAAGATTTTCTCTCATTGTCTTTGCTCAACGACATAGGGTTTGGTTGAGCATCACTTCAGTCATCTGACTTTGTTCACTTGGACCCCACTTAACAGTATGGTGGTTCCTACGACTCAAGAAAGAAGAAAAGGAAACTACAAAAGAAACTATGTCTTCGCACTCTATAGTCTTCAAGTGAATGTCTTCATCGTCATTATCTTCAATGTGAATGTCTTCACTAACCACCATTGTCTTTAGTGTCTTCATACATTTTTAGGGGTCATCTATGGTATGTAAACCGAATCGATGAGGGACTACTACCTATGTTATCCTACAATTCTCACAAACACATTAGTCCCTCAACCACGTTTGTCGTCAATAATCCAAAACCAACTAGGGGTGGCACTAGATGCACTTACAATCTCCCCCTTTTTGGTGATTGATGACAAATTGGTTGAAGTTTTCAACGGGGATGAAAGTGTGTGAAAGTTTAAGTACATAGGCATTGTCTTCATAGGTTAAAAGAGGCTCCCCTGAATATGTGCATATAAGTTGTTTGCCTCTGAATGCAAATGCACATGGTAGGTTTTGCTTTGTGGAGATCTTCTTCAACCATGAAGACAATTCATCATGCATATATGAAGGTAATGAAGATAATTATATGCATAATGTGAAATGGATGTCTGCAGAATGACTTCATGCGGAATTTATCATCACATCACAAGTTAGCAGCAGAAAGTAACACACGACCATCAAGTTTTAAGCGTTACAACTCAAAAGCCAAAAGTTTCAAGAACTAGAGTTGCAAAACTTAGCGAAAATAAGCAACCGACCCATATGGACCCGCTTGAAGACTATCAACTCATATGCTTCTCCCCTTTTTGTCAGTAAGGACCAAAAAAGTTTGAAGACATAGAGCATCTACTCATTCCCATGCGATGAAGATGTTGGTACAGGGTCGATGTTGGAGTTGGGCAGTGCAAAAGGGCCTGGTGCAGAATCCTGATGCAGTGAAGCCATTGCTGGTGAAGTGGTGTCGTCCTCTTCATCTATGACTCTGGCAACAACAGTTGCAGCCGAAGATGAATACTCTGAATCTTCAATGGAAGGATTTGGACACCAACTTGCTGATTGTGGTTGCCTAGAATCAAACTCGAAGTGCTCTGTGAAGCCATCTTCGCGAAGATCATCTTCAGAGCAGAGCAGCTTGAGGCTCTTCCAGGAATGCCTACATGCTTCATGAGAAACGAATGAATTCTTGGTAGCCAAATTACAAATGCGATTGATATCAACAATGAGACTCTGCATGTGCCGCTTCAGCCAATCGTGATGCCTATCTTGTTTCTGATGAAGTGATACAAGAAGCTCTCGGTCATTGAGAACACGAGATCGCTTCTTGGGCCTTTGAGCTATTATGCTGGCAGTTGCATCTGTATCTGCACAGTGTGGCAGGCGAAGCTGACCAGCCAGATGACCATCAGGAGCAGGAGGGTTTCGCACATGAATACCTTCAATTGGTTGAGTGAAGCTTTGAAATTCAACATTGTGAAGATGCAGTGGCTTCTTGGCAGGTCTGGGTAGATGGCTTCATATGACATGTCAACATCAGGCAAAAACACCACATGATTGTGTGCTGAAGCCTGTTAGTTGATGGAGGAGTGATGCTTAATAAGCCTCATAACCCATGGAGCATAGAATTTGAGGCCAAATAGATCAATTCCTGAAGCGGCCAACTAACGAATAAAGAGGTCTTGCAAGTTGAACCTGATGCCATTCAGAATGTAGAAGACCAATGTCTTCATTGTGCCTTCAAGATTTGCACCAGAGGAATTCCCCTTGATAGGCCACAGAGTACGCCTGATGATGGGATAGATAGTGCGAGGCAAGTACTCAAGGTCTTGGACAAAGAAATCCTTGGGATATTCAGCTTCAACAGGCAAAGGCTTCATCATGCTGAGCATTTCACTCATGTTTGGCTCAGGCCACTGGAAGATACTCAGTAGCTCACACTCATAAGGAGGACAACCTGGCTCACAGAGATCACCAAGAGTGGGCAGGGAGGTAAGCTCAATGATATCTTGAGCTTTGGCTTCGTGATGCATGTCGCCTGTCATCCACTCAAGGACCCAAGTCTTCGGATCCCCGTTGTAGCCCAGATGTGTAATGTGGCATAGAACTGCAGCAGAAGCTCTTCATTCTAGTGCTCTTTGTCAGTGACAAACGGAAGAAGTCCCACTCTAGGATAGCATTCAAGAGCCTCTTCAAGGCATGGCAGCCCAACAATGGCTTCACAGTCAAGACGCTAAAGAGGAAAAAACATGTCTTGCTTGTATAGTATGAAAGAGTAGTAACTGCGTTGCTGATGGCTCCAGGACCTATATGAGGTGATCTTTGGCTTCTGGTAGGGGTTCTTAGCACTGTTGAAGAATGTGTTGTGCTCTCTAAACCTTAGCACACTGAATGAGCCGTGAGTTGTTACTGCGCTGGGAAGCCTTTGCAGCCTGGGCTTTGGCTTCTGCGTGTGATGCCTCTGCTCCACATGATAGTCATATTGAGGACCTGGAGCAGTGGGTGGAATCATAATTGGCCACCTCATAGTAACAAGCTCACCACGATTGTAAGTCCCGTTCCATAGTATGAGGCACTGGAGGAGGAACGACTACATCAAAAGTGGTTTGTTGCACAATGTCTTTAGTGACAACATTAGCTTCAGGCTCCAGATTGTCTTCAGCCATGACCTCGTCATTGGCTTCAGCAGTGACAATGGTGGCAGCCGTCTGAGCTTCAACTTCAGTGGCTTCATGAGCAGGGGATCAAGCATGATCACATCCTCTTGAACAACTGGATAACTTGTAGGGGGAATAGCTTCACGATTTTCTTCTTTAACTTCATCGGCTGATGCAGCCGAAATGTCTTCAGCCACTTTGGCTTTAGATTCTTGAGCAGACGCAGAAGGGATGGCATCATGAAAAACTTGACGTGCTACTGAGCTTTGTTGTTGCACATCCTCTTCTGGAATGCTAGACATGGAGGCCTAGGGCCTAGGACCTTTGCAAAGCCTTTTGAAGGAGGGCAATGCCTGAGGTGAAGGGACTGTAAAATCCATGTCTTCAGGACTTTCTTGAGTAGTATCAAGCACCGGAGTGGTGACTTGAGTTGTTGGAGTGTACGGGATATCTTCATGTTGAGGTGAGTCGGGGTGGTGCTCTTGAGTGATTGGCGTCATGGGACGTGGTGTCATGGGACGGCCAATATTGATCAACTCACTGCTCGTTGGAGCAGGCAATGATACCACCGGATTGGTCTTGATCTGAGGAAGGACTTCATCATCTTCAACATGGTCCTCATGACCAATGTCTTCAACTGCGGTGAAGTCACCAGATGGAATATCTTCAAACACTTGAGCCTATGAGGGAGCAGGCTCATGTATAATGAGACGACGCTCGCGGTTGGTGGAGGCAGGGAGTGCAACAGAAAGGGGTTCAACATTCAATGGTTCCTGGGCAGAAGCACGCTCTTTGCATGAAGACTTTGAAGACTTTGTCTTCCGCTTCTTGGAGGGAGCAACGTCAGGGGTGTCTTGGTGCTTCATCTTCTTGGCTTCATCCTCAACAAGCTTTGTCTTATTTTGTTCAGAATCTACTGAGGGGACCTTTGGCTTCGAGCCAGACATATTGGCAGGGAAGACAATGCTTGGCCTTTACTGCCTTGGAGCTTCGGATTCAGCTTCAGTATGCTTGTTCTTCTTCTTGGCAGCAAGCTTGGGGTCAATGCCTGGACGCCCAAGAGCCTTCCTCTTCACTGCCTCATTGTGAGCCCAAATGCATTTTCAGCATAATACTTCATGCGCTCACGAGAGCCTTTAGCTTCCTCGCGCTTCTTCTTGAATTGAGCCTTGAGGTCAATCATCATTTGCTTGAACTTTTGCACATCAGGAACACTGAGACTTGCCATGTGCTTCTTGAACTAGGCCTTCTCGTTGTCAATCTTGTTCTTTAACTCAACAATTTTCTAAGCTATGGCAAGCTCCTTTGCAATGCTGCCTTGGAATGTGACGCTGATGTCAATGGGCAGCTGCAGATCGTCAATGGTAATTGAAGGATCTTCAAACCATTCATCAATGAAGTTATTCAGAATATCTGCATCAAAGAGAGGCAAATCTTTGAAGACCTCAGCTTATTGCTTGCTCTTGATCAACATCTATAGAGCGTCATCAGCAAGGTCTTCATCACTGGATAGATCAATAGCATTCTCTTCATTTCACAGAATGCTAGCTGGCGTCAAATCATTCCCAGAGATCTTCATGGGCTTCTTGGTCCGCTTAGAGACGCGGGACTGATCTTTAGACTGCACACTAGATTCAGGAGGTGCAGCTTTCACAGGCTTCACTCTTGAAGCTTTTGGTGAAACAGGAGGTTTTGAAGCCTTAGTTTTCTTCTTTGGCTTTGGGGACTCAGGGGCATCTTCAGAATCAACTTCTTTAATAGGTTGTTCCACTGTGGCCCTTTGTGCAGCAATATGGGATAGGAGCCTATCGAAGCCATTGAAGGGGCAAATCCTATTTTGATTGGCTTCATGACTGCCGTCCGACCTTGGAGCTGCTGGGCCAGGATTGAAGTCAACTCCCAGTTCCTTCTTGTTCTGCACTATTGAAGATCTTGCAAACTAAAGATTCTGCTCAAATAAATCATCATCACGACACCATCGGAGACTAGAGGCATCGGCATTGTCAGGCTGTGGTCCTCTGACCATGCAAGGATAGAATCCCTGTGCAATGGCTTCACCCTTTGTTCTGGGGTGCAGCTCCTTGTAGACAATATCAGCCCAAGGTGGCCTAAGAAACTTTTTCTTTGCATACTCATCAGTGACAAAGTTGTACAGAAACAATTGTTCTGCCCAGTATCTGCGAATCCATTGGACCCGAGTCTTGCGTTCCCCATATGTCTCCTCTGGGTCAGACTTGTATTGCTCATAAATATTTGGGGGCAAATCTAGAGCAATATTGCCATGGCGCTGTCTGCCACCTTTCTTTCCAGACTTGCTTGGTGCCATTGGACTCAAACAGAAAGGCTTCAAGACAGTGTTTGGCTTCAATTTGCTGGTCAGACAGGAACTGGCTTCAGGTGAGTCAATATGCCACTATAAGAACTCTGCAAATGAATGCATACTATGAGAACCAAGGGATTCTCCCACGGACATGTACTTGTGACAGCATTAGAGATAAGAGGGAAGGGGAAGAGGTCATATGCTTACTCAGAAGATTTTGAAGATAAATCAGTTTGAAGACATTGACCTCATAGCGCGAAGACATTCACTTATTTGAAATGAGTTGGTTCCAGATTTTTACGAATCCATGAATAAGTACAAGTGAGGAATCTAACTAGTTTGAGGCATAAGTGAATATACTTCCAAGTTATGAGATGAAGAACAGAAAGAAGTAGATCTCGAAGTGTAGAAACTACTTTTGGAAGATGTTGATAGATTCAACAGATCAAACAGGTGGTAAAAAGTGAGTTTTAATTACCGCACAAAGAACTGCTGGACGAGGCGAAGTGGATGCCAAGCAGTCCAATCTGCCGCACCCTAACTTGGTGGCGGAAGACACCTACGGCAGCGGCAGAGAAGACGAGGTCCGTGGCCGGCGTGAAGACGATGACAGAGCAATTGCAGAAGCTAAGCGCTTCGACTTCGGTGGCGACGGAAGCTAGCGGTGGCGCTAGGGTTCGAGCGAGATGGCGAGGTGGGAGAAGAGATAATGACCGAGCAGGGTGGAAGTATTTATAAGGATGAGGGCGGCGTAACACAATTAGGCAGGTGCCCTTGGCGGTTCACATCTGGATGACACATGGCAGGCATGCAACTTATTGAGAGTTGAGCCATGTTCCCACGAGCGCCTTGATTGTCTGGTGGTCATTCCGGCTTCTCTGGTTTTCAGGCAAAAGAGATAGATCATTGAAAGCTATTTTAAATGCGAGTCTCTATATCTTCAGCTGACAAGGACAGAGTGAAGACATTCGACACGAGTCAACAGAATGCATATGAAGAGACAAAGATAATTTGAGGGAGTAGCACAGATGGGGCTAGTGTCCGATCACATTCACTTAGTTTAGAAAAATGGCAACTTTGAAGACATCTATAAGTGAATGCTGTAGAGGACATGACACACACACACACACAAACATATATATATATATATATCATTGAAGACTAATCAACATTGCGAATATATAAAACTTGAAGACAAATCAATATTGAAGACAATCCAAATATGAATATAATGCAATCATGACGCCAAATGAAAATCTTCAAGAAAGTTTGGTGGTGGAGTTACCCATCGTATAGGAAATATTAGACCCAGACACGACGCACAATTATCGTGGTGCTCCGAAGTCAAATTCCACATTAATGAATTCACACTCAGAGGGTAAGTCTTCATTAATTGAAGATATACGTTACTTTGTGTGTTGCACATCTAAGTCATCAACATGCATAAGCGTTAGGATGTGTGTCCATTCACTAGATATTTAGCTCACACCGCAGCTTGCAAAACCTTTTCTCATCCAAGGGATTCATGAAGATATCTGCCAATTGCTCTTCAGTGTTGACGTGAATGATATCAATGTCTTCCTTCATGACACAATCTCTGAGAAAGTGATGACGAATCTCAATGTGCTTTGTCTTCGAGTGCTGAACTGGATTTTTGGCAATCTTGATGGTGCTTTCATTGTCGCTGAAAAGTGGCACATGCTTCAAGTTGATGCCATAGTCCTTGAGAGTTTGCTTCATCCGGAGAAGCTGAGCACAGCAAGATCCAGCAGCAATGTATTCAGATTCAGAAGTGGAGAGAGATACATAGTTCTACTTCTTTGAATACCAACAGACAAGAGATCGTCCAAGGAAGTGACATGTGCCTGACGTAGACTTGCGATCAACCTTGTCACCAGCATAATCAACATCTGAGAATCCAACTAGATCAAACGACGAGCCCTTTGGATACCATAATCCTAATGTTGGGATGTGAGCCAAATATCAAAGAATTCGCTTCACTACGAGGTGATACGATTCCTTTGGTGCCGCTTGGAATCAGGCACACATGCAAACAGTAAGCAAAATATCTGGCCTAGATGCACATAAGTACAATAAAGAACCAATTAGGGAGCGGTATACCTTTTGATCGAACTCTTTACCATTGTCATTAAGGCCTAAATGGCTTTTGGTTGGCATTGGCGTCGTGAACCCTTTGCAGTCTTGCATTCCAAACTTCTTCAGGCAGTCTATGAGGTATTTCTCTTGTGATATGAAGATGCCATTTCACTGTGGACGGATTTGAAGACCAAGAAATAACTTTAGCTCTCCCATCATGGACATCTGATATTGCTCTTGCATCAGGTGTCCAAACTCATCACTGTATTTCTTATCAGTGCAGCTAAAGATAATTTCATCAACATATATTTGGCACACAAACAGTTCACCATCATATGTCTTCTTGAAGAGAGTGGGATCTAGAGAACCAAGTTTGAAGCCTTTGCTCTTCAAGAAGTCTTTGAGTGTGCCGTACCAAGTGCGAGGTGCTTGTTTGAGGCCATACAGAGCCTTGTTAAGCTTGTATACCATCTCAGGATGCTTTGGATCTTCAAAACCAGGTGGTTGAGCAACATACACTTCTTCTTCGATTTTGCCGTTGATGATGGCACTCTTCACATCCATTTGGTACAGAAGAATGTTGTGGTGGTTAGCATAGGCTAGTAGTATATGAATGGCTTCAAGCCTAGCCACAGGAGCAAAGGTTTCATCGAAGTCAATTCCTTCCACTTGTGTGTAACCTTGAGCAACGAGGTGAGCTTTGTTTCTGACAACTTGTCCATGTTCATCTTGCTTGTTGCGGTAGATCCATTTGGTGCTAATGATATTGTGCTTGCGAGGATCAGGACGTTTGACAAGCTCCCAGACATTATTCAACTCAAACTGTTGAAGCTCTTCTTGCATAGCTTGAATCCATTCCGGTTCCATGAAGGCTTCAACAACTTTCTTGGGTTCAGATATAGAGACAAAGGCATAGTGCCCACAGAAGTTTGCATAGCTCTTGATCGAGTAAGAGGACCCGGTGCATTGATGCTGTCAATGATCTTCTCAATTTGGACATCATTTGCAACCCGAGGATGAACTGGACGAAGATGTTGCTCAGGCTGACTGTTGTCATCATCTTCAGCATTGGTTTCAGGCTGAGCATTGTCTTCATGTTGATTAGGTGCAGAAATGATGATCTCATCTTCTGCCTGTTCCTCGGTGGGTATGATTTCTCCAGTACCCATTAGCCTGATAGCTTCACTTGGTGTAGCTTCATGTAGCACACTTGGTGTAGCTTCATCTAGCCCGTTAGTCTCATCGAACCGCACATCTACAGTTTCAACCACTTTATAGTGAAAGAGTTTGAAGACTCTGTAGGTGTGCGAATCCTTTCCGTAACCAAGCATAAAACCTTCATGTGCTTTCGGTGCAAATTTATAAGTGTGATATGGATCCTTGATCCAGCACCTAGCACCAAAGACTTTGAAGTAACAAACGTTTGGCTTCTTACCAGTCAGAAGTTCATGAAGGAAATATGCCCTAGAGGCAATAATAAACTTATTATTTATTTCCTTATTTTCATGATAAATGTTTATTATTCATGATAGAATTGTATTAACTGGAAACTTAGTACATGTGTGAATACATAGACAAAACATAGTGTCCCTAGTATGCCTCTACTAGACTAGCTCATTGATCAAAGATGGTTAAGTTTCCTAGCCATAGACATGTGTTGTCATTTGATGAACAATATCACATCATTAGGAGAATGATGTGATGGACATGACCCATCCGTTAGCTTAGCATTATAATCATTACAGTTTCATTGCTACTGCTTTCTTCATAACTTATACATGTTCCTCAGACTATGAGATTATGCAACTCCCGAATACCGGAGGAACACTTTGTGTGCTAAAAACGTCACAATGTAAAAGGGTGATTATAAAGGTGCTCTACAGGTGTCTCCGAAGGTGTTTGTTGGGTTGGCATAGATCGAGATTAGGATTTGTCACTTCGTGTTTTGGAGAGGTATCTCTAGGCCCTCTCGGTAATACTCATCACTATAAGCCTTGCAAGCAATGTGAATAATGAGTTAGTTGTGGGATGAAGTATTACAGAACGAGTAAAGAGACTTTCCGGTAACGAGATTGAACTAGGTATGATGATACCGATGATCGAATCTCGGGCAAGTAACATACTGATGATAAAGGGAACAACGTATGTTGTTATGCGGTTTGACCGATAAAGATCTTCGTAGAAGATGTAGGAGCCAATATGAGCATCCAGATTCCGCTATTGGTTATTGACCAGAGATGTGTCTCGGTCATGTCTACATAGTTCTTGAACCATAGGGTCACATTCGATGACGATATGTATTATGAGTTATGTGTTTTGATGACCGAAGTTTGTTCAGAGTCCCGGATGAGATCACAGATGTGACGAGGAGTCTCGAAATGGTCGAGACATAAAGATTGATATATTGGACGGCTATATTCGGACACCAGAAGTGTTCCGGAAAGTTTCGGATAAAACCGGAGTGCCGGAGGGGTTACCGGAACCCCCCGGGGAAATAATGGGCCACATTGGGGCTTAGTGGAGAGAGAGAGGGGAGGCTAGGGCAGGCCGCACACCCCCTCCCCCTTGGGTCTGAATTGGACTAGGAAAGGGGGGGCGGCGCCCCCCTTTCCTACTCCCTCTCCCTCTCCTTCCTTCCCCTCTCCCCCTCTTGGTGGAATCCTAGTAGGACTAGTAGTCCTAGTAGGACTCCCCTCTTGGGGCGCGCCCTAGGGGACGGCCGGCCTCCCCCTTGCTCCATTATATACGGGGCAGGGGGCACCCTAGAACACACAAGTTTCTCTCCCAACCGTGTGCGGTGCCCCCCTCCATAGTTACACACCTCGAACATACCATCATAGTGCTTAGGTGAAACCCTACGCAGGTGGCATCATCATCACCATCGCCACGCTACCGTGCTGACGGAACTCATCGTCGTCCTCAACTGGATCAAGAGCATGAGGGACGTCATTGAGCTGAACGTGTGCTGAACGCGGAGGTGCCGTACGTTCAGTATGTGGATCGGTTGGATCGCAAAGACGTTCGACTACATCAACCACGTTATTGAAACACTTCCTCTTTTGGTCTACAAGGGTACATGGACACACTCTCCCCTCTCGTTTCTATGCATCACCCAGATAGATCTTGCATGATCGTAGGATTTTTTTGAAATTACCGTGTTCCCCAATAGTAGCATTAGAGCCAGGTCTATGCGTAGATGTTATATGCACGAGTAGAACACAAAGAGTTGTGGGCAATAATAGTCATACTTCTTACCACCAACATCTAACTTTGATTCGGCGGTATTGTTGGATGAAGCGGCCCGGACCGACATTACATGACCGCGTTCATGAGACTGGTTCTATCGACATGCTTTTGCAGATAGGTGGCTGGCGGCTGTCTGTTTCTCCAACTTTAGTTGAATCAAGTTTGACTACAACCGGTCCTTGTTGAAGGTTAAAACAGCACACTTGACGAAAAATCGTTGTGGTTTTGATGAGTAGGTAAGAACGATTCTTGCTAGAAGCCCGTAGCAGCCACGTAAAATTTGCAACAACAAAGTAGAGGACGTCTAACTTGTTTCTGCAGGGCTTGCTATGATGTGATATGGTCAAGACATGATGTGATATAAATTGTTGTATGAGATAATCAAGTTTTGCAATAGAGTTATCGGCAACTGGCAGGATCCATATGGTTGTCACTTTATTGTATGCAATGCAATCGCCATGTAATTGTTTTACTTTATCACTAAGTGGTAGCGATAGTCGTAGAAGCAATAGTTGGCGAGTCAACAACGATGCTATGATAGACATCAAGGTGTCGCGCCGGTGACGATGGAGATCATGACGATGCTTCGGTGATGGAGATCATGAGCACAGGATGATGATGGCCATGTCATGTCACATATTTTGATTGCATGTGATGTTTATCTTTTATGCATCTTATTTTGCTTTGTACGGCGGTAGCATTACAAGATGATCCTTTACTAAATTTCACGGTATAAGTGTCCTCCCTGAGTATGCACCATTGCTACAGTTCATTGTGCCGAGACACCACGTGATGATCGGGTGTGATAAGCTCTACGTTCACATACAACGGGTGCAAGCCAGTTTTGCACACGTAGAATACTCGGGTTAAACTTGACGAGCCTAGCATATGCAGATATGGCCTCGGAACACTGAGATCGAAAGGTCGAACGTGAATCATATAGTAGATATGATCAACATAGTGATGTTCACCATTGGAAACTACTCCATCTCACGTGATGATCGGACATGGTTTAGTTGATTTGGATCACATGATCATTTAGATGACTAGAGGGATGTCTATCTAAGTGGGAGTTCTTAAGTAATATGATTAATTGAACTTTAATTTATCATGAACTTAATCCTGATAGTTATTTTGCATGTCTATGTTATTGTAGATCAATGGCCCGGGCTACCGTTCCTTTGAATTTTAATGCGTTCCTAGAGAAAGCTAAGTTGAAAGATGATGGCAGCAACTACACGGACTGGGTCCATAACTTGAGGATTATCCTCATTGCTGCACAGAAGAATTACTTCCTGGAAGCACCGTTAGGTGTACCACCCATGCTAGCAACTGCAGACATTGTGAATGCCTGGCAGATGCGTGTTGATGACTACTCGATAGTTCAGTGTGCCATGCTTTACGACTTAGAATCGGGACATCAAAGACGTTTTGAACGTCATGGAGCATATGAGATGTTCCAAGAGTTGAAGTTAATATTTCAAGCAAATGCCCGAGTTGAGAGATATGAAGTCTCCAACAAGTTCTATAGCTGCAAAATGGAGGAGAATAGTTCTGCCAGTGAACACATACTCAGAATGTCTGGGTACCATAACCACTTGACTCAGCTGGGAGTTAATCTTCCTGATGATAGTGTCATTCACAGAGTTCTTCAATCACTGCCACCAAGCTATAAAGGCTTCGTGATGAATTATAATATGCAAGGGATGAACAAGACTATTCCCGAGCTCTTCGCAATGCTAAAGGCCGCGGAGGTAGAAATCAAGATGGAGCATCAAGTGTTGATGGTCAACAAGACCACCAGTTTCAAGAAAAAAGGCAAAGGGAAGAAGGGGAACTTCAAGAAGAACGTCAAGAAAGTTGCTTCTCAGGAGAACAAACCCAAGTCTGGACCTAAGCCTGGAACTGAGTGCTTCTACTGCAAAGGGACTGGTCACTGGAAGTGGAACTGCCCCAAGTATTTGGTGGATAAGAAGGATGGCAAAGTGAAAGGTATATTTGATATACATGTTATTGATGTGTACCTTACTAATGCTCGTAGTAGCGCCTGCGTATTTGATACTGGTTCTGTTGCTCATATTTGCATCTCGAAACAGGGGCTACAGATTAAACAAAGATTGGCTAAGGATGAGGTGACGATGCGCGTGGGAAATGGTTCCAAGGTCGATGTGATCGCCGTCAGCATGCTCCCTCTACATCTACCTTCAGGATTAGTTTTAGACCTGAATAATTGTTATTTGGCGCCAGCGTTGAGCATGAACATTATATTTGGATCTTGTTTAAGGCGATACGGTTATTCATTTAAATTAGAGAATAATGGTTCTTCTATTTATATGAGTAAGATCTTTTATGGTCATGCACCCTTGCTGAGTGGTCTATTTTTGTTGAATCTCGATCGTGATGATACACATGTTCATAATATTGAAGCCAAAAGATGCAAAGTTGATAATGATAGTGAAACTTATTTGTGGCACTGCCATTTGGGTTATATCGGTGTAAAGCGAATGAAGAAACTCCATGCCGATGGACTTTCGGAATCACTTGATTATGAATCACTTGGTGCTTGTGAACCATGCCTCATGGGCAAGATGACTAATACTCCGTTCTCCGGAACAATGGAACGAGCTACTGACTTATTGGAAATTATACATACAGATGTATGCAGTCCAATGAGTGTTGAGGCTCATGGCGGGTATTGTTATTTTCTTACCTTCACAGATGATTTGAGCAGATATGGTTATATCTACTTAATGAAACATAGGTCTGAAACATTTGAAAAGTTCAAAGAATTTTAGAGTGAAGTGGAAAATCATTGTAACAAGAAAATAAAGTTTCTACAATCAGACCGTGGAGGAGAATATTTGAGTTACGAGTTTGGTATTAATTTTAAATATTGTGGAATAGTTTCACAACTTACGCCACCTGGAACACCACATCGAAATGGTGTGTCCGAACGTCGTAATCGTACTTTATTGGATATGGTGTGATCTATGATGTCTCTTACTGATTTACCGCTACTGTTTTGGGGTTATGCTTTAGAGACGGGTGCATTCACTTTAAATAGGGCACCATCAAAATCCGTTGAGACGACGCCTTATGAACTGTGGTTTGACAAGAAACAAAAGTTGTTGTTTCTTAAAGTTTGGGGCTGCGATGCTTATGTGATAAAGCTTCAACCTGATAAGCTCGAACCCAAATCGTAGAAGTGTGTTTTCATAGGATACCCAAAGGAAACTGTTGGGTACACCTTCTATCATAGATCCAAAGGCAAAATATTTGTTGCTAAGAATGGATCCTTTCTACAGAAGGAGTTTCTCTCGAAATAAGTGAGTGGGAGGAAAGTAGAACTTGATGAGGTAATTGTACCTTCTCCATTATTGGGAAGTAGTTCATCATAGAAATCAGTTCAAGTGATTCCTACACCAATTAGTGAGGAAGCTAATGATGATGATCATGAAACTTTTGATCAAGTTACTACCGAACCTCGTAGGTCCTCCAGAGTGAGATCCGCACCAAAGTGGCACTGTAATCCTGTTCTGGAAGTCATGTTAGTAGACCATGGTGAACCTACAAACTATGAGGAAGCGATGATGAGCCCAGATCCGCAAAATGGCTTGAGGCCATGAAATCTGAGATGGGATCCATGTATGAGAACAAAGTGTGGACTTTGGTGGATTTGCCCGATGATCAGCAAGCCATAGAAAATAAATGGATCTACAAAAAGAAGGCTAACACTGACGGTAATGTTACCGTCTACAAAGCTTGACTTGTTGCGAAAGGTTTTCGACAATTTCAAGGAGTTCACTATGATGAGACATTCTCACCCGTAGCGATGCTTAAGTCTGTCTGAATCATGTTAGCAATTGCCGCATTTTATGATTATGAAATTTGGCAGATGGATGTCAAAGCTGCATTCCTGAATGGATTTCTGGAAGAAGAGTTGTATATGATGCAACCGGAAGGTTTTGTCGATTCAAAGGGTGCTAACAAAGTGTGCAAGCTCCAGCGATCCATTTATGGACTAGTGCAAGCCTCTCAGAGTTGGAATAAACGCTTTGATAGTGTGATCAAAGCATATGGTTTTGTATAGACTTTTGGAGAAGCCTGTATTTATAATAAAGTGAGTGGGAGATCTGTACCATTTCTAATATTATATGTCGATGACATATTATTGATTGGAAATGATATAGAATTTCTGGATAGCATAAAGGGATACCTGAATAAGAGTTTTTCAATGAAAGACCTCGGTGAAGCTGCTTACATATTGGGCATCAAGATCTATAGAGATAGATCAAGACGCTTAATTGGACTTTCACAAAGCACATACCTTGATAAAGTTTTGAAGAAGTTCAGAATGGATCAGTCAAAGAAAGGGTTCTTGCCTGTGTTACAAGGTGTGAAGTTGAGTCAGACTCAATGCCCGACCAATGCAGAAGATAGAGAGAAAATGAAAGTCATTTCCTATGCTTCAGCCATAGGTTCTATCATGTATGAAATCCTGTGTACCAAACCTGATGTGTGCCTTGCTATAAGCATAGTAGGGAGGTTCCAAAATAATCCCGGAGTGGAGCACTGGAAAGCAGTCAAGAACATCCTGAAATACCTGAAAAGGACTAAGGGTATGTTTCTCGTTTATGGAGGTGACAAAGAGCTCGTCGTAAACGGTTACATCGATGCAAGCTTTGACACTGATCCAGATGACTCCAAGTCGCAATCCGGATACTTTTTTATTGAATGGAGGAGCTGTCAGTTGGTGCAGTTCCAAGCAGAGCGTCGTGGTGGGATCTATGTGTGAAGCAGAGTACATTGCTGCTTTGGAAGCAACAAATGAAGGAGTCTGGATGAAGGAGTTCATATACGATCTAGGTGTCATACCTAGTGCATCGGGTCCAATGAAAATCGTTTGTGACAATACTGGTGCAATTAACTTGGCAAAGGAATCCAGATTTCACAAGAGAACCAAGCACATCAAGAGACGCTTCAATTTTATCCGTCATCAAGTGTCTGAAGGGGACATAGAGATTTGCAAGATACATATGGATCTGAATGTTGCAGACCCGTTGACTAAGCCTCTTCCACGAGCAAAACATGATCAACACCAAAAGTCCATGGGTGTTAGAATCATTACTTTGTAATCTAGATTATTGACTCCGGTGCAAGTGGGAGACTGAAGGAAATATGCCATAGAGGCAATAATAAAGTTATTATTTATTTCCTTATTTCATGATAAATGTTTATTATTCATGCTCGAATTGTATTAACTGGAAACTCAGTACATGTGTGAATACATAGACAAAACATAGTGTCCCTAGTATGCCTCTACTAGACTAGCTCGTTGATCAAAGATGGTTATGTTTCCTAGCCATAGACATGTGTTGTCATTTGATGAACGGGATCACATCATTAGGAGAATGATGTGATGGACATGAACCATCCGTTAGCTTAGCATTATGATCATTACAGTTTCATTGCTACCGCTTTGTTCATAACTTATACATGTTCCTCAAACTATGAGATTATGCAACTCCCGAATACCGGAGGAACACTTTGTGTGCTACCAAACATCACAACGTAAAAGGCTGATTATAAAGGTGCTCTACAGGTGTCTCCGAAGGTGTTTGTTGGGTTGGCATAGAGGTATCTCTGGGCCCTCTCGGTAATACTCATCACAATAAGTCTTGCAAGCAATGTGACTAATGAGTTAGTTACCGGATGAAGTATTACATAATGAGTAAAGAGACTTGCCGGTAACGAGATTGAACTAGGTATGGTGATACCGACGATCGAATCTCGGGCAAGTAACATACCGATGACAAAGGGAACAACGTATGTTGTTATGCGGTTTGACCGATAAAGATCTTCGTATAATATGTAGGAGCCAATATGAGCATCCAGGTTCCGCTATTGGTTATTGACCAGAGATGTGTCTCGTTCATGTATACATAGTTCTCAAACCCGCAGGGTCCGCACGCTTAACGTTCGATGACGATATGTATTATGAGTTATGTGTTTTGATGACCGAACTTTGTTTGGAGTTCCGGATGAGATCACGGACATGACGAGGAGTTTCTAAATGGCCGAGACATAAAGATTGATATATTGGACGGCTATATTCAGACACCGGAAGTGTTTCGGAAAGTTTCGGATAAAACCGGAGTGCCGGAGGGTTACCAGAACCCCCCCGGGGAACTAATGGGCCACATTGGGCCTTAGTGGAGAGAGAGAGAGAGGCGGCTAGGGCAGGCTGTGCGCCCCCTCCCCCTTGGGTCCAAATTTGACTAGGGAAGGGGGGCGGCTGAGGGAGTCCTGGATTAGGGGGTATCCGGACAGCCGGACCATATACTTTGGCCGGACTGTTGGACCATGAAGATGCAAGACTCAAGACTTCGTCCCGTGTCCGGATGGGACTCTCCTTTGCGTGGAAGACAAGCTTGGCGATCCGAATGTTAGATCTCCTTCTTTGTAACCGACTCTGTGTAAACCCTAGCCCCCTCCGGTGTCTATATAAACCAGAGGGTTTAGTCTGTAGAAGGACAATCATAATCATCATAGGCTAGCTTCTAGGGTTTAGCCTCTACAATCTCGTGGTAGATCAACTCTTGTAATACTCATATCATCAAGATCAATCAAGCAGAAAGTAGGGCTTTACCTCCATCGAGAGGGCCCGAACCTGGGTAAACATCGTGTCCCTTGCCTCCTATTACCATTAGCCTTAGACGCACAGATCGGGACCCCCTACCCAAGATCCGCCGGTTTTGACACTGACATTGGTGCTTCAATTGAGAGTTCCTCTGTGTCGTCGCTGCAAGGCTCGATGGCTCCTTCAATCATCAACAACAACGCGGTCCAGGGTGAGACTTTTCTTCCCGGTCAGATCTTCGTGTTCGGCGGCTTCGTACTGTGGGCCAATTCACTTGGCCATCTGGAGCAGATCGACAGCTATGCCCCTGGCCATCAGGTCAGGTTCGGAAACTTGAACTACACGGCCGATATCCGCGGAGACTTGATCTTCGACAGATTCGGGCCTACACCAGGAGCGCTGAACAGTCACGACGAGCACGGCTTAGACCTGCTGTCGGACAATACTCGGGATATCGCACCTGCAGGAGCTCCGAACTTAAATTCGGGGCAGATCGCGTTGTCCGAGGACGGGTGGATGGACCTCGCCCCGGAGGCCGCACACTCATCGGCGGTAGAGCCGAACATAGACTCCACCCCCAAGGAAGCCTGTGTCATCGGACTCCCGGACTCGTGTCCGGCTGCAGGTTCCAGACCGCGCGCCCCCGAGCCCGCCGAATCTGGTTGGCATCCGGTAATGGAGTTCACCTCTGCGGATATCTTCCAGCACTCACCCTTTGGTGACATGCTAAACTCATTAAAGTCTCTCTCTTTGTCAGGAGACTCTTGGCCGAACTATGTCCGGCTCGAGTGGGAAGCAGGCGACGGGGGAGTTTGTTGCCCACCCACCACCCACTTAATTGCCACTATCGATGATTTGACCGACGTGCTTAAATTTGACTCTGAAGATATCGACGGTGTGGACGACGATGTAGGAGAAGAACAGGAACCACCGCCCATGGGGCGCTGGACAAACACCTCCTCGTATGATATATATATTGGTGGACACTCCGAAGGAAACCAATGGCAATGAGGCAATGGAGGATAACCCCTCAAGGAAGAAAGCAAAGCATGGGCGTCATCGGCGCCGCTCCAAGCCCCGCCACAGCAATACCGACACAGGTGACGAAAACAATCCGGATGGTGCCGAAGATGAATACAACCCCGATCAGCCTGCCTTCAAGTAGGCCGAACAGGAAGATGGGCAGGTCAGCCCAGACGAATAGGCGACGGACGGATACCCGGAGGAGGACAACTACATGCCCCCTCCGAAGACGAGATTAGCCTCGGCGACGATGAATTCGACGTGCCTGAGGACCCCGTAGAGCAGGAGCGCTTCAAGCGCCGGCTTATGGCCACTGCGAGGAGCCTGAAAAAGAAGCAGGAGCAGCTCCAAGATGATCAAGATCTGCTCACAGACAGATGGACAGAAGTTCTGTCAGCCGAGGAATATGGACTTGAGCACCACACCAAAGGTTACCCAAAGCACAAGTTGCTACCTCAACTCGAGGAGGAGCCTATACTACCAGCACAGGACGAGGCTGACCGGCCACCTCGTGGCCGGGATAAAACGATGTATCAGCCCGAGTACCAGCCCACACCCCCACGCCAATACACTACGGCCCGGGGCAATAGGCAGGACCTGCGAGACATACTGGAAAACAAGGCAGGACAACCAAGATCAATCTATGGATCAAGGGGGCGCGCCCCAAGACGTGACAATGATTGTCATGCCGGATACACTATCAACAAGTTCGGCCAGGCCGAACATGGCCAACCAGACTCATTCGAACTGCGTAGCCACATAGCCCGGCATAGAGGCGCCGCACACCCCGTCTGCTTCACTGACGAAGTGATGGATCACGAATTCACAGAAGGGTTTAAACCCGTAAACATCGAATCATACGATGGCACAACAGACCCTGCAGTATGGATCGAAGATTTCCTTCTCCACATTCACATGGCCCGCGGTGACGATCTACATGCCGTCAAATATATTCCCCTTAAACTCAAAAGACCGGCCCGACACTGGCTGAATAGCCTGCCGGCAAATTCCATCGGCAGTTGGGAAAACCTGGAGGACGCGTTCCTCGACAACTTCCAGGGCATGTACGTGCGACCACCGGATGCTGATGACTTGAGCCACATTACCCAACAGCCCGGAGAGTCAGCCAGGAAATTCTGGACTCGGTTCCTAACTAAAAAGAACCAAATTGTTGACTGTCCGGACGTCGAAGCCTTGGCGGCCTTTAAGCATAATATCCGTGACGAGTGGCTCGCCCAACACCTCGGCCAGGAATAGCCGAAGTCCATGGCGGCCCTCATGACACTCATGACCCGCTTTTGCGTGGGCGAGGATAGCTGGTTGGCTCACAATAGCACCACGCCAATAAACTCTGGCACTTCAGATGTCCGCGACAATAACGGGAAGCCACGGCGCAACAGACATAAGCGTCGGAACAATGGCGACAACACTGGAGACACGACAGTTAACGCCGGATTCAGTGGCTCAAAACCCGATCAGCGGAAAAAGTCGTTCAAAAGAAACAACCAAGGATCGCCCAGTCTGGACCGCATACTTGATCGCTCGTGCCAAATTCACGACACCCCTGATAAGCTAGCAAACCACACTAACAGAGATTGCTGGGTGTTCAAATAGACCGGCAAAATAAATGCCAAGAACAAGGACAAGGGGCTGCACAGCAACGATGATGAGGAGCCCCGACGTCCAAACACGGGGGGACAGAAGAAATTTCCTCCCCAGGTGAAAACGGTCAATATGATCTATGCCACCCACATTCCCAAACGGGAACGAAAACGAGCACTAAGGGACGTCTATGCGATGAAGCCAGTCGCCCCAAAGTTCAACCCATGGTCAGCCTGTCCAATCACTTTTGATCGCAGGGATCACCCTACCAACATCCGTCACGGCGGTTCAGCCGCATTGGTCCTCGACCCAATCATTGACAAATTTCACCTTACGCGAGTCCTTATGGACAGTGGCAGTAGCCTAAACCTGCTTTACCAGGACACAGTGCGCAAAATGGGCATTGATCCTTTGAGGATCAAGCCCACCAAAATCACCTTCAAAGGTGTAATTCCAGGAGTAGAGGCCCGCTGTACGGGCTCCATTACACTGGAAGTGGTCTTCGGATCCCCGGATAACTTCCAAAGCAAGGAGTTAACCTTCGATATCGTCCCTTTTCATAGTGGCTATCATGCACTGCTTGGACGAACTGCATTCGCTCGATTCAATGCGGTACCACACTATGCATACCTCAAGCTCAAGATGCCAGGACCTCGCAGTGTTGTAACAGTCAATGGAAACACGGACCGCTCTCTCCGTACAGAAGAGCATACTGCGGCCCTCATGGCAGAAGTACAAAGCAGCCTTCTCCGGCAAACCACCAATCCGGTGACAACAACCTCGAACACCATCAAGCGAGTCCGGAGTACCCTGCAACAGGATCGCCAGGCACGCCAAGAGCGCGACTAGCAGTCCGGCCTCCGCCCTAGCCCCATCTAGGCAACATTTGTGCCGTGCGTACACAATTACGCACTCAAAATACCATGGGCACAGGCGGAGGCGCAACAGTGACACGGTCCACAGTGCGGTTAAACCACCACATACTTTAAATAACCTTCTTTCTCTTTCAGGGCCCTACTTTCGGGCAGCCCCCTTAGAAGACTAGATCATCGGGCTTATCACAGGAGAGAAAACCAAGGAGGCAAAAGGCTTTGCGCACATAGGGAATACCCAGGTGGTATCTCTCAATAATCGTTACACCTGTTTTACATACCCGCATGCGGCCCGCCCTTGGATAGGACATGTCAAATAGTCCTATTTGCTTCTGCTTAATGCATTAATTGTACACATATGCTTGGACGTATTATCTATCAATGGGGAAAAAATATAGCGTCAGCTTATTATTCCTATCCTTACATTTTCCCTAAAAATGTTTATTTAATATTGAATCCGTACACTTTGGTACGCTTAGTTTGCCAGGGGCTCCTTACGGTGCCCCATAATACAACAAGATAAGTCCGAACACTTTCAACAGTGCGGCACCCCGAATTTATAGCATTATATGCATAAGCTCCGAATCATGTCTTGGGTCAATAGTTGGGTTTGCCCAGCTCCCTTGTTTTGGTACCTTACGTTCCGTTATATCGGCTAAGGTAGCACAGGGAGAACTACTGCGATTGTGTCCCGGTTCTTTCGGACGAGCACCTCAGTAGAGAAAGCCAAAAACTAACTGTCATGATGCGGCGAGAGCTGGTCGCTGTTCGAGAGGTCTTAAATCCTTAAAAAAATCCGCTTCAGGCGAGGAATCGGCCTTGTCCGATTTAGGCGTGTATAGCATCCCAATTCGGCTTTCCAAATTCTAGGGGCTTCGCCAAAATTTAAAATTGTAGACTTCTATGGCTAAGTGAAAGTTATAAAGCCGCATAGTCCGATTGCCTTGTTCGCTGCGCCAAACACCTCCTTCAAGGACCAAAATTTGTATAAAGAGCGTCTGGGTTTTCCACGAACACCCCGGTACTAGTTACATGGGGGCAGAAGCCGACGACTAGCCTACTTTCAGAATTTTATAAATGGCCGCACAGAAGGTAATATTTTAAATCAACAAAGCGCCATATAGTGCAAACAAATTCGTTTTAATATTACAAAGATGACATGAGTACATTCCCTCAAAGATTGTGTCCTTGGTACATTCATCGGCCATGAGGCGAGCGCCTTTCATAACACCATCATAATATTTCTCGGGGTAGCGATGCGCCTTGCCCTCCGGCGGTCCATCCTTCACCAGCTTCTCTGCATCCAGCTTGGCCCAATGCATCTTCGCACGGGCAAGGCCCGGCGGGCACCCTCAATGCAAACGGATCGCTTGATAACTTCAAGCCGCGGATAGGCATTTACCATCCGCTTTATAAGGCCGAAGTAGCTGGCGGGCAGGGGCTCACCAGTCCACATCCGGACTACGAAGTCCTTCATGGCCACTTCGGCCGCCCTGTGGAGTTCAACCAATTGCTTCAGTTGGTCACTCAAAGGCATCGCGTGTTCGGCTCCAGCATACTGGGACCAGAACAGCTTCTCTGTTGAGCTCCCCTCTTCGGCACGGTAGAACTCCGTGGCATCCGATATGCTATGTGATAGATCTGCGAATGCCCCTGGAGAGATCCGAATTCGGGTAAGTAAAAGAAATGTCTCCTCCACATGCTTGCTTTGCATAATGAATGCCTTACCCGCCGCTATCTTCTTGGCCACCTGGATTTCCTGCTGGGTCTTTTGGGCTTCGGCCTTGGCGTCTTTTGTGCTCAAAAGGGCCTTCGCAAGCTCAGACTCTTTCGTCTTGAAGTCACGCTCCAAGGACTCGAACTTCTTGCCGAGCTCCTGGAGCTCTTGCTGCACCTCGCCCACCCTAGCATCCTGGAGCTCAATGCGCTCCGCGGCCGCCTTGTCTTCAGCCTCGGATAGCGCTTTCTTCAGGGCCGCCATTTTGGTCATGGCCCCTATTACAAAATCATGACGCTTTTTGTTAGCGTCACCAATTTTTTCTCCTCTATATGATATGTGAACGGGGTATCACTCACCTTTGTTCTCTTCGAGCTGCCTCTTCGTGAGGCTGAGCTCCTCTTCGGCCTGCTCAAGGTCCCGTTTGAGTCCGGTGACCTCTGTTGTGCAGGCAGCAGCGGCAAGCAGCACTGCCTGCTTATTCACATAGACACATACTGTTAGACTCCTGCGGTTTAGAGTTGACCCTCCGTTTGGCTACTATCTATCGGGTGATAATTTCTCACACTTTTGATTACTTACCTCAAAGCCTATCAGGAGGATGGTGCAGGCTTCGGTCAATCTGCTTTTGGCGGACCGAACCTTCTGAATCACCGCACTCATAAGAGTACGGTGCTCTTCATCCATGGAAGCGCCGCAAAGCACTTCCAGCAGACTATCTGACGCCTCTGGTGCAACGGAAGTCATCGGCACGGCCGGCTTGCCCTCCTTAGAGAGGGGCTGCCTACCCGAATCCGGAACCTTTGGAGGTTCCGGTATAGTGTCTGGCTGGGAGCCCGACTTGCTGCGTCTCTCGTCGGCATAATCTACGGGGATCTTGCTCCCCTTGTGCCCGGCGTCTGGAATTTGGCCTTGGGGCGTCTCCAGATCCGCCTCCCCCTGTGAGGGAGTCCTGGATTAGAGGGTGTCCGGATAGCCGAACTATCACCTTTGGCCGGACTCCTGGACTATGAAGATACAAGATTGAAGACTTCGTCCCATGTCCGGATGGGACTTTCCTTGGCGTGGAAGGCAAGCTTGGCTGATACGGATATGTAGATTTCCTACCATTGTAACCGTCTCTGTGTAACCCTAACCCTCTTCGGTGCCTATATAAACCGGAGGGTTTTAGTCCGTAGGACGAACAACAATCATACCATAGGCTAGCTTCTAGGGTTTAGCCTCTTTGATCTCGTGGTAGATCTACTCTTGTACTACCCATATCATCAATATTAATCAAGCAGGAGTAGGGTTTTACCTCCATCGAGAGGGCCCGAACCTGGGTAAAAACATCGTGTACCTTGTCTCCTGTTACCATCTGCCTAGACGCATAGTTCGGGACCCCCTACCCGAGATCCGCCGGTTTTGACACCGACATTGGTGCTTTCATTGAGAGTTCCTCTGTGTCGTCATCTTTAGGCCCGATGGCTCCTCCGATCATCAACAATGATGTGGTCCAGGGTGAGACTTTTCTCCCCGGACAGATCTTCGTATTCGGCGGCTTTGCACTGCGGGCCAATTCGCTTGGCCATCTGGAGCAGATTGAAAGCTACGCCCTTGGCCATCAGGTCAGATTTGGAAGTTTGAACTATACGGCTGACGTCCGCGGAGACTTGATCTTCGACGGGTTCAAGCCACAGCCGAGCGCGCCGCACTGTCACGATGGGCACGATCTAGCTCTGCCGCCGGACAGTGCCCTGGAGGCCGGACAAGTGTCCGCTCCGACCCTTAGCTCGGAGCCGACTGCGCCGACCGAGGACGGGTGGCTGGACACCGCCTCGGGGGCTGCTATCTCTACGACGATGGAGCCGAATACTATCCCTGTCCTTTGCAAGGCTCGTAACTCCAAGGTATCAGACTCCTCTCCGGACTCCTCTCCGAACTCCGAACCTTTCGCGCCCTTGCCAATCGAATCTGATTGGGCGCCGGTCATGGAGTTCACCGTCGCAGACATTTTTCAGCACTCGCCCTTTGGCGACACCCTGAATTCACTAAAGTCTCTCTCTTTATCAGAAGATCCCTGGCCGGACTATGGTCAGGAAGGTTGGGACGCGGACGACGAAGAAATTCAAAGCCCACCCACCACCCACTTCGTAGCCACTGTCGATGATTTAACCGACATGCTCGACTTCGACTCCGAAGACATCGACGGTATGGACGACGATGCAGGAGACGACCAAGAACCAGCGCCTACATGGCACTGGAAGGCCACCTCGTCATACGACATTTACATGGTGGACATCCCAAAAGATGGGAATGGCGATGGAACAACAGAGGATGACCCCTCCAAGAAACAACCTAAGCGCCGGCGTCAGCGGCGCCACTCTAAATCCCGCCACAGCAAAAATGGTGATTCCGGCACGGGAGGCAATAACACCCTAGAAAGTGCCGAAGACAACCCCCTCCAGCAAGATTCAGCACAGGAGGATGGAGAAGCCAGCCCTCATGAGAGAGTGGCAGACAAAGCGGTAGAGGACGATAATTACATGCCTCCCTCCGAAGACGAGGCAAGCCTTGACGACGACGAATTTGTCGTGCCTGAGGATCCCGTCGAACATGAGCGTTTCAAACGCAGGCTTATGGCCACAACAAGCAGCCTCAAGAAAAAGCAGCAACAACTTAAAGCTGATCAAGATTTGCTAGCTGACAGATGGACTGAAGTCCTTGCGGCCGAAGAGTATGAACTCGAACGCCCCTCCAAGAGCTACCCAAAACGTAGGCTGCTACCCCGATTAGAGGAGGAAGCACTCAAACCTACATCACCAGTGCAGGATGCGGCAGACCGGCCACCTTGTGGCCGCGACAGAGAGGCCTCTCGGCCCTCCACTCAAACCACACCCCGACGCCGCTCAAAAAATACCAAGGCACGGGGAAGTGCGCCAGACCTGCGAGACATATTGGAAGACAAGGCAAGGCAAACAAGATCGATCTACGGATCTCGTGGGCGCCTCACTACACGTGACGACAACTGTCATGCTGGATACAGCAAATCTGGCCGGGCCGAACGCAGCAGACAAAGCCCATTCGAGCTATGTCGTTACATAGCCCAATACAGAGGCGCCGCACACCCACTATGCTTCACAGACGAAGTGATGGATCATCAAATCCCTGAGGGTTTCAAACCCGTAAACATTGAATCATACGATGGCACAACATATCTTGCGGTCTGGATCGAGGATTATCTCCTTCATATCCACATGGCCCGCAGTGATGATCTACACGCCATCAAATACCTCCCACTCAAGCCTAAAGGACCAGCTCGGCATTGGCTTAACAACTTGCCAGCAGAGTCAATTGGTTGTTGGGAAGACCTGGAAGCCGCATTCCTCGACAATTTCCACGGCACCTATGTGCGACCACTAGACACCGATGACCTAAGCCACATAATTCAGCAGCCAGAGGAATCGGCCAGACAATTCTAGACACGGTTCCTAACCAAGAAAAATCAAATCGTCGACTGTCCGGATGCAGAGGCCCTTGCAGCCTTCAAACATAACATCCACGACGAGTGGCTCGCCCAGCACCTAGGACACGAAAAGCCGAAATCCATGCCAGCCCTCACAACACTCATGACCCACTTTTGTGCGGGAGAAGACAGCTGGCTAGCTCGTAGTAACAACATGACCAAGAACCCTGGTAATTCGGATACCAAGGACATCAATGGCAGGTCGCGTCGCAACAAGCACAAACGCCGCATTAACGGCGATAATGCTGAAGATACAGTTGTCAACGCCGGATTCAGAGGCTCTAAACCTGGTCAGCGGAAAAAGCCATTCAAAAGAAATACTCCGGGCCCGTCCAATTTGGGCCGAATACTCGATCGCTCGTGCCAGATACACGGCACCCCCGAAAAGCCAGCCAATCACACCAACAGGGATTGTTGGGTGTTCAGGCAGGCAGGCAAGTTAACTGCCGAAAACAATGACAAGGGGCTGCATAGCGATGACAAGGAGGAGACCCGGCCGCCGAACAATAGAGGACAGAAGGGTTTCCCCCCACAAGTGCGGACGGTGAACATGATATACGCAACCCACATACCCAAAAGGGAGCGGAAGCGTGCACTAAGGGACGTATATGCGATGGAGCCAGTCGCCCCAAAGTTCAATCCGTGGTCCTCCTGCCTGATCACTTTTGATCAAAGGGACCACCCCACTAGCATCCGCCATGGCAGATTCGCCGCATTGGTTCTAGACCCAATCGTTGACGGATTTCACCTCACCAGAGTCCTGATGGACGGCGGCAGCAGCCTGAACCTGCTTTACCAGGATACAGTGTGCAAGATGGGCATAGACCCCTCAAGGATTAAACCCACAAAGACGACCTTCAAAGGCGTCATACCAGGTGTAGAGGCCAACTGTACAGGCTCAGTTACACTTGAAGTGGTCTTCGGATCCTCGGATAACTTTCAAAACGAGGAGTTAATCTTTGACATAGTCCCGTTCCGTAGCGGCTATCACGCACTGCTCGGACGAACCGCATTTGCAAAAGTCAATGTGGTGCCGCACTACGCATACCTCAAGTTCAAGATGCCAGGCCCTCGAGGAGTCATTACAGTCAATGGAAACACCGAATGCTTTCTCCGAACGGAGGAGCATATAGCGGCTCTCGCGGCGGAAGTACAAAGCAGCCTCTTAAGGCAATTCTTGAGTCCGGCTATTAAACGTCCGTACACCTTCAAGCGCGCCCAGATTAACCTACAACAAGATCGCCTAGCACGTTCCGAGCATGCGTAGAAATGCGGCCCCAACCCCAGCCCTCGCGAAATTGCAATACCAGTCCTACGCGTACATAACTACGCTCTGGAGATACCATGGGCATTGGGGGAGGGGCACGACCATGTCAGGCCCGGAATGCGGCTCAACCGCACCAGGGGCTCCCAATTGTGTCATTCTTCTTTTTTCTCTTACTTTCAGGACTCATTTTTCAAGAAGCCCTGTCCGGCAGTATAATTGCCGAACACACGATGCAACAACCAGTGAAGTAGAAAGCTACGTCGAGTGTACAGGTGGTCTCTATAACGAGCAGTATACTTGTTTTACATATCATCCCGCAGCACGCTCCTGGAGGGCGACATGTCAAATAGTCCCGTCCCTTGCTTATCGCACTATTTGTACGTTATGCTTTTACCGCAACTTTTTTAATAAATAATGCACAGCTTTTGCCTATTATTGCATTCCTTTTTCTTATCTATATATGTTCACTTATGACATGTTGCATCCGTATGCTTTGGTACGGCCAAATACACCAGGGGCTTAAGTACCCCCAAATATGGTGTGATAAGTCCGAACACTTTCACAAGTGCGGCACCCCGAACTTATAGCATTATATGCATCGGCTCCGAATCATGTCTTGGGTCAATAGTAGGTTTGCCCGGCTCCCATGTTTTGGTACCTTATGTTCCGTTATATCGGCTAAGGTAGCGCTGGGAGAACCACTACGATTGTGCCCCGGTTGAGCTGGGTTGAGCACCTTAGTGGAGAAAGCTAAAACTAACCGTCATGATAGGGCGAGAGCCGGTCGCTGTTCGAGAGGTTTTTCGAGTCCCTAAAGACTTATGCCGCTTAGAGCGAGGGGTCGGCTTTGTCCGGCCCAGGCGTGGATAGCGCCCCGAATTCGATCTTCCGAATACTAGGGGCTTCGCCGAAATTTAAAATTATAGAATTCTATGGCTAAGTGAGAGTGTTCAAGCATTATAGTCCGGTTGCCTTGTTCGTTGTGTTGAGCGCCTCCCTCGAAGGACCCAAGAATGGGAAAAAGAGCGCTCAAGTTTATCCCGAACACCCCAGCAGTCGTGGCATGGGGGCAGAAGCCGACGACTCGCCATCTCTCAAATTTAATAAACGGCCGCACAGTAGGTAATATTTTAAATCTACAAGCGTTGCTTAGCGCATATGAACTAGTTTTCAAGCGTACAGGATAACAAATGCGAGTTTACTCAAAAATTACATCTTTTGAGCATTCACCCGCTATAAGGCGGGCACCCTTCAGGACGCCCGCATAATACATCTCGGGCGTGCGATACTCCTTGCCCGGCGGTGGAGCGTCCGTCACAAGCTTCTCAGCGTCCATCTTGCCCCAGTGCACTTTAGCACGAGCAAGGGCCCTACGGGCACCTTCGATACAGACGGAGCGCTTGACGACTTCAATCCATGGACAGGCGTCCACCAGCTGCCTCACCAGCCCGAAGTAACTCCCAGGCATGGCTTCCTTAGGCCACAGCCGAACTATGAGGCCCTTCATGGCCTGTTCGGCCACCTTATGGAGCTCGACCAACTGCTTCAGCTGGTCGCTCAAGGGCACCGGATGTTCGGCCTCAGCATACTGAGACCAGAACACCTTCTCCATCGAGCTCCCCTCCTCGGCCCGGTAGAATGCGGCAGCGTCGGACACACTGCGGGGCAGATCTGCGAATGCTCCTGGAGAGCTTCGGATTCGGGTAAGTAACAAGTAATTCACTTCACGTGCTTGCTTTGCATGAAGAATGCCTTACCCGCTGCTATCTTCTTTATCGCCTCAATTTCCTGGAAGGCTTTTTGGGCTTCGGCCTTAGCGGCTTTGGCGCTCTCAAGAGCCGAGGCGAGCTCGAACTCTCGAGTCTTCGAGTCACGCTCCAAACTCTCGTGTTTTTCCCCGAGAGCCTGGAGCTCTTGCCGCACCTCCGCCACCCGCGCCTCCTACTTCTCTCGCTCGGTGCTTTTCGTGGCCACATTACTTTCGGCCCTGGACACCGCTTCCTTTCAGGGTCGCCACCTCGCTCGTGGCCCCTGCAATTTTCACGTTATTCCTGTTATTTTTTGCAACCACATCTTTTATATACTTCCATAAGGCATTACTTACCTTCCTTGTCCTCGAGATGCTTCTTGGCAAGGCCGAGCTCGTTCTCGGACCGCTCGAGGCTATGCTTCAATGCATTGACCTCCGCAGTAAGTGCGGCAGAGGTCGGCAGCGCAGCCTGCATTCCCATATTGACATACTTATGTTAGACTCCTGCGTACATCTTTTTAGATCCTCAATTCGGCTTTTCTTTCCGAACACCAAACTGAGCATCAGGGGCTATTGTCTATGCAGTAATATTTTTACATATCTTAATACATACCTCAAAGCCTGTTAGAAGGCTGACACAGGCTTCAGTCAGCCCGCTCTTCGCGGACTGAACTTTTTGGATCACCACACTCATAATAGTGCGGTGCTCCTCGTTGATGGAGGCGCCGTTAAGCGCCTCCAGCAAATTGTCCGGTGCCTCCGGTTGCACGGAGGTCACCGGTGTCGCAGTCTCGCCCTTCTTACGAAGGGTCCGCCTGCCGAATTCCGGAACCACTGAAGGTTCCGGTGCGGAGTCCGGCCCAGGGCCGGACTTAGAGCCCTTTGGGGTTTGATCCCCCTCATGCCCAGAGTCCGGGAGGTTGCCTTGCGGCACCTCCGAGACCTCCTCCTCTTGGCTGGGCCCTTTTTGGCACCCCACCTCAGCAACATACGCAGCGCGAGGAGAGGAGGCGGCCGAAAGTGAAATGCTATTCACGTCCGACGGGGCCAGGGAGCCGCTCGTTGAAGTGTCGAGCCCGTCCTTGGGCGGGCTGCAGGGTTGTATTCGGCGTTAAGAGATTCTATGCGACTAATGAAACACCATGAGTTATTCTGGTATCCGGACACTTACGAAGTCGCCAGGGGATTAGTCCTTGGTAGCCACTCCTTTTCATTGTCGTCGGCGTTGGTGGAGTAGTCCGGAGGGAGGGTCCTTCCCTTCTTGGACCCTTCGGCCTCCCCCGTTGGGGCGGCCTTCCTTTTCTTCTCTCCCCCCGCTGGGGGAGAGGCCTCTTTTTCCTCCTCCTCGTCTTCACGGGAGGAGTCCGTCTCAGAGTCATCGGACGACGAGTCCGATAGCACCTGACGGCGGGAACTCTTTTGAGTTCCCGTGGCCTTTTTCTTGTACTTCTTCTCTCGCACCACGTGAGGTGCCGGAACCAGTAGCCCCGTCAATCGGGCGTTCGCTGGGTCTTCTGGCAAGGGAGCCGAACAGTTAACCTGCCCGGACGTCTTCTGCCAGGCCTGTCAAAGGTAAGGGAGTTTAGATCCCGCATAGAGTCAAACTATGAAAAACAAGTGTCCTGTAAAGGGTAAAATAGCTTACCTCGCTGGCTTGACGCTGCGAGCTGAATCCGCGATCTTCGGTAGCGGATGCGGGAGCCTCGGCGCCCTTGAACAGCACCTTCCAGGTATCTTCGTACGTAGTGTCGAAGAGCCTGCTCAAGGTTTGGTGCTGTGCCGGATCAAACTCTCACATGCTAAAGGCCCGTTGTTGGCACGGGAGGATCGGGTGGATGAGCAGGACCTGGACTACGTTGACGAGCTTGAGCTTCTTGTTCACCAGGGTTTGGACGCAGGTTTCGAGTCCGGTCAGCTCTTCCGAATCGCCCCATGTCAGGCCTGTCTCTTTCCAAGAGGTGAGCCGTGTAGGGAAGCCAGATCAGAATTCGGGGGCCGCCACCCATTTGGGGTCACGCGGCTCGGTGATGTAGAACCACCCCGATTGCCACCCCTTTATGGTCTCCATGAAGGAGCCCTCGAGCCATAAAACGTTGGGCATCCTGCCCACCATGGCACCTCCGCACTCCGCCTGGTGGCCGTCCACTACCTTCGGCTTTACATTGAAGGTCTTCAGCCATAAGCCGAAGTGGGGCCGGATGCAGAGGAAGGCCTCGCACACGATGATGAACGCCGAGATGTTGAGGACGAAATTCAGGGCCAGATCGTGGAAATCCAGGCCATAGTAGAACATGAGCCCCTGGACAAATGGGTGAAGTGGAAAACCTAGTCCGCGGAGGAAGTGGGTGAGGAACACCACCCTCTCATGGGGCCTGGGGGTGGGGATAAGTTGCCCCTTTTCACGGAGCCGATGCGCGATGTCGCTGGACAAGTATCCGGCTTTCCTCAACTTTTTGATGTGTCCCTCTGTGACGGAGGAGACCATCCACTTGCCTCCCCCTCCAGACATGGCTGGGGAAGGTTGAGGCGAGATGTGCGGACTTGGGCGCTGGAGCTCGAGTGCGCGGAAATGGATGAGCAAAGGAGGAAGAAGGCATGTGTGAAAAAGTGGATCCTTATCCCCTTATATGGACGAACGAAACTATGCGTCCCCACCAGCCTGGTAAAACTCGCTTATCTCCCGAGCGTCGTAATTGAAGGCGCGGTTGGGTTACCCATGCCCGTATTGATGAGAATCCCGGAATAAGGGGACATGATCTCTGCTTTGACAAGACGTGCCAAGGAAACCGCCTCGCTAAATGCGCTGAGGTGGGACAATAAAACGATTCGAATAAAGGCTTGGCCGCGGTGTGATGTCACGCCATGGAATACGTCAGCAGATTGAGTTTGTGTAAATATTATTCTCTCTACGGTGGTATGTGGAACTTATTTTGCAGAGCCGGACACTATCCTTGTGTTTCAAAATCTTCTATAAAGTATTCGGAGGAGGAACCCGCCTTGCAATGCCGAAGGCAATATGCGCGCTGGACTCGTCATCATTGAAGCATGGTTCAGGGGCTACTGAGGGAGTCCTGGATTAGGGGGTGTCCGGATAGCCGAACTATCACCTTTGGCCGGACTCCTGGACTATGAAGATACAAGATTGAAGACTTTGTCCAGTGTCCGGATGGGACTTTCCTTGGCGTGGAAGGCAAGCTTGGCGATACGGATATGTAGATCTCCTACCATTGTAACCATCTCTGTGTAACCCTAACCCTCTTCGGTGCCTATATAAACCGGAGGGTTTTAGTCCGTAGGACGAACAACAATCATACCATAGGCTAGCTTCTAGGGTTTAGCCTCTTTGATCTCGTGGTAGATCTACTCTTGTACTACCCATATCATCAATATTAATCAAGCAGGAGTAGGGTTTTACCTCCATCGAGAGGGCCCGAACCTGGGTAAAAACATCGTGTCCCTTGTCTCCTGTTACCATCCGCCTAGGCGCATAGTTCGGGACCCCCTACCCGAGATCCGACGGTTTTGACACCGACACCCTGCTTTGGTACCCTTTGGGACCACACCTCCATGTCATCTGCAGGCCGAGGGGAGGTGGCCGTTGGAAGCGAATTCATCGCCGAATCGCTCAAAGACCCATCCGAAGAGGATACCTCGGGATGGGTCCTGGCCGGACTGCATATACATGTTCGGTGTCATAACAAACTATGAAGCTAAGTCGCGCTAAAGTATTATAGAGTTCGGATACTTACGATCTCACCAGGGGCTTGCCCCTGGGTAGCCACTCCTCCTCGCTGTAGGCGGCCGTGGTGGAGAGATCCGAAAGGGACGCCTTTCCCTTCTTGGGCGTCCTAGCCTCCCCTTGCGGGGCGGCTTTCCTTTTCTTCTCCTCCCCAATGTGGGGAGGCAGAATTTCTTCGTGTTTCTCCCCGCCTCCGCGGGAGGAATCTGCCTCGTCGTCCTCGGACGACGAGTCTATGACGGCCTTGCACCGGGACCCTTCCTGGTCCCCAAGGCCGCCCTCTTAGACCCTTCGGCCTCCCCTGATGGGGCGGCCCTTTTCTTATCCTCCTCCCCTTCGTGGGAGGAGCGTGCCTCATCGTCTTCGGACGAGGCATCCGGTGTGACCTTATGCCGGAGACCCTTCCTGGTCCCTGTGGCCTTATTTTCGGCCTTCTTTTCTGGCACATTGTAAGGCACCAGGACTAGCATCTCCGTCAGGAGAGCAGTTGCTGGATCTTCTGGCAGTGGAGCCGGACAATCGATCCGCTCTGCCGTCACCATGTAATCCTGATTAAATACACACGGTGACTTAAAATCCTGCCATGAGTATGCTGGGAAAGGTACATCTGGTGATTGTCAGAAAACTCACCGGATGGGGGAGCCGCGTGACGTGGAGTCCGCGGTCTTCGGATGTGGGAGGAGGTATTTCGGAGGCCTTGAATAGCACCTTCCATGCGTCCTTGTGCGTCGTGCCGTAAAGCTCCTGAAGTGTCTGGTGTTCGGCCGGATTGAACTCCCACAGATTGAATGCCCGTCTTTGGCACGGAAGGATTCGGCGGACGAGCATGACCTGGACCACGTTGACGAGTTTGATCTTCTTGTCTATCATATTTTTAATGCAGTTCTGAAGTCCTGTCAGCTCTGCAGGTTCGCCCCAGGCCAAGCCCTTCTTCTCCCAGGAAGTGAGCCGCATGGGAATGCCGGATCGGAATTCGGGGGCCGCCGCCCAGTTGGCATCGCGCGGCTCGGTGATGTAGAACCACCCCGATTGCCACCCTTTCACAGTCTCCGCGAAGGAGCTGTCAAGCCAGGTAACATTGGGCATCCTGCCCACCATGGCGCCTCTGCACTCCGCTTGCTGGCCGCTCACGATCTTTGGCTTCACACAGAAGATTTGTAGCCATAGGCCGGAGTGGGGCTTGATGCAGAGGAAGGCCTTGCACACGACGATAAACACCGAGATGTTGAGGACGAAATTTGGGGCTAGATCATGGAAGTCCAGCCCATAGTAAAACATGAGCCCCCGGACAAAGGGATGAAGTGGAAATCCCAGTCCACGGACGAAGTGGGAGAGGAACACGAACCTCTCGTGGGGTCCTGGAGTCGGAATAATCTGCCCTGCGTCCGGCAGCCGATGCGCAACATCTGCGGCCAAGTATCCGGCTGCCTGGAGCTTCGTAATGTGCTCCTCCTTGACGGAGGAGGCCACCCACTTGCCTCCTGCTCCGGACATGTTTGACTGTGCGGAGAAGGCCTGAATTAGGGTGCTGGAGCTCGAGGGTGCGAGAATGGATAAGCGAAGGAGGGAGAAGGCATGGGTAAAAATGGGGAATCCTTATCCCTTTATAGAGGCAACGAAAATGGAGTGCCTCCCCACTTGCCTGTTAAAAATCGCTTGTTTCCCAAGCGCCACGGTTGATGGCACGGTTGGGTTACCCGTACCCGTATTGATGAGAATCCCGTGATAAGGGGACATGATCTCTGCTTCGACAAGACGTGCCGAGGAAGCCGCCTCGCAATATGTGCGGTGGCTGGTTGTGGGAAAACGGTTCGAATAATGACTCGACCATGGTGTGATGGCATGTCATCTAAAGTTGTTAGCAGATTATATTTATGGAATAATTGTTCTCTCTACGGTGGTATGTAAAAATCGCCTTGCAGAGTCGGACACAATTTAAGTGTTCGAGGTTTACTTTGGAGTATTCGGAGATGGAACCCGCCTTCCAATGCCGAAGACAAACTGCGCGCCGGACTCATCGTCATTGAAGCCTGGTTCAGGGGCTACTAAGGGAGTCCTGGATTAGGGGGTACCCAGACAGCCGGACTATATACTTTGGACGGACTATTGGACCGTGAAGATGCAAGACTCAAGACTTCGTCCCGTGTCCGGATGGGACTCTCCTTTGCGTGGAAGACAAGCTTGGCGATCCGGATGTTAGATCTCCGTCTTTGTAACCGACTCTGTATAAACCATAGCCCCCTCCAGTGTCTATATAAACCGGAGGGTTTAGTCTGTAGAAGGACAATCATAATCGTCATAGGCTAGCTTCTAGGGTTTAGCCTCTACGGTCTCATGGTAGATCAACTCTTGTAGTACTCATATCATCAAGATCAATCAAGAAGGAAGTTGGGTTTTACCTCCATCGAGAGGGCCCGAACCTGGGTGAAACATCATGTCCCTTGCCTCCTGTTACCATTAGCCTTAGATGCACAGATCGGGACCCCCTACCCGAGATCCGCCGGTTTTGACACCGACAACGGCGCCCCCTGTCCTACTCCCTCTGCTTCTCCTTCCTTCCCCCTCTTTCCCTCTTGGTGGAATCCTACTAGGACTAGTAGTCCTAGTAGGACTCCTCTCTTGGGGCACGCCCTAGGGGCCGGCCAGCCTCCCCCTTGCTCCTTTATATAAGGGGGTATGGGGGCACCCTAGAACACACAAGTTTCTCTCCCAACCGTGTGCAGTGCCCCCTCCACAGTTACACACCTCGATCATACCATCATAGTGCTCAGGCGAAGCCCTACGCCGGTAGCATCATCATCACCATCGCCACGCCATTGTGCTGACGGAACTCACCCTTGTCCTTAACTGGATCAAGAGCACGAGGGACGTCATCGAGCTAAAGATGTGCTGAACGCGGAGGTGCCGTACATTCGATACTTGGATCGATTGGATCGCAAAGACGTTCGACTACATCAACCGTGTTATTGAAACGCTTCCGCTTTCGGTCTACGAGGGTACGTGGACACACTCTCCCCTCTCATTTTTATGCATCACCTAGATAGATCTTGCGTGATCGTAGGATTTTTTTTTGAAATTACCGCGTTCCCCAATAGTTCATAAGATGTCTTCTTGAAGAACTTGTGAAGATAAACTCTGTTGATGATGTGGCATGCAATATCAATGGCTTCGGGCCAAAATTTTCTTGGAGTCTTGTATTCATCGAGCATTGTGCACGCTATCTTAATGAGCGTTCTGTCCTTGCGCTCCATGATGCCATTCTTCTAAGGTGTGTATGGTGCAGAGAACTCATGTGTGATGCCCAATGTATCAAGATAAATGTCGAGGCTAGCGTTCTTGAACTTAGTGCCATTGTCACTCCGAATGTGCTTGATCTTTATGCCATAATTCATCATGGCGCAATTTGTGAAGCGTCTGAATACATCCTACACCTCATTCTTATAGAGAATTATGTGTACCCAAGTGTATCTTGAATAATCATCAACAATAACGAAGCCATAGAGATGTGTAGTAGTAGTGAGGGTAGAATAGTGAATAGGGACAAATACGTCCATGTGAAACAACTTGAAGGGACGTGATGTAGTCATGATTGTCTTCGAGGGATGCTTGGCTCTAGTCATCTTCCCAGCTTCACAAGCACCACATAGATGATATTTCTTGAACTGGACGCCCTCGATGCCAATGATGTGCTTCTTCTTCACGAGAGTGTGTAAGTTCCTCATGCCCGCATATCCTAGACGTCGATGCCAGAGCCTGTACTCTGAAGCTTTTGCTAGAAGACATACGACAGGATGTGGTCCTGCTGAGAAATCTACCATATACAGATTACCTCTTCGATAGCCTTCGAAGACTAACGATTTGTCAGATTCCATTAGCACAAGAAAACGAGATTTTCCAAATATCACAATCATATTCAGATCACAAAGCATTGAGACAGAGATTAAGTTGTACCCAAGGGATTCAATAAGCATCACTTTATCCATGTACTGATCCTTTGAGAAAGCAACTCTACCTAGACCCAATACCTTGCTTTCGCCAGTGTTAGCGAATGTGATGTGGCTTTTAGTAGATGGACGTAGGGTTGAATCCATGAGAAGACTTCGATCACCAGTCATGTGGTTAGTACAACCGCTATCCATGATCCATTCAGTGGCTTTCAGAGTCGTACCATATAGTGCAGTTAGCAGGATAGGCTTCACAAAGAGTATTGTGAAGTAGAAACATGTAGTGAACAAGCATATTATCAAAGTTGAGATTCTGGTTGGGCATGATAGGATGCTCGTCAAGAAACCCTGGGACGAAATACATGGTAAGACCATTCTGGCACTTTATCTTGCATCCCACAAGATGTTTTAGGTCCCTAGCATTGGCGCAGAAGTCTTTGATTTTCAGCTGGAGACCTTTCCCTACAAGAGAAGTTAATTCTTATTAACCACCCACATCTTCAGGGGTGGCTTAGAAGCAATAAGTCTAAGTGCAGCATCTGAGAACTTTGGCTTGGGAGCCCTAGCAAATAGCTTTGCAGGAGGTGAATAATACTCATATGGATATGTAGAAAAGTTCTTAGTTTTGTGAACATAGCGGTTAGAAGAAACACGCTCATATTCACGAGTCTGATGATGGTTTTCCTGCAAAACATTGGTGTTAGGGTGACCATGTGTGGTCCTCTGTCTATATGAAGCCTTTGGGCCATATGATGCCTTTGCTCTGGGGTTTGTCTTCTTCCCTGGTGGTGTCATGACGACATTCACGGGAAGCTTCTCAAGACAACTTTTGGGCACCCAAATCTTCTTCAAGGGTGGCCCATTCCTGCAGTTAGTACCAATATACCTGGCAAACACTTCACCATTCTGATTCTTAAACAGTTTATAATTGGAGTCAAATGATTCATCAATGACAACAGGGTTAGCACAAGTGATGCCAGATAAAGTGGATGGGTCCACTAAAGGATCCTTAGCAGCAACCCAGGTGGTTTTGGGTACTGCTTAGGTGTCCAGTAAGAACCATCAACATTCATTTTCATCTCAAACCCAACATCCTCTTTCCTAGGGTTTTGGTTCAAAATCTATTTCTTGAGGACATCGCACAGAGTCCGATGCCCTTTGAGGCTTTTTTACATGCTTGTTTCAAGCAATGTCTTCAAAATAGCATTCTCATCAGCAATAATAGTTGCATCCTCAGTAGAGGGGTTAGTTACCACATCAGCAATTGAAGATATTGCAACATTAGAGGCAGTAGAACATTCAGCAACAGAGACAGCATTATTACACTCAAGACATTTTAAACATGGTGGAACAAATTCTTCCTGAGCAAAACTGATCTGTTGAGCGAGTAGTGAATCATTCTCTTTTTGAAGATCTTCATGAGACGCTCTTAGTTTCTCAAGATCGTGCTTCCTTTGAAGATAATCGTAGGAAAGCTTCTCATGAGAGTCTGAGAGAGTTTCATGATGACTCTCAAGTTCCTTGTACTTAACACGAAGATTTTTAATGTGTTTGATTAAGGACTGAGTTCGATTCATTTCCGCGTCCAACAGGTCATCACTTTTGTCTAGCAGCTTTTGAATATGTTCCATAGCAGTTTGTTGTTCAGTTGCAATTTTTGCAAGTGTCTTATAACTAGGTTTGGAATCACATTCGGAGTCATCTGCACTAGAGGTTTGGAAGTAAGCATCTCGTGAGTTTACCTTGGAACCCCGTGCCATGAAGCAGTAGGTTGGAGCTGAGTCATCCTCATCATCAGCTTCAGCTTCGGTGGTGTGACCATTGTCTTCAGTGTTGAAGATGGACTTGGCGACGAATGCCAAAGCAAGAGCCAGGCTAGCCACGCCTGAATCAGACTCCTCCTGAGACTCCACCTCCACCTCCTCAGAAGCAGACTCCTCATCTGAATCCATCTCCTTGCCAATAAATGCACGAGCCTTGCTTGATGAGGTCTTCTTTTGAGACGAAGACTTTGATGAAGACTTTGACGATTTCTTCTTCTTCTTCTTCTTGTCATCAGAATCATACTCCTTGCTCTTCTTCTTTTTATCTGATTCCTTGTCCCATTGAGGACACTCAGAGATGTAGTGGCCCGTCTTCTTGCATTTGTGGCAAGTTCTCTTCTTGTAGTCACGAGATGAAGCCTCATCATTCTTTGAGCTGGATCTTGAAGACTTGTTGAAGCGATTCTTCTTGGAGAACTTATGGAACTTCCTCACAAGCATTGCAAGCTCTTTGCCAATGTCTTCAGGATCACCAGAATTGCAGTCAAATTCTTCTTCAGATGAGGAAACAGCCTTAGCCATCAAAGCATGGGATCGGCCATAGTTGGGACCATAGATATCTCTTTTCTCAGATAGCTGGAACTCATGTGTATTGAGCCTCTCAAGTATGTTAGATGGATCGAGGTCTTTGAAGTCAGGACACTCTTGTATCATTAGAGCCAAGGTGCCGAAGGAGCTGTCAAGTCATCTCGGAAGCTTCTTCACTATTTCATGCTTGGTGATTGTCGGTGTCAAAACCGGCGGATCTCGGGTAGGGGGTCCCGATCTGTGCGTCTAAGGCTGATGGTAACAGGAGGCAAGGGACACAATGTTTACCCAGGTTCGGGCCCTCTCGATGGAGGTAAAACCCTACTTCCTGCTTGATTGATATTGATGATATGAGTAGTACAAGAGTTGATCTACCACGAGATTGTAGAGGCTAAACCCTCGAAGCTAGCCTATGATGATTATGATTCTATCTCTAAGGACTAAACTCTCCGGTTTATATAGACACCGGAGAGGGCTAGGGTTTACATGGAGTCGGTTACAAAGAAGGAAATATAATATCTGGATCACCAAGCTTGTCTTCCACGCAAAGGAGAGTCCCATCCGGACACGAGACGAAGTCTTGAGTCTTGTATCTTCACGCTCCAATAGTCCGGCCAAGGTATATAGTCCGGCTGTCCGGATACCCCCTAATCCAGGACTCCCTCAGTAGCCCCTGAACCGGGCTTCAATGACGATGAGTCCGGCGCGCAGTTCGTCTTCGGCATTGCAAGGCGGGTTCCATCTCCGAATACTCCAGAGTACCTGTTGTAGCGAACAGTGTCCGGTTCCCCATCAATGTTGTACTCCTTGGCTTCTGTGCTTCAATAATGACCATCTCCATGTGTCGAGCGAATACGAGGAGCCCGGGCATTTTTGCATTCTCCACCCCGGTCCTGCAAGCGAATCGTCTATTTGAAGGGACGGGGATTCTCAGATCCAAGCTTCACCATCTTCCCTTCAGCGAGCATTCAATAGAGCGTGCCCAGAAAAAATCATTCCAGCATGGCCGGTCGTCGTAGCTCTTCCTCTCGTTCCCGTAGCTCTAGGCCAGGTGGTTGGGAAGAATGTTCCGTTCCTCAAAACCGCTTAGTAGAGCTGCAGACCCAAGGGTTTCTTCCACCGGCGTTCATGGTCCCTGTCCGAGCCGGATTGGCCACCTATAATGGCGGGGAGCAAGCGTAGAGATCTCCTAATCTATCCCCGGGGGAGCGAATATGCCTCATCCCGCATCTGCTGAGAGGCGTCGGGTTTCCAATCCACCCATTCCATCACGGGCTCCTGGAGTTCTACGGCCTCCAGTTGCACAACTTCACCCCTGCCTCCGTGCTGCACATAGAAGGATACATTGCCCTTTGTGAACTATTTCTGGGCTGCGAGGCTCACTTCCGGATATGGAAGAAGTTGTTCTGCCTTGTCCCTTGCAACCAGGGGGAATCCATTTGTCAAGTGGGCGGAGCCGAAGTATGGTGCGTCGCCGAGACCAGATACCTATCCGGTACTCCCAAGAAGGCACCGGAGAACTGGTCCTCGGAGTGGTTTTATGTCGATGATGTTCCCCTTTCGGATCCAGTCTAGACAGGTCTCCCTGAGTTCAGTAATGCCGCCGAAGGCACGCTGAAGTTGGCGCCCTCAGGGCCCCCAAGAGGAGGATACCAGAGAAATACACTTCCTGATGAGCAGGATAAAGACACTGGCCAAATCAGGGCCGACGATAGTCGAGGTTATGGCAATATGCATAATGCGGGGAGTGCAGCCGCTTCAATATCGGGGAAAGCCCATGTGGCACTACAACGGGGAAGATGATGCCACCCGCTGTGGTTGTAAGGGTCCGGACTCTGCCACCGCACTAGCAAGGACAATGTCCGATTTGTATAAAGGAGAAGAAGAAGAATTCCTTCATATTAAACCGCAGGATGGGTTTTCTATGTACAACCCCACAAGCTGGGTAAGTCGTCGCTCTTTCCCCTGCTTCATTCTAGCGTCCTTTGTCACGATTATTTACTTCAACATTTCTGAGCAGGAACTGAGGAGGGCCGTGGAAGGATTCTCCAGCGCCCCCCCTGCAGCCAGAGGACTCGGGAAGGGCCTTCGATCAAGGACTCGAAGAAGACCCGAATATTACTGTGGAGGTCGTCAACGGGACATTTTATCAGGAAAGCTGCGATGGCGCCTCAGTGGCTATTGTCGCCGACTATCCCGGACTGCTACGAGCATCACGTGTAAGCCAAGCCAAAAAACCCTATCCTCCGAAGAGGACTCCTTTCTGATGCCATGCCTTATACCTGAAGTGTTGTATTTTTGCAGAGATGACAGTCAGAGTGCGGTGCCGAGCCCCTGGGGACTCGTAGGCAAAGGGTGTCCGGATCGGGCAGGCTTAAGAGGAAAGCGGTTAGGGACGAAACACTGCTACAGAGGTATGATAAAAACCTGCTCTGTGATTATTGTGTTTGAAATGTGACAACACCCTTTGTGTCTTGGCAGAAAGAGAAGTAGCCGAACTATATCCGGAGATCCTGCCAATCACGCTTCCACCAGCCGGATTCCAGGACCGGCTTCGAGAGAGGAAGCGGACGCGGGGCCGATGCCGAATTGTCCTCCGACAGAGGATGCGGATATGCTCTCCGCCACGAATTCCGAAGTAGAGAGTGCCATGAATCACCGACGCCGATGGGCCGTACTTCGCAACAACATCTTTTCCGAAGAGGCATTTAATGCTTTCAATTCAGGAGACGTATACATCCGAGGTGCTCAAGGTGGGCTTGCCCGGGCGACAGATCAGTATGCCAAAGATATACGGGTAAGAAAATTTGATAAGCATGTATAGCAGTAGCCCCTGAGACTTGAAACGGTTGGGACAACTGTTTTAAGGATCAATTTATGCACAGGTCCTTGTAAATAAGAATGCCCAATTGTCTCGAGAGCTGGAGGAGTGCAAGACGCAACTGAGGGCCGCGGCTGCCAAGCTAGAGGAATCCCAAAAGGCCTCATTTGGTAACATTTGTCTCAATTGACTGGAAATGTACCAGTTAGTAAGTAGCTTATATGATAAATCTAATAGAAAGTTCTGCAGACAATCTCGGGGTGAATCCGGAGGTCATAAGAGGTGACGAGTCACGTCTCCAAAGGCAGCTAAAAGCTGGCGAGCGTATTCTTACGCAAGTTAGGCAGGAGAAGAATAATCTTCAAGATGCCAATGTCCGGCTGGGCGTCGAATTAGGAGATGTTCGTGCTCAGCTGGCGGACTCTGTGAAGGAGAACAGAAGGCTTCGTCACGACATTTATGGTAAGTGCCTAGACGAACTACAGTACAGCTCGGCGAAGAAGCATATTGAAAGAATTTATATCTGTAGGTATGTTGACGGGCCGCCCTGAAGAGGAGATACCCGCGTCTGCAGACGATTTGCTGCAAGACCTCTCACAGCTGCACGAGCGAGATCGACAGGTGATGCAGGGTATTGCCCAGGCTTGTGGCCATCCAACTTCCTTCCAAAAGGTATGGGGGAGCTCGTGGATATGCTCCAAGGAGCACGACGACGCTTCCGATTATGGAAGATGTCAGCCTGCCGACAAGGTGCAAGAGAAGCCTGGGCTATGCTGAAGACGCGCTACACCAAGCTTGACCCGAACCATATGGCCGAAGTCGGACCGGCGGGGCCAGATGGGCAAGAAATTCCCGTGAGTCTGGTGTATGACCAGGTAGCGTTAGCCGCAAAGTATTCCCAACATGATTGTAAGCTAGATAGCATGTTGGATGGTATAGGGGAAGAATATAGTCAGTCCAAGTGACTATGTAATTTAATGGACATATGTAGTCCCTAGCCGGATTAAAATCATTTGTCATGGCGGACCTTTTCGCTTCAGCCCCCGGATCCGATAGTCCGGGGTGTATCCGAATACCCGCTCAGTTATACAGAACCGGGGTATGTCTGGAAACCAGGCATAGGGGTCATAAGTGCTTGAACAGACAAGTACCCAACTAGTTATGTTATATTACATGGATAGTAAGAAACATCTTCCAGGGAGAATAGTTCCGTTAGGGGTTCCTTTCCCTGGGTACGCATGCATCGATGTACATGTCCGGACTGCGAACAGAGACGCAGGATACAAAAACTTCTGGGGATTCAAATTGTAATACACGAAAAACATCTTTTGTTCACCGACCGAATATTCCCTTAAGAACACTAGTTTTTGGCTTCACCCAGTCTGAGGTACACATCCGGCTGAACCGGCAGTAACAATCGCAGAGGTGCTCCCCTTATGCCCTAGCCGAATTAACGAGAACGTAGGGCATAAACACAAGAGCCAGGCAACCCAGCATGGCCACATCTTAAGTCATATCGATGCATATAATGGTGAAGAAAAGGCACATATGGAAAAAGAATGCATATGTGATAGGCAATAAGCCATGAAAGCAATTATATTTAGCTTCCATATAGCAAGCCTCCAGGTATAGCTTACACACATAGTGCGGCCGGAGTGATCCGAGCATCCGCACTGTATTGAGTACTTTGTGTGAAGAAGGAAGAAGGCCGAGAAAGGAAAAAGGTGGAGGAATGTAATTAAAAAGGAGGGGGTAAGGAGACGAACACTGAGTTCAGCGCTAGGCGTAGAATCTCCGGAGTCTGGCCACGTTCCATGGGTTCGGCTCGAGTCTGTTATCGGATGCATTACGTAGGTGGTACGCTCCTCCGGTGAGAACTTTATCAATAACGAAGGGACCCTCCAACTTAGGTTTGAGCTTGTCCTTCTTCTTCTCTGGTAGGTGTAGAACGAGTTCGCCAATATTATAAGTTTTGGCCCGCACTTCTCTGCTTTGGTATTGTCGAGCCTACTGCTGATAGAATGCGGAACGGGCTTTTGCGACGTCGCGCTCCTCCTCTAGGGCATCTAAGTTGTCCTGCCGATCTAACTCGGCTTCCTTCTCTTCGTACATGCGCACGCGAGGTGAATCATGTATTATGTCGCATGGTAGTACTGCTTCTGCGCCGTACACCATAAAAAATGGTGTGTATCCGGAGGTGCAATTCGGCGTGGTCCACAGCCCCCAGAGTACGGAGTCGAGCTTCTCGACCCAGTGCGTGTCCGATTCAGTCAAGGATCGCACTAGTCTAGGTTTGATGCCGCTCATGATGAGACCGTTTGCACATTCAACCTGGCCGTTTGTTTGGGGATGGTAGACGGAGGCGTAATCGAGCTTAATGCCCATGTTGCCGCACCAAGTTTTCACTTCATCGGCTGTGAAGTTTGAGCCATTATCAGTGATGATGCTGTGTGGGACGCTGTATCGGTGTACAACCCCGGATATGAAGTCAATCACTGGTCCAGATTCGGCCATTTTGATTGGTTTAGCTTCTATCAATTTTTGGTGAACTTGTCCACCATGACCAATAAGTATTTTTTTCTTATGGCTTCCCCCTTTAAGGAGTCCGACCATATCCAGCCCCCAGACTGCAAAGGGCCAAGTGATGGGGATTGTTTGGAGAGCGGTAGGGGGCATGTGACTCTGATTGGCAAAGAGCTGGCAACCGACGCAGTGTTGGACAAGGTCCTATGCGTCTGCTCGGGCTGTTGGCCAATAGAAGCCTGTACGGAAGGCCTTGCTGACAAGTGCCCGAGCTGCGGCATGGTACCCGCCGAGTCCGGCATGGATTTCAGCCAAGAGCTGCCGCCCTTCCTCTTTGGAGATGCATCTTTGGAGCACTCTGGTCGCACTCTTCTTATAGAGTTCTCCCTCATGTACTTTGTAGGCCTTTGAACACCGCACAATACAACGTGCTTCATTTTGGTCCTCGGGGAGCTCCTGCCTATTTAGGTAGGCCAAGAAAGGCTCGGTCCACGAGGCGATTACAGCCATGATTTCATGGGCCGAAGGTGTTATTTCAGTGGCGGAGCCTCTGATTACGTCTGATGGTTCGGAATCTGGGGGTGTAGTTGGGTCCGTGCTAGTGTTGCCAAACTCCCCTTCCCATACCACGGATGGCTTGAACAAACTTTCCAGGAATATGTTGGGTGGGACAGGGTCGCGTTTAGCGCCGATGCGGGTGAGGACATCCACCGCTTGATTGTTTTCTTGAGCCACATGGTGGAATTCAAGCCCCTCGAACCGAGCAGACATTTTGAGGACGGCATTACGGTAGGCTGCCATTTTCGGATCCTTGGCATCAAAGTCTCTGTTTATTTGTGATATTGCAAGGTTTGAATCGCCGCGCACCTCCAGGCGTTGAATGCCCATAGAGACTGCCATCCGAAGACCATGCAACAGAGCCTCGTATTCAGCTGCGTTATTGGAGTCTGTGTATAATATTTGGAGTACATATTGGACCGTGTCTTCGGTGGGAGATGTCAGGACTACACCTACTCCCAATCCGGCCAGCATTTTAGAGCCGTCGAAGTGCATGATCCAGTTAGAGTACACGCCGTACTCTTTAGGGAGTTCGTCTTCTCTCCATTTGGGGACGAAGTCAGCCAATACTTGCGACTTAATGGCCCGCCATGGTTTGTATGTTATCTCAAACGGGAGAAGCTCAATGGCCCATTTAGCAATCCGTCCCGTAGCGTCATGGTTGTTTATTATGTCGTTGAGTGGTACTTCGGAGGCCACCGTAATCGAACACTCTTGGAAGTAGTGTCGTAGCTTCTGGGATGCCATGAAGACCGCGTATGCTATCTTTTGATAGTGTGGGTATCGGGATTTGCATGGGGTGAGGACCGTGGATACGTAATATACCGGCTTCTGGAGCGGGAATTTGTATCCGTCAGCCTCTCGTTCGACGACGAGCACTGCGCTCACAACTTGATGTGTTGCAGCTATATACAATAGCATAGGTTCGCCAGTATTTGGCACTGTTAGGACTGTATTACTGGCCAATAAGGTCTTTATTTCGTCCAGTCTGACCGCAGCTGCGTCCGTCCACATAGGCTTGATGTCGTCGAGCAGCTTCCTGGAGGGTACACCGAAAACACACTTTTCCGGGTTTAGCTTGATGTCGTATGTTCGGAGGTTATCGAACGTGAGCCTCAAGTCATCTATTAGGGTTTCGACGTGTCTTGTTTTTATGACCACGTCGTCCACATAGGCCTCCACTGTTTTGCCGATTTGCTTTTCCAGGCATGTTTGAATCATGCGTTGATAGGTTGCGCCGGCATTTTTAAGCCCGAAAGGCATAGTGTTGAAGCAAAAAGGACCATATGGCGTTATGAAGGCCGTTGCAGCCTGGTCGGACTCTGCCATCTTTATTTGATGGTATCCGGAGTATGCGTCAAGGAAACATAGTGAGTCGTGTCCTGCGGTGGCATCGATGATTTGGTCGATGCGAGGGAGGGGGAAGGGATCCTTGGGGCAAGCCTTGTTGAGGTCTTTGAAGTCGACGCACACGCGCCAGGATTTGTCCTTCTTTGGTACCATTACCAGATTTGCCAGCCAATCCAGATGCTTGATATCTCTGATGAATCCGGCCTCAAGTAGCTTGGCTAGCTCCTCTCCCATGGCTTGTCGTTTGGGCTCTGAGAAGCGCCTGAGAGTCTGTTTGACAGGCTTGTATCCTTTCAGTATATTGAGGCTGTGTTCGGCCAGTCTGCGTGGGATGCCCGGCATGTCCAAAGGGTGCCAGGCGAAAATGTCCCAATTCTCGCATAGGAAGTCTTGTAGTGCGGCGTCCATTGTGGGGCTCAACTGTGTCCCGATGGAAGCTGTCTTCGTGGGGTCCGTTGGATGGACCTGGAATTTGACTATTTCGTCTGCGGGTTTAAATGAGGTGGACTTGGGTCGCTTGTCTAGTATCACGTCGTCCCTGTCCACGGTGGCACGCAGTGTTGTTAGTTCTTCGACTGCTAGAGCTTTGGATAATGCTTCCAGGGCTAGTGCTGCGGTTTTATTTTCGGCGCGAAGTGCGACATCCGGATCACTAGCTAGAGTGATGATTCCATTGGGTCCGGGCATTTTCAGCTTCATGTACCCATAATGGGGTATAGCTTGAAAGCTTATGAACGCGTCCCGCCCCAAAAGGGTGTGGTATCCGCTGCTGAAAGGAGCCACTTGGAATGTCATTTCTTCGGACCTGTAATTCTCTGGAGTGCCGAATACCACGTCGAGTGTGATTTTTCCCGCACACCGTGCTTCCCGACTAGGGATGATTCCCCTGAAGGTTGTGCCGCTTTGCTCAATGCGGCTTTTATCATTTTCCATCTTGTTGAGTATTTCTTCGTAGATCAGGTTTAATCCGCTTCCGCCATCCATGAGTACTTTAGTGAGCCGAAAGCCGTCCACGATTGGGATAAGGACCAAAGTGGCTGGTGCCTAGAGTGTCTGGAATTGAGGTTCGTCACTGACACTGAAAGTTATAGCAGTGTCGTTCCACGGATTTATTTTTGCCACGTGGCAGATTTCAGCGAAACTTCGATGAGCTCGCTTACGCCTATTGTTTGAGGCAAAAGTCTCGAAGACTGTTAGTACCGTATTGTTTTCTTTGGCGGGATGTTGTTCTGCTTTATGGCTTACAAGAAGATCCTCGCCACTTTTTGCTACCTGCCGGAGTATCCAACATGCTCTAAGGCTATGTGTTGGTGTAGTGTCCGGCGTGCTGTGGAGTTTACATGGCCCATTGAGCCATTCTTCCAATACGGTTCGACGCCCTGGGGTGGGCTTTGGTTTCTTGGGGATTGGGTCGGCTGACTTACGAGAGTTCGTCCATTTAGCTCGGACAAAGGCTTTGGTGAGAGCCAGACTATCCCAAAATTCTGTTTGGGTTTTCCATGCGCTTTCCATCGCACAGTACTTCTATACTATGGTTGCTATGTCAGCAAAGTGCACTATGTCATGACGACTTATAGCATTAAGGATCCCTTTGTTCATGCAATTTTTGTAGAAAAGTGAGATTGCGTCTTCCTCACGACAGTCCGTGACCTTGTTTAGCACAAGGAGGAATCTGGCCCAATAGTGATGTACTGTTTCTTGGGGCTCTTGTCTGATATGGGAGAGACAGTTTATGTCCGGGTGGGTGGGTGTAGCTGCATCTGGATTCTGATCCGATCTAACGCCCAGGGGCAGAGGAGCTTCCGGGCTTGATGGCTCGGGATCCGGAGTGCTGCCCGATTTTTCTGGCCCGATACCCTATTGTAAGTCCGGGGTCTGGGCCATGTTCTCCCGTGAGCGGGTATCCGGCTCAGAGAGCTCGGTAATCCGGACATAATTCGTCCTCAAAATAGAGGGATAATCCGTATGCGGCTCCTCCACTACCGCTACCTCGTGGGTGACCGGTGGGGATTTAATATCCTCTGGTCGGGTTTAAGCCCGACCCGGTCATAGTCTGTAGCGACTCCCAGAGCAGCGATGTGATCCAAGAGCTCATTGAGGGAGGAGAGCTCTATTGGATTCATCTGTTTGGCGAGTTCCAAATTGATGTGGAGGCTGTTTTTGATGACTTGAGTGGTCATCGTCGGTGCGGAAGCCTATCGGGCGGCCATGACGAAGCCGCCTAGTCGGAGAGTCTGGTCTACCGCCAGCGCTTCCCCAGAGATGATGTTGTCTTGACAACAAGACATGCCATTGAGCCTTGCAGCGATGGCACAGAGGAACTCTCAATGAAAGCACCAATATCGGTGTCAAAACCGGCGGATCTCGGGTAGGGGGTCCCAATCTGTGTGTCTAAGGCTGATGGTAACAGGAGGCAAGGGACACAATGTTTACCTAGGTTCGGGCCCTCTCAATGGAGGTAAAACCCTACTTCCTGCTTGATTGATATTGATGATATGAGTAGTACAAGAGTTGATCTACCACGAGATCGTAGAGGCTAAACCCTAGAAGCTAGCCTATGTTGATTATGATTCTGTCTCTAAGGACTAAACTCTTCGGTTTATATAGACACTAGAGAGGGCTAGGGTTTACATGGAGTCGGTTACAAAGAAGGAAATATAATATCCGGATCGCCAAGCTTGTCTTCCACGCAAAGGAGAGTCCCATCCGGACACGGGACGAAGTCTTGAGTCTTGTATCTTCACGCTCCAATAGTCCGGCCAAAGTATATAGTACGGCTGTGCAGATACCCCCTAATCCAGGACTCCCTCAGTGATCTCATGGGCGCCAAGAGCATGAAGCTCATTTGTGATATCAGTGAAGTGATCGAACGTGAGATGGACATTCTCATTAGCATTCCTCTTGAAGCGGTTGAAGATATTGCGAAGAACATCAATCCTTGAGTCTCTCTGAGTTGAGACGCCTTCGTTGACCTTGGATAGCCATTCTGAGACCAGCTTCACAGTTTTCAGAGCACTCACACAGCCATACCACCCTTTGGTCAGATGACCATATATGATGTTCTTCGCAGTTGAGTCCAGTTGTGTGAACCTCTTGACATCAGGAGCGGTGACGCCTTCACCGACCTTGGGAACGCATGTCTTGACGACATACCAGAGGTCAATGTCAATGGCTTCAAGATGCATGCGCATCTTATTCTTCTAGTAGGCATAATCAGTGCCATCAAACACTAGGCATGCAACGGAGACCTTGATTATCCCTGCACTTGACATAGCTAAAATTCCAGGTGGTTAAACCGAATCACACAGAACAAGGGAGCACCTTGCTCTGATACCAATTGAAAGTGCTAGTTACCGACTAGAGGGGGGATAGGAGATTTTTATGAAAATTTTGAAATCACGAGTGCTTTGAAGACAAACAGGTAATCTGAACCTATATGATATGCAGCGGAATATAAACTACACTAGGCAAGCAATAGTCAAGCAAGCAATACAGTGAAAGCACGAAGACAAACAACGACTAGGTAGAAAGGATCAGAATGGAAGACAGTATGAAGCCAAACAGTTACAAGTCTTCACATGGTGAAGTCAAATGGATCAGGTAGGCAAGCAATGACTTCATGAAGAAAAACTGAAAAGTAAGGAGGTTAGGGGATATAACCAGTTGCTTGGTGAAGACAGGGATTTGGTAGACCAGTTCCAGTTGATGTGACAACTGTACGTCTATTTAGGGAGGCTCAGATTGAACTTAGAAGACTGTGTCTTCACCTTATTCCCCTAGAGCTAAGAACACTTAGTCCTCACCCTATCACTCAGGTAAGTCTTCAAGGTAGACTTCCAAACCTTCACAAACTCCGTTCACGGGAATCCACAATGACTCTTGGATCCTCAGAACGTGACGCCTAACCGGCTGGACGATGCACAATCCTCAAGTGTAACAAGTCTTCCGGTCACGCGGACAGAAAGACTTCAATGATGCCTAACACTCTTTGGCGCTATGTGTTTTGGGCTTTTTCCTTGCAAGGATCTCTCTCTGAAAGGCTTCAGAGGTGGGTTGCTCTCAAACGACAAAAGTCGTGCACTACCTCTGAGCAGCCACCAATTTATGGTGTAGGCAACCCAACTTAATATGTCTGAAATGACCCTGGGTCACTAAGGAACTGACACGTGTCCAACGGTTGAATTTCAAACACACACGGCAGCTTGACTTGGGCTACAAGCAAAGCTGACTCATCCAACTCTGGATAAGATTTTCTCTCATTGTCTTCGCTTGAAGACATAGGATTTGGTTGAGCATCACTTCAGTCATCTGACTCTGTTCACTTGGAACCCACCTAATAGTAGGGTGGTTCCTATGACTCAAGAAGGAAGAAAAGGAAACTATGAAAGAAACTATGTCTTCGCACTCCATAGTCTTCAAGTGAATGTCTTCATCGTCATTATCTTCACAATGTCTTCATGAACCACCATTGTATTCAATGTCTTCATACATTTTTAGGGGTCATTTCTGGTAGGTAGACCGAATCAGCGAGGGACTACTACATGTGTTATCCTGCAATTCTCACAAACACATTAGTCCCTCAACCATGTTTGTCGTCAATACTCCAAAACCAACTAGGGGTGGCACTAGATGCACTTACAATAATATATTGAGTAATGATAATGATTGGACACTTCCTGAACCAACTCCTAAGCCAACTCCGAAGAAAATTGGTATTCTATTTCTTAGTCCCGAAGATATGCAAGAGGCAAACAAATCTATTGAAGAAAAAGGTATTAAAGCCGAAGATGTTATGAATTTACCGCCTATTGAAGAAACACATGGTCTTGATAACCCGACACAGGTACTAGAGGTAAATTCTCTCTATATATTTGATGAAGGTGATATTCCTCATAATAAGTCTGCTAGTCAATGCTTGGATGAGTTTGATAAGTTTATTGTTAAACAAGAAAACTTCAATGCTTATGTTGGTAGACAATTGAAACATAATGCTTATATGGTTGAACACTTGAGTGATTATATGTCTAGAGTTAAAAGTGATCTTAAGCTTATTAGTAAGCATGATTCCATGGTTACAAATCAAGTAGAACAAGTACTTAGGCACAAGATGATTTGCTCAATGAGTTAAATAATAAGAACAATGATAATGCTGTTAGGGTTATGACAAGATGTGGTAAAATGACCCAAGAAACTTTGTATCCTGAGGGCCATCCTAAGAGAGTTGAGCAAGATTCTCAGAGAATTAATACTGATGCACCTAGTTCCTCTAATAAAAAGAAAAAGAATACTGATAGGACTTTGCAAGCTTCTAATGAACCCGTTATTGCCACACCTAAGAATCCAAATGATATTTCTATTTCTGATGCTGAGACACAATGTGGTGATGAACATGAACCCAATGATGATGTTAATGATGATGTTCATGTTGATGCTCAACCTAGTAATGATAATGATGTAGAGATTGAACCTGATGTTGATCTTGATAACCCACAATCAAAGAATCAACATTATGATAAGAGAGACTTCGTTACTAGGAAACATGGTAAAGAAAGAAAACCATGGGTTCAGAAACCCATGCTGAAAGAACATGTGGTGCCCCCATGTGTGGTTTTGGTAATTGATGACATTCTATATGGACTAATGGTTGCATTGATTTATATTTGAAGGATTTGTCCATAGGCATTTCTTGAAGTCCATGTGTTGGTTTCAAGGAGTTTATGAGTTGACCAAGGTGCTATTAAGGAATTATCCAAAGATTGGGCATGTGAGTGTTGAGCTTATTGCAGGCATGTCTTGAAGAAGAAGATTGCGTGATCATTCATGTTTACCATCAAGACATCATCCAAATGAAGAGGTTTGGAAAGATTCAAGGTTGATCAAGACTAAGTATAGAGAGTGATTCAAGTTGATCAACACACAAACCGTACAAGATGCACCGAGAGGGATCAAGTGATCCCATGGTATGGTAAGCATTGTCCATTGCACTTTGTGTAATAACCCATGGTCTACGTGAGAGTGCTATATGTGGAGTTAGGTATGTTTCCGTAGGCTTGCGTCAAGAAGAAGATATCATACAACCCATGGAGAGGATGACATCAAGTGGTGCGGTGTGCAAGGTCAAGTGGAGCATAACGAAGAGATCAAAAGCTTGCCGTCCATTGTGGTGTCAATGAACTTATCAAGATGTGCCAAAGAGTGGCTCACCCATAGTGGATATGGGGGAGCATCAACTAGTCTTCATCGAGCCAACACAATCAAGAAAGGTGGTCCAACTTGAGGGAGTCAAGATCGTCATCATCTAGCTCAAGTGGACTATGTGCAAGGAAAAAGTTTGCCCTTGATAGGTTTCCTACTTTACTGGTCTCATGGTGGTAGTTGGAAGACCGGGTTATAGGATTGATAAAGGGGGCTCTTGATGAGTAGCTTGATCGTTTCATTCATAGAGAGCTCAAACCATTGCATCCTTGCATCATCTTTATTGGTTCTTCTCCTTGTGAGATTTAGAGCTTATGTTCATCTTGATGACAAGCTTGAGTTCATTGAAAAAGGTGTTCACATGCATCTTCTATGATGTTTTCGATGTTCGAGGTTATGCCGGTTCTTCTCTTTTGGAGGTTTCTCTCCTCTATATCTTAGGCATACCTCCCCTTCCTCTTTGTCAACTATCCAACAAGCTTGAGTTTGCTCAATTTGGAGCTCATATGCAAATGTTGTGACTGTTTTGGTCCAACCTGTTTCTTCTATTTTGCTTGGGCTATTTTGCAGCACCCAAGTGGTAGTACCGCTTAGTACCGCATGAGGTACTTCCGTTGTGGACTACCGCTGACACTACCGGTTGGGCAAAGTCTTTTGTGCATGTTTCTGTTGCCTATTTTCTCTAAGCAGTAGTAGAGCGGTAGTACTGCACCCCTGAGTGGTAGTATCGCTTGTGTTTCAATGGTTGTGCTTGTTTCTGTTGCTTGTTTTCTCTAAGCGGTAGTACTGCTCCTCCAAGCGGTAGTATCGCTTGTGCACAACCAGTGGGCATAACAGTTGGATTCAGGGGTGCCTATTTAAGGGGGCCTTCTTCCCCAATGGACCCTATCCTTTGAGCTCGCATTTGCTCCCCATTATTGACCTGCTTCGAGCTTGCTATCTCTCAATCGCTCCGTGGATTCTTTCTAGTTTTTGGCGAAAAGGAGAGAGGAGATCTAGACCTATGTTTCCACCAATCACTTTGTCCTCTATGTGAGGGTAACCCTTTGGATCTAGATCTTGGAGTTCTTCATGTTCTCTTCTTCGTTCTTCCTCTCACTTTCCTCCCTAGCATTTGTTGCTTTGGTGGGATTTGGGAGAGAAGGACTTGGGCACTCCATGTGCCTTTTCAGCATTTGGTGCATCTGTTTGAGTTCTCCATGGTGATATGTAGAAGTTTCAAGTTGAGAAGCTTATCTCTCTTGGGTGCTTGGTACCCTTGAGCTTGTTCCTCTTGGGTGCCTTGATGCCCTACATGGTTGGTGGTGTTCGGAGCTCAATCATTGTTGTGTAAATCTCCTGGAAAGCATCAGGGTCACCAATTAGGTTGTGGAGATCACCCCGAGCAATTTGACGGGTTCTGGTGACCGCCCCCAAGGGTTGCCAAAGTGTACGGGTTCGGTGACCGCCCCAAGGGTCTCCATTTGTACGGGTTCTATGACCGCCCTCAAGGGTCCCTTAGTGGAATCACGACATCTTGAATTGTGCAAGGGCGTGAGGAGATTACAATGGCCCTAGTGGCTTCTTGGGGAGCATTGTGCCTCCACACTGCTCCAAACAGAGATTAGCATCCGCAAGGGTGCGAACTTCGGATACATCGTCATCTCCTCGTGCCTCGGTTATCTCTTACCCGAGCCCTTTACTTATGCACTTTACTTTGTGATAGCCATGTTGTTTCTTGTCATATATGTTGCTCTCACCTAGTTGTTTATCTTGCTTAGCATAAGGTTTTGGTGCACATAGGTGAGCCTAGTTGTTGTAGGTTTTGTGCTTGACAAATTAACCACTAGGTCTATTCCGCATTTGTTCAAGCCTAAATCATAGTTATTTTAAAGCGCCTATTCACCCCCTCTAGGCGACATCGATGATCTTTCATATGCCTTTTCCTCCTAAGCCATCCAAGAAAAAGGATGATGAGGATTTTGAGCGCTTTGCTGAAATGATTAGACCTATATTTTTGCGTATGCGTTTGACTGATATGCTTAAAATGCCTTCTTATGCTAAGTATCTGAAAGATATTGTTACAAATAAAAGAAAGACACCAGAAGTTGAAATTTCCACCATGCTTGCGAAATATACTTTTAAGGGTGGAATACCAAAAAAAACTAGGAGATCCAGGGGTACCAACTATAGCATGCTCCATTAAAAGAAACTACGTTAAAACTGCTTTATGTGATCTTGGAGACGGTGTTAGTGTTATGCCTTTCTCTTCATATCGTAGACTTGATTTGAATAAGTTGACACCTAGTGAAATCTCTTTGCAAATGGCTGATAAATCAACTGCTATACCCATCTGTATCTGTGAGGATGTGCCTTTTCTGGTTGCAAAGGTTACTATCTTAACAAACTTTGTTATTCTTGATATTCCCGAGGAAAACAGCATGTCGATCATCCTTGGTAGATCCTTTTTGAATATTGCAGGTGCTGTTATTGATTGCAACAAAGGCAATGTCACTTTTCATGTTAATGGTAATGAGCATACCGTACACTTCCCAAAGAAACAACCTCAACTTCATAGTATCAATTCTGTTGGAAAAATTTCAACTATTACTATTGGAGGTTTTGAATTCCGTCTTCCTACTATCAAAAAGAAATATCACATTCTTATTGTTGGGGACATGCATATCCCCGTTGAGGTAACCTAGTGTTATTCGAAAATTCTCCGGTTTTCATGTTATTTGAAAGAGGTTTGTTAATAAGACTTGATCAACCTTGTTAATGGATTCCTTTTGATGAGCATGAGATGGATGAATTTATAAAGCACAACTCCCTGTACACACTTTTCACTTTATGTTATTTAGAATAAATAAATAAATAAAAGTATTTTCTGTCAGTTTTCTGAATTATCCGTGAAAAAATGTCTCGAAAAAAATATATTCTCCAAATGCCCTGAAAATTTAGTATGACTTTTTTATAGAATATTTGAGAATTTCTTGCACTGAGAACACACTAGGGGGCATCACCAGTGGGCCACAAGGACGGAGGGCGCGCCCTACCCCCTGGGTGCGCCCCCCTGTTGATGTAGGGTAGAACCCTAGATGCCCGATCTTTCACGATTGGAGGGGATCCTACGAAGAACACAAAGAACACGAGGGAAATCACGAGGGGAAACACGAGAAAATCACTCAAACCAACAAGAGATGGTCACACATGTGATAGATCCATGAACACAAAGGGATACACGATCCAAATCCAACAAAGGATGATACAAGTGGCTAGTTCATCTCCATGAGGAGGTCTTGAAGGTCATCCCATGAATGGGGTCTTGAATCCAAGATGGATCTTCTTCGAAGAGGAGTAGATCCATATGGATGAGCAAGGCTCTATCTCAAATGAGCTAAACCTATGCTAACCCTAACTAGGAGGAGGTGGAGGAGTATATATAGTCTAGGTCCACGAAGGGGTAAGTGGGAGAGGGATACAGCCTCGGGCCCAATCTCTGTGCGCAGACAAGCGTCGGACGTCCGATGGCTGTCGGTCGTCCGGTCGCTCGCGAGCGTCCGGTTGTCCGCAAGTCTTCAGACTTCCGATGTTTTGTGTCTAGTCCGATAGTGTCGGACGTCTGGTTGGCGTCGGTCGTCCGGGCGCTGATGAGTGTTGGACGTCTGATGTCTGGTGGTCGTCCAGGCGCTGTAGGTTGCCTCGTCTGGAGATGATCTGGCTGGTGGAGTCTCCAGGCGTCAGACGTTCGGAGATCATTGGTCGTCCGGAGGTCGTCAGACGTCCGAGAGCTGTAGCTTCCTGGCATCTCTTCCTCTTGTTCCTCGCGCTTGGTGTCCTCTCCGTCTTGTCCAATGCTCCTAGTTGTTCCATGGCCTTCCTCTTGGTTCCTGGTCATGCATAGCACATATGTTTGAGATAGTAGCCATGTCACACATGTGGAAAGTGAAGATTTGGAGAGGAGCGAGTTGACCTTGTGTCCAATGGCGTATGTTGGAGGTCTCGTCATATCTCCACTTGGGGCTTGGAGAGTAGTCGGAGTGTACATGGGGATGAATGTGGGATGGTCCGCATCATCTCCCCCTCCCCCTTGGGGAAGATCCGACCTTAGATCGTGATCCTCATCACCATGGAAACAGTTGTCATGGATGGACTTGTAGTTGGACGAAGTTGAAGGCATGACGCAGTCCAAGTACTCCAAGGTGTCTCCGGTATGTGGTACATGCAAAATGAGCAAACACAAGCGACACTCGGAAATACAATGGTTAGCGCACACAAAGTGTCCATCAATTAAGCGTGAGTCCGTGTGAAGAGATAGTGCGTGGCAAGGCACAAGATGCTTATCCAAAAGATGTAGAATGATACGTAAAGCATTCATGGGGTAATTAGCATGGTGCACAAAGCGACAAATTTTACCATTGTGTAAAATGATGTCATAGGGAGATGGTTTATCAATAGCATGAATATGGCAATGGATGCTCAATATGTGTATGCTATCATGCAATTGATGGTGGACACTATGATCATGATGTATGAATATGCCTTCAAGGAAGATCACAACAAATTTGCTAAGGAAGTGCACAAGCTCATATATCATGGATGACATGGGAATACAATATGCAACAAGGCAATTATAATGTGTGTCAATCCACTCATAAGATGCAAATTTTTTATGTGTATGATATGTCCATCGAGCATGACATGTGTGAGCACAATCAACAAATATGGATATGTTGGTGCAATGTGTCAAAGGAGTGTTGATGTACCAACGCTCGATGTCGTGGCATGAGTGGAGGTTCGAAGGTTCATCCAATAAGTCCGAGCGCTCCTCAACTTGAAGGTCCCAAGGGTCCATCTCCAATGTTGCTCCTCCATCCGATAGATATAACATGTAGACAAGAAGAAGGAGAGAACAATGAAAGAATGACCCGTCCAATGTGCGTATGTGAGGATGGCTCAAAGGGAAGGAGTTCACCTCATGAATTTTCCCGAAGATGTTGAAGTTGCACATGATGTATGCCTTCTCATAACCAAAATGTCTCGTGATTGTACCGCCTTGTGAATCCTTTAAAATGAAAGAACATGACAAACACTCGAAAAAACAAATGAGGTTAGCGGAAGTGCAAAACCTAACATTCGTGTGGTAAGATACCAAACAAGTGTATTGCATAGAATGGAGGCATATGATGTGAGAACAACCAAATACAATAGGCTCAAGTAAACAATCATGCTTCACAAGTAATATGTCTAAGTCTCCATGATCAATAAGCATAGCAAGTTGTCACTCAATACAAGGTGATATGAGAGATGCAACTAATGGAGACAAGAGACAATGATCATGACAAATTAAGTGAGAGGCATCAACATATATGTCATCAACCCAAGAAAGAAAGTAAGAGTGGAACATGGGTGATGCAACAAAGCAAACAATCATATGAATCAAGTCATGCAAGCTAGTAGTGCGAAGATGCAACATACTAGAGGTAATCATGGCAATCATGTCATGGGTGCAAATAGTGGGCATGAACAGTTCACATGTCATATAACAAGCATGAAAGCAAGATATGAGGAAAGTATCATCATTGTATTGGCAAGAAGTCCTAGGTAAATAGCAATGGAACATCATGACTCTCCCAACACAAGAATCAACAATAGCATGGGGCACAAAGAAATCATGGCAATAGCTATAAGTATCTCCACCAAGCATGCAAATACACATAGAAGTAGAATAATGGTAAGTCATGGGTAGATGCAAGCAAGGGTCACAATTGCATGGCAAAATCATGTAAATAGGCATAACATGCAAAGTGAACATGATAGTATGGGCATAATGTGACAAGTGGTAAATATCCCATAGCCGTGTGAGAGACAAGTAAAAGAGATGCGTGTAGTCGTTGCGTGAAGAGAACGGTGGGAAGGACAATCCATGTGATCCCAAATTGTCGTTGCTCTCGAGAGCTCGTTTCGTCAACTCTTGGGATTGAGATGTTGATGAGTATACGTGAGTACCTACACAAAACAAAGACAAAGGGAAAATTATGTGTGCGTGGTATATTTACATATCATCCATCATGATGCGCACGTTCTTGTGTTGGTTAGTACAAAATATACAATGCTCAAATAAATGAGATGCGTGATATAGAAACATGTCATCCATCATTATGGGTTTGTTGTTATGTATTTCATAATGGAGACTCAAAGGATGTAATGCATCATGAGAAATATCTAGAGAATTGTTATTCATGGAATGCGCGCATATGGTGCACACAATCATGGTAATCATGCAAGTTATGGAATGCATCAAGATCTCCTAGTATGTATGAGGAAACTATGGGGGTCTCCTCATGATCATTAGTGGAAGCATCACATGGAGAGTATTGAAAACATCCAAAACAAAGCATATTTGGTTCTATGTGATCATGGCATGGCATAGTAGATGAATTGCGCAAATCATGTAAAGTAAGCATGGCAATATCATCGCATGAAAAACGAAAGCCAATGACCATCATCTCGTCATCTATGCCATAAGTGCAAATGGGATTTATTTTAATGGGGCATGCATAGGTACTATGTTGACATTGTGATGAAACAATATGAGAGATCTCATTCATAGCATATGACGAGTTCAAAGGATTGTCAAACATGAAGTGACCAATAGAATTTCCACATGATACCCTATGGAGCATAGCATCACAAGTAGGCAATTCAACACACTCATCATCGTATTCATCATAAATGGTGGCATATCGAAACAAGACATAGTATGTGATGAATCCATAGGGTTATCACCATCATGGGAGCAATCGATGTCAAGAGAGTCCACTAGTGGGAAAAGAGAAGCACCATCACCTATGTTACCTATGGAGCGTCGCTCATGTGTTGTTGGTGAGGTGTCGAAGATCCACTCATTGTCATCTTCATCTTGATGGAACCATGTGGGGGGTGCATCATCGTCCACCATGGCCATCATCATCTCCATTGGAGGGATGGACTCATAGAGGATAGGCAAGTCGTCATGTAGGAGACCTATCACCAAGGAACAAAACACCCTTGGATTAGAGGTTAAGTTGTTAGAAATCATAGTGGCCTCACATGTCGTGTCAACTACCTCACTCACTAAGTGTTGTGGCTCACTCACTCCCTCTTGGATGCTACACTCATATGGTTGGTGGAGTCACTCAAATGGCTCTCAACCTCGCATAGGGTGTGTGGCATGCTCTCATGTGTGGGGCTAGTGGTGGTCACACTCATCCTCTCATAGGAAATGCTCTCAATGTCACGTATGGTGGAGTCACTCATGTCACTCATGTGGTAGTGGCTCTCCTCACATGGCACTTGGGGCATCTCTTCATATGTGGGTGTCGGAGAGATGTTGGTGCAAATGTCTCCATGCTCAACTCCTATTGCCACCTTGGTTGAAGGGATAGTCCCATGCTCAACCTCCTTGTCACTGTCTTGTTCTTGGAGGCCCATATGATGTGGCACCTCGTAGCTCGTCTCCATGACCGAAGGGAATTTCCCATGCTCGGTCATCTTTCTTGAGGGGCTTCCGAAGATGGAAGTGTCTCCCTCGCTTGTAGGTGGTTGCCTTGTTGTTGAAGCCGTTGTAGGCTGATACGTCTCCAACGTATCTATAATTTATGAAGCATTCATGCTATATTATTATTTGTTTTGAATGTTTGTGGGCTTTATTATACACTTTTATATTACTTTTGGGACTAACCTATTAACCGGAGGCCCAACCCATATTGTTGTTTTATTGCCTATTTCAGTATTTCGAAGAAAAGGAATATCAAACGGAGTCCAAACGGAATGAAACCTTCGGGAGCGTGATTTTTGGAACGAACGTGATCCAGGAGACTTGGAGTTGAAGTAAAGGAAGCTTCGAGGTGGCCACGAGGGTGGGGGGGCGCCCCCTACTGGACGCGCCCCCCTGTCTTGTGGGCCCCTCAAGACTCCCCCGACCGACTTCTTTCGCCTATATATTCCCATATACCCTAAAACCATCAAAGACAACAATAGATCGGGAGTTCCGCCGCCGCAAGCCTCTGTAGCCACCAAAAACCTCTCGGGAGCCTGTTCCGGCACCCTGCCGGAGGGGGGGGGGATCCCTCACCGGTGGCCATCTTCATCATCCGACGCTCTCCATGATGAGGAGGGAGCAGTTCACCCTCGGGGCTGAGGGTATGTACCAGTAGCTATGTGTCTGATCTCTCTCTCTCTCTCTCTCTCTCTCTCTCTCTCTCTCTCTCTCGTGTTCTCTCTATGGCACGATCTTGATGTATCACGAGCTTTGCTATTATAGTTGGATCTTATGATGTTTCTCCCCCTCCACTCTCATGTGATGAATTGAGTTTTCCCCTTTGAAGTTATCTTGTCGGATTGAGTCTTTAATGATTTGAGAACACTTGATGTATGTCTTGTCGTGCTTATCTGTGGTGACAATGGGATATCACGTGATCCACTTGATGTACGTTTTGGTGATCAACTTGTGGGTTCCGCCCATGAACCTATGCATAAGGGTTGGCACACTTTTCGTCTTGACTCTCCGGTAGAAACTTTGGGGCACTCTTTGAAGTACTTTGTGTTGGTTGAATAGATGAATCTAAGATTGTTTGATGCATATCGTATAATCATGCCCACAGATACTTGAGGTGACAATGGAGTATCTAGGTGACATTAGGGTTTTGGTTGATTTGTGTCTTAAGGTGTTATTCTAGTACGAACTCTTGAATAGATCGATCCGAAAGAATAACTCTGAGGTGGTTTCGTACCCTACCATAATCTCTTCGTTTGTTCTCCGCTATTAGTGGCTTTGGAGTGAATCTTTGTTGCATGTTGAGGGATAGTTATATGATCCAATTATGTTATTATTGTTGAGAGAACTTGCACTAGTGAAAGTATGAACCCTATGCCTTGTTTCCTACCATTGCAATACCGTTTACGCTCACTTTTATCATTAGTTACCTTGCTGTTTTTATATTTTCAGATTACAAAAACCTATATCCATCATCCATATTGCACTTGTATCACCATCTCTTCGCCGAACTAGTGCACCTATACAATTTACCATTGTATTGGGTGTGTTGGGGACACAAGAGACTCTTTGTTATTTGGTTGCAGGGTTGTTTGAGAGAGACCATCTTCATCCTATGCCTCCCATGGATTGATAAACCTTAGGTCATCCACTTGAGGGAAATTTGCTACTGTCCTACAAACCTCTGCACTTGGAGGCCCAACAACGTCTACAAGAAGAAGGTTGTGTAGTAGACATCATAGGCGTACTCGTGGTAAGTAGGAGAAGATGCCGTACGTCCAAAGGTAAAGATGCCTTGATAGAACTTGGTGGAGATGCCGAAGTGGTGGTGGTAGCCATAGCTCTGTCTTGGTGGTGCTCGCCTCGTGGTCTTCTCTTTTTCTCATGAAGCTTGGACTTATCATGAAGTAGGGCTTGTTGGGACTTGTACATTTGTGCTTGGCGAGCATCTTCATGATGATGGTGCCATTGTCATACTTGAGCTCGATGGTATTCATCATCGTCGTGCACATGATGCTTGGAGGTGACTTGCCCTTCATGAGGATCACGAAAGTGATGGTGGTTGCCATGTAGATGTGGACATGGATGAATTGCACTTGCATCGCTTGGGCGCTCCGAAGATGATCGACTTGGCCGCTGCCTCCTTGAAGATGACTAAGGGGAAGTAGACTTGTTTAAGGCCCGAATCTCCTCCATCCTTGCATCTTGATCGTCCTTTTGTGCGGAAAGCTTGTTGTCGATGTAGTCCCTTTTCCTTGCTTCGGAGTGACGAATGTCGATGGAGAGGTTCTCGATGCGCTCTCGCAATCTTGATCGTGCGCCTTGCATTTGTCGTTGTAGATCGAAGATGGACGCTTTGGTGATGTAGTTGTTCACGCCGTCGTTGTTCTCGAAGACCGGAGATGAAATGCCTTTCCTATCCATCACAAGACTCGAGCAAATATGAGTGGAAGAAAGGAGAGAACTATACCAAATGTACCTTGACGGATGTTGAAAATGGATCAATGATCACTCAATGATGTAACAAGGAAATAGCACAATTGGTACAGATCTTGTCAATTTCTCACACCTACACAAGTAAGGTTTATGGTGGAGCTCGGTGAGGATAGTGGCAAAATTTTTTGATGCAAAATGTTAGCAAGAGTCAATAATGTTGAAAGAGATTCACAAATTCGCAAGCGAAACAAGTAGACCAATAGCGATATGTAGCACATGGAAACACACACACGGATAGATAAATGGGGTCGTGCAACCAAGGAATGAGCTCAAAATGTGGAATCCACGGAAAATGCTCTTGTTGCACAACTCTAGAGAGACACTAGCACGATTGCTCAATAGGTGGATACGACACTTGTGCACAACCTATAGGAGACAAAAATGTAGCAACTTCCTATTCCAAGTATGCTATGTATGTATGGTTCCCGGTGTTTCACAAGATGATCCTAGATGATCGGATATGACAATCTTATATGCAATGTGGTATGATTCTATGGCACTTGCTTACAAGCTCTTTGTTCACTCTTTTTCTTTGCTTAAAAGCTTTTCTTTTGTATGGCCACTTTTGCACAATGCACAAACCAAGATAGGAATTGTATATGCGGGAACAAACTTGTGACACAAGATATGATATGATGATACCAATATGATATGGTATGTATGCAATGGGAGGTCTAGATCACTAATGTGCACAAGTAACGTTGCCGGCAATACTCAATGGCTAGTCTCGATAGGCAAGTGACGCAAAATGGGCTAGGGGTTAACAATGCAATTGCAAGGGGCATGTACAATGATGTCGTCAGGGTTACCGTTCCTTGCTTACGGTTGATGGTGTCAAAATGATGAAGTGGTCCATGTCGATGATGACCTCGTGGCAATGATGAGTGGCGGTGTTTTTGATGTAGAACCATTCCTAATTAGCCGAAACACCTTAGGAAACAGAAAAACCGCAAACTCAAAATCTCAAATGTCAAATGTCAAATGGTGGTAGCGGAAAGCGGTGGTGGTTTTGCTCTTGGCAATGTGGAAGTGGAATGATGGACTATACACGTGTCGGAGTTGAAGTTGCCGTCCCTAAGTAGCCAAAACACCTTAGGAGATACAAGCCACAACTCAAACAAGCTCAAACAACAATTGGGTTAAGTTGGGTTGGTGAAATGTATAGTGGGCAAGGTTATGCGGAAGTAACCGTCCCTAAGTAGCCGAAACACCTTAGGAGACTCGAATCACTACTCAAGCACCCACTAATGCTATGGCAAGCAAAATTGGTTAGGTTGCAGAAGTCAGTGGTGGTGTAGCGGATGATGTGGTGGAAGGCCTAGGCAAAGATGCCAAAGTTCGGAAAATTTGATGGAGTCAAATGATGTTGGAAGTATTTTTTTGGGATATGGGATGTGAATAGCTTCAAAACGAGCTAAATAACGTCAAAATCAGAGTTCGCATGAATTAGTTATGGCCGAAACAAAAATCAGCCGAACTCAGTTTTCACAGGGGCCGGACGTCCAATAAGGGTGAGACGACCGGTGGCTGGAGCGCGGGACAGACGTCCGAAAAAGGCCGAAAATCTGATGTTTTGGTACTGGAACGGGGGTGTCGGACGTCCGGTGATGGTCGGTCATTCGATGGTTCTTGGGTGTCGGACGTCCGATGAAGTGTCGGTCGTCTGGTGGGTCTGGGTCAACGCGAGATGCGAATTTCGGGACGCGCTTTTTGGTGGAAATTGGGGATTTTGGGGTCAAAATTGAAGAGATTTCGTGGATAAAAGATGGGGAAACTTGGGGAAATGCTAGATCCACTCAAAACCAAGCAAATCCATGGATCAAAATCAACAAAACATCATCAAACCAACAAATCACAAAAAAAAATTGAGACTATTTTTGGTGGGGATTTTCGAAATTGGGGAAGAATACAAGAAAATTAGGCTACAAAAAGAGGGGTAGGAGCTCCAAATTTGTGATAAACCTTGCTCTAATCCAAGATGATGTAGGGTAGAATCCTAGATGCCCGATCTTTCACGATTGGAAGGGATCCTATGAAGAACAGGACGAACACGAGAGAAAACGCGAGGGAAATCACGAGGGGATACACGAGAGAATCACTCAAACCAACAAGAGATGGCCACACATGTGCTAGATCCATGAACACAAAGGGATACACGATCTAAATCCAACAAAGGACGATACAAGTAGCTAGTTCATCTCCATGAGGAGGTCTTGAGGGTCATCCCATGAATGGGGTCTTGAATCCAAGATGAATCTTCTCCGAAGAGGCCGCGGTCTCTCGCGAGGAGTAGATCCGTATGGATGAGCAAAGCTCTATCTCAAATGAGCTAAACATATGCTAACCCTAACTAGGAGGAGGTGGAGGAGTATATATAGTCTAGGTCCACGAAGGGGTAAGTAGGAGAGGGATACATGGGCCTCGGGCCCGATCTCTCTGCATAGACACGTGGCGGTCGTCCACGGTTGTCGGTCGTCCGGTCGCTCATGGGCGTCCGTTTGCTCGGAAGTCTTCGGACTTCCGATGTTTTGGCTCTGGTCGAGTAGTGTCGGACGTCCGGTCGGCGTTGGTCGTCCGGGCGCTGATGAGTGTAGGACGTCCGGTGTCTGGCGGTCGTCCGGGCGCTGTAGGTTGCCTCGACTGGAGACGATCTGGCTGGTGGAGTCTCCAGGCGTCGAACGTCCGGAGATCATCGGTCGTCCGGAGGTCGTCAGACGTCCAAGAGCTATAGCTTCCTGGCAGCTCTTCCTCTTGTTCCTCGCGCTTGGTGTCCTTGCTGTCTTGTCCAATGCTCCTAGTTGTTCCATGGCCTTCCTCTTGGTTCCTGGTCATGCATAACACATATGTTTGAGGTAGTAGCCATGTCTCACATGTGGAAAGTGACAATTCGGAGAGGAGCGAGTTCACCTTGTGTCCAATGGCGTATGTTCGAGGTCTCGTCATATGTCCTCTTGGGGCTTGGAGAGTAGTCAGAGTGTACATGGGGATGAGCGTGGGATGCTCCGCATCACCTGTCTTGTGGGCCTCACATGTGTCCCCTCTACTTATTCCAGCAACATCCACTTCATGTTCCTCTAGAAAAATCATCCCGTAGCTCAAACTCATGTTCTTGCTCATTTTTCTGCCATTTTCAATCTCCTTGCTCAAAGCTCGATTCACAAAACTGTTTTGGTGGATTGTACTTCGCTATGTGACTCTTCCAATGGTCTAATTAGTTTTTTTCTAGTGCTTTATTTATTGCAAATTCTTGCTGCTGAGGTGACCCTTTTTTTGAGCTTACATGTCAAATATATATGGTCCAAAGTAGTTTTGATGCATGATATAGCCTCTAGGAACTTGTAGGAGTAGTTACTATCAATCTTGTTGAGCTTGGTTCACTTTTATTTTGAGTCGCTAAAAATTTCAAAAAAATTCAGAGGGAGAAAATGATGAGAAGATTGTTGAGAGGCTCCTCGAGCCGGGGTTCAAAGGAAAAAGAAAATGAAGAGAAGGAAAAACCCAAGTATAACCTTCCTCGCATTGCGGAGGTTCGGCCGTGTGAATGGCCAAGTGATGCATTCTTGGATGCACCTGGAATTTATGAAGATTTCTATTACTTGGCTGAGAATGCAAGCATCACCGACTTCCTCCACGACCAGTGTGATCAGTACCTCCTACTCACAAATAATTTCATGCAAAATTTTCATTTTCATGCTAGGAGATCACCACCCGCGGTAGAATTTTATTAATATGATGAGCATAAGGAGATGACGCTTTATGATTTTTGTGAGGTTTGCAAATTAGCTTTTGAGGGCAGAGTCGAGGAACCACGTCCTAGTGATGTGGAAGGTTTTATTAATGAAGTTACCGTAGGGGAAAGGAGAAAGGTGTTGGAAGCAAGAGTGTCTACTTTACATTTTCCTGTTCTACACTACTACTCATTATTTGCGGGTAGATGTTTAATTGGTCACAGGGACAGTGGAGGCCTTAGTGCTCCTGACCTTGCCATTTTGCGCCATGCTTTACTTCGTGATAGAACTTTCAGTCTAGGCACTATGATTGCTAAATAGTTGAGTTTAACCATACAAAGGGTCCTATTTTCAGAGGTATCTTCGCCTCCCGCCTTGTTAGACGCTTCCAGATACCCATTAGGCACGATGAAAAAGAGGAGAAGTTGCTACCCACTATATACTTAGATTATGAAATCATGGTAGCACATAAGTTTATTCGCTATGATAAGGAAAAGAGACTCACTTATAACCTGGTATAGCGAGGATACTTTTCAGATTATTACCTTGCCTGCACCTACTTTGTTCGACATTCATTTAGGCAGGTACTTTGTTTTGCCCGCGGATATTCACGCATTCCGGGAGGGGACACGATCCCCAGATCCTGAGCCAGAGCAATCACCTGATCCTTATCAGGAGTCCATTTATCAATGGGAGCCGCAGGGAGCTTACTAACCAGTGGAACCCTAAGTTCCTCCTCAGTACACCGGAGAGGGATACTTTGAACCATGGGCTTCGACCAACTTAGTCCAAAAGCCCAAGCTTGGGGGAGTACGTATTTCTCACCGACATTACATTCATGTTCACACACTCGTCCTATTAGTCGGTGTTCATACTTTTTCATTGTAATATCCATGCTAGTTTATTTTCTTTCTCTCTCTTTCTTCCTTTGTGTTTGAAAAACTTTGAGAAAAAAATAGTTGTAGCTTCTAGCTAGTTTACTTTCCATGTTTACTTAGTAGTAGTATGAAAGAAAACCCCAAAAGATTTCTCGTTCTTCTTTTGCTTATTGGGAGCTTTCTCGTCTAAATAGGTTTTCTCATTCTTGTTTTACTTCCTTTAGAAAAACAAAAAATCCAAAAACATTTCAGTGTGTTTGTTTGAAATTCTTTTCTTTTCTTTGGGGGTCGAGAGAGAATACCACGATGAAAATGAAGAGTGGCTCTCATATGCATTATTGTTGATCTAACAAAGAGCCCATGTTACCTTGTCTTCTCCTTTGGATAAATATTTGCATATTACAGACTAGTCCAATGCACGTGCACCATTATTATTATCCACACTGTTCGGTCATGCAAGTGAAAGGCAATAATGATGATATATGATGAAATGATTGAGATGAGGAAAAGCTAGTATGAACTCGACCTATCTTGTTTTTATAAATATGATTAGTTCATCGTTCCTGATTCAACCTATTATGAATGAAACATGTTTGCAATGACAATTAGAGATTATAGTTACTCATGCCATGCTTAATTGGCTAGGAGTTTACAATGGTTTACCTTACGTGACAACATGCTATCAAAATGGTTGCGATGTAGTATGATAGGATGGTATGCTCCTTTGAATGATTTGAGTGACTTGACTTGGCACATGGTCACGTGTGTAGTTGAAACAGAATCAACATAGCCTCCACGATATTTATGTTCATGGTGATTTATATCCTACTCATGCTTGCACTCATTGTTGGTTAATCCCAATGCATGTTCATGACTGTTGTCGCTCTCTAGTTGGTTGCTCCCCAGTCTCTTTCTAGCCTTCACTTGTACTAAGAGGGAATACTGCTGGTGCATCCACTTCCATAAACCCCAAAGTTGTTCCATATGAGCCGACCATACATACCTATATGTGGTATTTACCTACCGTTCTAAGTAAATTTGCATGTGCCAAACTCTAAACCTTCAAATGAAATTCTGTTTTGTATGCTCGAATTGCTTATGTAGCAACTAGGGTTGTCTATATCTTCCATGCTAGGTGGATTATTCTCACGATGAGTGGACTCCGCTCATCATTCACGAGAAAATGGCTAGTAATCGGGATGCCCAGTCGCATGCTCAAATCAAATCAAAATATAATTGCAAACAAAACTCCCCCAGGGTTGTTGTTAGCTGGATGGTACCCGTTGTTTTGGACTAGCCGTGGAGTGTGCTTGTTGGTGGTGGAGGAGTATAAACTTTACCATTCTAGCCTATAATGTATGTAGCATGGAAGATACCGAGATCTCTTGGTTGTTATGTTGACAATGAAAGCATACTACTCAAAATATTAGTTATCTCTGTTTCAAAAACTCGAGCTCTGGCACCTCTGTAAATCCCTGCTTCCCTCTGCGAAGGGCCTATCTATTTACTTTTATGCTGAGTCATCATCCTCTTATAAAAAGCACCAGTTAGAGAGCACCACCGTCATTTGTATGTGTTGTTATTAATTGATATTGAGTATGACTGTGACTGGATCTCTTTTGCCATGAATTACAATGTCTAGGCAGCCCTAGATCTTCAGGGGTGCTCTCCATTTATGTTTGGCGGTCTTAGAAAGAGCTAGCGAGATACCATCATGTTATATCATATCATGATTGTTTTGAAAAAGTGTTGTCATCTGAGATTTATTATTATTACTCGCTAGTTGATTATGCCATTGATATGAGTAAATGTGAGACCTAAATGTTATTGCGAATATGGTCAGTTCATAATCTTTGCTGAAAACTTGAATGCTGGATTTACATATTTGCAACAACAAGATCAAATAGAGTTTGTAAAAGTTTTTCTTTATCACTTTTAGTTTATCAACTGAATTGTTTAAGGACAAGCAATGGGTTAAGCTTGGGGGAGATGATACGTCTCCAACGTATCTACTTTTGCAAACTCATTTGCCCTTGTTTTGGACCCTAATTTGCATGATTTGAATGGAACTAACCCGGAGTGACGTTGTATTCAGCAGAATTGCCATGGTGTTATTTTTGTGCAGAAATAAAAGTTCTCAGAATGACCTGAAACTTTACGGAGATCATTTTTGGAATAAATAAAAAATATTGGCGAAAGAATCAACCGAAGGGGACCCACACCCTAGCCACAAGGGTGGAGGGTGCGCCCACCCCCTTGGGGCGCGCCCTCTGGTCTTGTGGCCCCCCTGGGCCTCCACCGACCTCAACTCCAACTCCATATATTCACGTTCGGGGAGAAAATAAATCAGAGAGAAGGATTCATCGTGTTTTACGATACGGAGCCGTCGCCGCCTCCTGTTCTTCCTCGGGAGGGCACATCTCGAGTCCGTTTTGGGCTCCGGAGAGGGGAAACCGTCACCGTCTTCATCATCAACCATCCTCCATCACCAATTTCATGATGCTCACCGTCGTGCGTGAGTAATCCCATCGAAGGCTTGCTGGAAGGTGATGGGTTGGATGAGATTTACCATGTAATCGAGTTAGTTTTGTTAGGGTTTGATCCCTAGTATCCATTATGTTCTAAGATTGTTGTTGCTATGACTTTGCTATGCTTAATGCTTGTCGCTAGGGCCCGAGTGCCATGATTTCAAATCTGAACCTACTATATTTTCATGAATATATGTGAGTTCTTGATCCTATCTTGCAAGTTATAGTCACCTACTACATGTTATAATCCGGCAACCCCAGAGTGACAATAGTCGAGACACTTCCCGGTGATGACTGTAGTTTGAGGAGTTCATGTATTCACTAAGTGCTAATGCTTTGGTCCAATACTCTATTAAAAGGAGGCCTTAATATCCCTTAGTTTCCAATAGGACCCTGCTGCCATGGGAGGGTAGGACAAAAGATGTCATGCAAGTTCTTTTCCATAAGCACGTATGATTATATTCAGAATACATGCCTACATTATATTGATGAATTGGAGCTAGTTCTGTGTCACCCTAGGTTATAACTATTGCATGATGAATGCCATCCGACATAATTATCCATCATTGATCCATTGCCTACAAGCTCGTTTCATATTTATCCTTGCTAAGTTACTTTTTCGTTGCCACTGTTATGCTTGATATAAAACTGCTATTGTTACTTTTGCCACCATTACTGTCACTTCCATACTACTTTGCCACTAAATACTTTGATATTAAGTCTTTTAGGTGTGGTTGAATTGAGAACTCAACTGCTAATACTTGAGAATATTCTTTGGCTCCCCTTGTATCGAATCAATAAATTTGGGTTGAATACTCTACCCTCAAAAACTGTTGCGATCCCCTATACTTGTGGGTTATCAAACCCCCCTCCGACAGATCGCCAGAAAAGGCCCCCAAGATGGTATCTCACGGGAACAAAAGGTTGCGGTGGCGGAAAAGTATTTTAGTGGATGCCTTTGGTGGTTTGGGAATATTTGGTAATTTATAGAGCAAGAATTAGGGTTAGAGGACACCCGAGGGGCCCACAAGCCCTCAGGGCGCCCCCCCTAGGGCGCGCCTAGCAGGCTTGTGGCCTCCTCGGGACTCCTCTGCCCCCCTCTCCAAGTCTCCTGGATGTCTTCTGGTCCAAGAAAAATCACCGCAAAGTTTTATTTCATTTGGACTCCGTTTGATATCCCTTTCTGTAAAACACAAAAACAAGGAAAAACATAAATTGGCACTAGGATCTAGGTCAATAGGTTAGTCCCAAAAATAATATAAAATAGCATATTAATGCATATAAAACATCCAAAATAGATAATATAATAGCATGGAACAACCAAAAATTATAGATACGTTGGAGACGTATCAAGCATCCCCAAGCTTAATTCGTGCTCGTCCTCGAGTAGGTAAATGATAAAAACATAATTTTTGATGTGGAAAGCTACCTAACATATTTATCAATGCAATTTCCTTTATTGCGGCATGAATATTCAGATCCATAAGATTCAAAACAAAGTTTAATATTGACATAAAACAATACTAATTTAAGCATACTAATAAAGGAGTCATGTCTTAAAATAAAATGGCCAAAGAAAGTTATCCCTACAAAATCATATAGTCTGGCTATGCTCCATGTTCATCACACAAAGTATTTCATCACGCACAACCCCGATGACAAGCCAAGGATATAGCACTATAGGTGGAATTGAATATGGTGGTTGTGGAGAAGACAAAAAGAAGGAGAAAGTCTCACATCAACTAGGCAAATTAATAGGCTATGGACATGCCCATCAATTGATATCGATGCAAGCGAGTAGGGATTGCCATGCAATGGATGCACTAGAGCTATAAGTGTATGAAAGATCAAAAAGAAACTAAGTGGGTGTGATCCAACTTGCTTGCTCACAAAGACATAAGGCAATTTGAGGAAGCCCATCATTGGAATATACAAGCCAAGTTCTATAACAAAAAACTCCCACTAGTATATAAAAGTGACAAAATAGGAGACTCTCTATCATGATGATCATGGTGCTACTTTGAAGCACAAGTGTGGAAAAAGGATAGTAATATTGTCCCTTCTTATTTTCTCTCATTTTTTTCTTTTCTTTTTTTTCCTTTTCTTGTTGGGCTCGTTGGCCTCTCTTTTTTATTTTATTTTATTTTTTGTCCGGAGCCACATCCTGACTTGTGGGGGAATCATAGCCTCCATCATCCTTTCCTCACATTGGACAATGCTCTAATAATGATGATCATCACACTTTTATTTACTTACAACTCAAGAATCACAACTTGATTCTAGGACAAGATATGACTCTATATGAATGCCTCCGCCGGTGTACCAGGATGTGCAATGATCAAGAGTGACATGTCTAAAAAATATGAACAGTGGCTTTGCCACAAATACTATGCCAACTACATGATCATGCAAAGCAATATGACAATGATGGTATGTGTCATAATAAACGGAATGGTGGAAGTTGCATGGCAATATATCTTGGAATGGCTATGGAAATGCCATAATAGGTAGGTATGGTGGCTGTTTTGAGGAAGGTATTTGGTGGGTTTAATGCACCTGCGAAAGTTGCGCGGTACTAGAGAGGCTAGAAATGGTGGAAGGGTGAGAGTGCGTAAATCCATGGACTCAACATTAGTCATAACTCACATACTTATTGCAAAAATTTATTAGTCATCGAAACAAAGTACTCCACGCATGATCCTAGGGTGATAGATTGCTAGGAAAAGACCATCGCTCGTCCCCGACCGCCACTTATAAGGAAGACAATAAAAAAATCATGCTCCGACTTCATCACATAACGGTTCACCAATGCTACGGGAATCACAAACTTTACCACAAGTATTTCTACCAATCCAGAATTACTAGCATGACTCTAATATCACCATCTTTATATCTCAAAACAAAAGAAAGGATCCCATATATTCAATGCTTTTTATATGAAAGTTTTTATTATATCCCTTTTGGATACCTGTCATATTAGGACTAAATTCATAATCTAGGAAAATTAACATGCTGTTTAAGACTCTCAAAATAATATAAGTGAAGCATGAGAGTTCAATAATTTTTTTTAAATAAATCCATCGCTGTGCTCTAAAAAGATATAAGTGAAGCACTAGAGCATATTGCCTGGCTCAAAAGATATAAGTGAAGAACGTAGAGTATTCTAATAAATTCATGATAATGCGTGTCCCTCGCAAAAGGTGTGTACAGCAAGGATGATTGTGGCAAACTAAAAAGCAAAGACTCATATCATACAAGACGTTCCAAGAAAAACACATATGATGTGGTGAATAAAAATATAGCCTCAAGTAAATTTACCGATGGCTTGAAGACAAAAGAGGGGATGCCATCCAGGGCATGCCCAAGCTTAGATGCTTTGTTGTCCTTGAATATTACCTTGGGGTGACTTGGGCATCCCCACGCTTAGGCTCGTGCCGCTCCTTATTCGGTAGTCCATCAAATCTTTACCTAAAAGTTGAAAACTTCACAACACAAAACTCAACAGAAAACTCACAAGATCCGTTAGTATAATAAAATAAATCGCCACTTTAGGTACTGTTGTGAACTCATTCTTAATTTATATTGGTGTTATATATACTGTATTCCAACTTCTCCATGGTTCATACCCCCGATACTACCCATAGATTCATCAAAACAAGCAAACAATACAAACAAAACAGAATCTATCAAAAGCAGAATAGTCTGTAGCAATCTGGAAATTTCGTATAATTCGGTAACTCCAAAAATTCTGAAAAATTAGGACAACCTGTGACATTTGTATATAAATCTTATGTAGAAAAATCAGGATTTTACTTGCTTCTGTGATTTTAAACAATTCTGTTACTAGGCGCAAAAGTTTCTCTTTTTCAGCAAGATCAAACCAACTATCACCATAGACCATCCAAGGGTCTTACTTGGCTCAAACACTAATTAAAATATCAAAACACAATTACTACAGAATTAATAATGTGTATTTTTACAAAAATAAAAATTAAAAATATTGGGTTATCTCCCAACAAGTGCTTTTCTATAAAGCCTTTTAGCTAGGCGTTGATAATTTTAATGATGCTCACATGAAAGACAAGAATTGAAGCACAAAGAGAGCATCATATAGCATGTGACAAACATATTTAAGTCTAACATAATTCCTATGCATACGCATTTTATAGGGAAAAGATTTATCAAGAGAAGCAAAAACGAGCATATGCAAGGAAGAAGAAATAAACAATAGCAATCTCAACATAATGAGAGCTAATTTAGTAACATGAAAATCTCTACAACCATATTTTCCTCTCTCATAATAATTACATGTAGGATCATATTCAAATTCAACGATATAGCTATCACATAACATATTTTCTACATGATCCACATGCATGCAAAGTTGACACTCTTCCAAAATAGTGGGATTATCATAAAATAATGTCACGACCTCTCCAAGCCCATGTTTATAAAAAAATCATAAGGTTGATCATACTCCAAAGTAGTGGGATCATTATTACCTAGACTCAACACTCTTCCGAACCCACTTTCAATATTATCACAAACATATTCATCACGAGGCTTCAATAAATTTTCAAGAACATAAAAAGCATTATCACCCCAATAATGATCTGATACGTCTCCGTCGTATCTATAATTTTTGATTGTTCCATGCCAATATTACTCAACATTTATATACTTTTGGTTACTTTTTACTATTTTTTGGGACTAACATATTGATCCAGTGCCCAGTGCCAGTTCCTGTCTGTTGCATGTTTTTTGTTTTGCAGAAACCCAATATCAAACGGAGTCCAGATGGGATAAAAACGGAAGGAGATTTTTTTTGGAATATTTATGATTTTTGGGAAGTAAAATCAACGCGAGACGGTGTCCGAGGTGGTCACGAGGTAGGGGGGCGCGCCCCTGACCCTCGTGGTCCACCCGTAAGGCGGTTGATGCTCTTCTTTTGGCGCAAGAAAGATAATTTTATGAGAAAGATCTGGGCGAAAGATTCACACCAATCGGAGTTACGGATCTCCAGATATAAAGGAAACGGTGAAGGGGTAGAATCTGAGAACGCAGAAACAGAGAGATAGATCCAATCTCGGAGGGGCTCTCGCCCCTCGCAAGCCATGGAGCCAAGGACCAGAGGGTAAACCCTTCTCCCATCTAGGGAGAAGGTCAAGGAAGAAGAAGAAGAAGGGGGGCTCTCTCCCCCTTGCTTCCGGTGGCGCCGGAACGCCGCCGGGGGCCATCATCATCACCGCGATCTTCACCAACACCTTCATCATCTTCACCAACACCTCCATCACCTTCCCCCATCTATATCCAGCGGTCCACTCTCCCGCAACCCACTGTACCCTCTACTTGAACATGCTGCTTTATGCTTCATATTATTATCCAATGATGTGTTGCCATCCTATGATGTCTGAGTAGATTTTCGTTGTCCTATTGGTGATTGATGAATTGCTATGATTGGTTTGAGTTGCATGTTTTATTATTGGTGTTGTCCTATTGTGCCCTCCGTGTCGCGCAAGCGTGAGGGATTCCCGCTGTAGGGTTTGCAATATGTTTATGATTTGCTTATGGTGGGTGGCGTGAGTGACAGAAGCACAGACCCGAGTAAGTAGGTTGTTTGCGTATGGGATAAAAGGGGACTTGATACTTTAATGCTATGGTTGGGTTTTACCTTAATGAATCTTTAGTAGTTGCGGATGCTTGCTAGAGTTCCAATCATAAGTGCAGATGATCCAAGTAGAGAAAGTATGTTAGCTTATGCCTCTCCCTCAAATAGAATTGCAATAGCGATTGCTGGTCTAGTAACGTAGTCAATTGCTTAGGGACAATTTCACAACTCCTATCACCACTTTTCCACACTCGCTATATTTAATTTATTGTTCTTTATCTAAACAGCCCCTAGTTTATATTTACGTGTTCTTTACTTTCTTGCAAGCTTACCCAAAAACACCTACAAAGTACTTCTAGTTTCATACTTGTTCTAGGTAAATTAAACATTAAGCGTGCGTAGAGTTGTATCGGTGGTCGATAGAACTTTAGCGAATATTTGTTATACCTTTCGCTCCTCGTTGGGTTCGACACTCTTACTTATCGAGAACTGTTGCGATCCCCTATACTTGTGGGTTATCAAGACCTTTTTCTGGCGCCGTTGCCGGGGAGTCATAGCGTGGGGTGAATATTCTCGTGTGTGCTTGTTTGCTTTATCACTAAGTAATTTTTATTTGCTGTTCTAAGTTGTTCTCTATCTTTAGTTATGGATATGGAACGCAAAATACCAAAAAAATAGGTGTACTTGCTACTCATGGGGATGGGGTAACTCCTAAAACCCTCGATTCTCATTATGCGAAGGATATTGTGTACTACTTTGATAATCCTGAGAAAACCCCATTCAAATTTATAATGGGAGACACGTTGGATCAACGTGAATACTTTAGGGATTATCGCTCAACACAAAAAGGGAAACTATTATGGGATCAATTTATTATTTGCGTTGGTATGCCTTGAATCTATGCTTGAGATATGATATTACTTGTTGCTCTAGGATGGAGGCTCCACACCTTCCCTTTTCATGCAAATTTAATGATAATGAAACCTTAGCTTCTTATGCTAATGGTATATGTGATTACTATGATGTGGAACAAATAGAAGAATTTGTTGCTTTTAAGGCTGCTTATGAAATTGAATCTTTGTTTGAAAAGTATGAAGCTTTAGATGATGATGCTTATAGGCCTGAAAATCTTGCTATACTTAGATATTGCTATGAAAATTATGAATACAATTACTATATTAATGCATTTATTGAGAAAGTCTTCGCTGTCCAAGAAGAGACTAATATTTTGCAGGAAGCTATGGAAGAAGAAATTGATGAAACAGTGAGCTCATTGGATGAAAAAGATGATGAGGAGAGCGAAGAACAAAAGGAGGAAGAGCGGATTAGCTACCCGTGCCCACCTTCTAATGAGAGTAACTCTTCAACTCATACACTGTTTAATTCCCCCTCGTGCTTATCGAAGGATGATTGCTATGATGACTATTATGATTCCATTAGTTCTCTTGAAATATCCCTTTTTGATGATGCTTGCTATGCTTGTGGCCAAGATGCCAATATGAATTATGCTTATGGAGATGAACTTGCTATAGTTCCTTATGTTAAACATGAAATTGTTGCTATTGCACCCACGCATGATAGTCCTATTATCTTTTTGAATTCTCCCGACTACACTATATCGAAGAAGTTTGTGCTTATTCAGGATTATATTGATGGGTTGCCTTTTACTACTACACATGATGATTTTGATGAATATAATATGCATGTGCTTGATGCTCCTACTTGCAATTATTATGAGAGAGGAACCATATCTCCACCTCTCTATGTTTCCAATATGATAGAATTGCAAGAAACTGCTTATACTATGCATTGGCCTTTACTTGATGTGCATGAATTGTTCTTTTATGACATGCCGATGCATAGGAAGAGAGTTAGACTTCATTGTTGCATGATATATACTTTGTGCTCACTGCTAAATTACAAATCATTGTTAATTAAAATTGGCTTTGATATACCTTGGGATCCGGGTGGATTCACTACTTGAGCACTATATGCCTAGCTTAATGGCTTTAAAGAAAGAGCTGCCAGGGAGACAACCTGGAAGTTTTAGAGAGTCATTTATTTCTATTGAGTGCTTTCATATAGTTTAAAAACAACAAAAATAAATAGGGGAACCCAAAACTTTTCAAAAAGAGAAGTGAAAGCGAGAGAGACGAGCATTGTGAAAGTGGGGGATGTCCTTAAACTTGTTCAGGCCCATGGAAACTTTGTGAATCTTAATTACAGAAAATTTTCAATAAAAATAATTATCCCCTTGTACAATTCCATTGTATTATAAAAATAATGTGCCAAGGTTTTCCTTTAGGATGTTTACAATGCTTGTAGGTTTGTACGGTGCAGGACAGAAACTTTGGCTGTAGTGCGCAATTTTACATTTTTAACTGGAACGTCAATTGGTTCTGATTCCTTTTGTACTTTCTTGCTGTACAACTTGTTTATTTTTCCTAATTTTGGCAGAATGTTTCAAGTATCATAAGTATGGTGAATGTTCAGATTGCTACAGACTGTTCTGTTTTAGACAGATTCTGTTTTTGATGCATAGTTTGCTTGTTTTGATGAAACTATCAATTTATATCAGTGGATTAAGCCATGAAAAATTTATATTACAGTAGGCACAATGCAAAAACAAAATATGAATTGGTTTGCAACAGTACTTAGAGTGGTGATTTGCTTTATTATACTAACGGATCTTACCGAGTTTTCTGTTGAAGTTTTGTGTGGATGTAGTGTCTAATCGAGGATGTTTCGATGTGAGAAGAAGGAAGAGAGGCAAGAGCTCAAGCCTGGGGATGCCCGAGGCACCCCAAGTAAATATTCAAGGAGACTCAAGCATCTAAGCTTGGGGATGCCAGGGAGGCATCCTCTCTTTCTTCAACAAGTATCGGTATGTTTTCGAATTCATTTCGTTCATGCATTATGTGCAAGTCTTGGAGCGTCTTTTGCATTTAGTTTTCATTTTTATTTTATGCACCATGCTTGTATGAGATAGTCCTTGGTTGATTTATAGAATGCTCATTGCACTTCACTTAAATCTTTTGAGTGTGGCTTTATAGAATGCTTCATGTGCTTCACTTATATCTTTTGAAGTTTGGATTGCATGTTTCTCTTCACATAGAAAACCGCCATTTGTAGAATGCTCTTTTGATTCACTTATATTTGTTAGAGCATGTGCATATCTTTTGTAGAAAGAATTAAACTCTATTGATTCACTTATATCAATTTAGAGAGATGACAGGAATTGGTCATTCACATGGTTAGTCATAAAATCCTATATAAACTTGTAGATCGCTGAATATGATATGTTTGATTCCTTGCAATAGTTTTGCGATATAAAGATGGTGATATTAGAGTTATGCTAGTGGGTAGTTGTGGATTGTAGAGACACTTGTGTTGAGGTTTGCAAGTCCCGTAGCATGCATGTATGGTAACCGTTGTGTGACAAATTTGAAGCATGGGGTGTTTCTTTGATTGTCTTCCTTATGAGTGGCGGTCAGGGACGAGCGATGGTCTTTTCCTACCAATCTATCCCCCTATGGGCATGTGTAGTAGTACTTTGCTTCGAGGGCTAATAAAATTTTGCAATAAGTATATAAGTTCTTTATGACTAATGTGAGTCCATGGATTATACGCACTTTTACCTTTCCATCATTGCTAGCCTCTTTGGTACCGTGCATTGCCCTTTCTCACCTCGAGAGTTGGTGCAAACTTCACCGGTGCATCCAAACCCCGTGATACGATACGCTCTATCACACATAAGCCTCATTATATCTTCCTCAAAACAGCCACCATACCTACCTATCATGGCATTTCCATAGCCATTCCAAGATATACTGCCATGCAACTTCCATCATCATCATATTCATGACTTTAGCATTCATTGTCATATTGCTTTGCATGATCGTAAGATAGCTAGCATGATGTTTTCATGGCTTGTCCGTTTTTGATGTCATTGGTACGCTAGATCATTGCACATCCCGGTACACCGCCGGAAGCATGCATATAGAGTCATATCTTTGTTCCAGTATCGAGTTGTAATATTGGGTTGTAAGTAAATAAAAGTGTGATGATCATCATTTATAGAACATTGCCCCAGAAAAAAACAAAAAAAGGGGGAAAGGCCAAAGAAGCCTAAATAAAAAAGGGGGCCAAAGAAGCCCACCCAAACAGAAAAAAAAGAAGAAAAAAAGAAAAAGAAAAGGGGCAATGTTACTATCCTTTTTCCACACTTGTGCTTCAGAGTAGCACCATGTTCTTCATATAGAGAGTCTTCTATGTTATCACTTTCATATACTAGTGGGAATTTTCATTATAGAACTTGGCTTGTATATTCCAACGATGGGCTTCCTCAAATGCCCTAGGTCTTCATGAGCAAGCAAGTTGGATGCACACCCACTTAGTTTCTTTTGTTGAGCTTTCATACACTTATAGCTCTTAGTGCATCCGTTGCATGGCAATCCCTACTCCTCGCATTGACATCAATTGATGGGCATCTCCATAGCCCATTGATTAGCCACGTCGATGTGAGACTTTCTCCTTTTTTGTCTTCTCCACATAACCTCCATCATCATTCTATTCCACCTATAGTGCTATATCCATGGCTTGCGCTCATGTATTGCAAAAAGCTAAAGCGCGTTAAAAAGAATGAACCAATTGCTCGGCTTGTCATCGGGGTTGTGCATGATGGGGGCATTTTGTGTGACGAAAATGAAGCATGGCCAAACTGTATGATTTGGTAGGGATAAGCTTGCTTTTGCCTTGTTGTTTTGAAAAGACATGATTGCTTTATTGGTACGCTCGAAGTATTATTGCTTTTGTGTCAAATGATAGACAATTGCTTTGAATCACTCGTGTCTTAATATTCATGTCATGATTAACATATGATCAAGATTATGCTAGGTAGCATTCCACATCAAAAATTATTTCTTTTTATCATTTACCTACTCGAGGACGAGCAGGAATTAAGCTTGGGGATGCTGATACGTCTCCGTAGTATCTATAATTTTTGATTGTTCCATGCCAATATTATTAAACATTTATATACTTTTGGCAACTTTTTACTATTTTTTGGGACTAACATATTGATCCAGTGCCCAGTGCCAGTTCCCGTCTGTTGCATGTTTCTAGTTTCGCAGAAACCCAATATCAAACGGAGTCCAAACGGGATAAAAATGGACGGAGATTTTTTTGGAATATTTATGATTTTTGGGAAGTAAAATCAACGCGAGACGGAGTCCGAGGTGGTCACGAGGTAGGGGGGCGCACCCTACCCCCCCCCCCCCAGGCACGCCCCTGACCCTCGTGGTCCACCTGTAAGGCGGTTGATGCTCTTCTTTTGGCGCAAGAAAGATAATTTTATGAGAAAGATCTGGGCGAAAGATTCACCCCAATCGGAGTTACGGATCTCCAAATATAAAGGAAACGGTGAAGGGGTAGAATCTGAGAACGTAGAAACAGAGAGATAGATCCAATCTCGGAGGGGCTCTCGCCCCTCCCAAGCCATGGGAGCCAAGGACCAGAGGGGAAACCCTTCTCCCATCTAGGGAGAAGGTCAAGGAAGAAGAAGAAGAAGGGGGGCTCTCTCCCCCTTGCTTCCGGTGGCGCCGGAACGCCGCCGGGGGCCATCATCATCACCGCGATCTTCACCAACACCTCCATCATCTTCACCAACATCTCCATCACCTTCCCCCATCTATATCCAGCGGTCCACTCTCCCGCAACCCACTGTACCCTCTACTTGAACATGCTGCTTTATGCTTCATATTATTATCCAATGATGTGTTGCCATCCTATGATGTCTGAGTAGATTTTCGTTGTCCTATCGGTGATTGATGAATTGCTATGATTGGTTTGAGTTGCATGTTTTATTATTGGTGCTATCCTATTGTGCCCTGCGTGTCGCGCAAGCGTGAGGGATTCCCGCTGTAGGGTTTGCAATATGTTTATGATTTGCTTATGGTGGGTGGGGTGAGTGACAGAAGCACATACCCGAGTAAGTAGGTTGTTTGCGTATGGGATAAAAGGGGACTTGATACTTTAATGCTATGGTTGGGTTTTACCTTAATGAATCTTTAGTAGTTGCGGATGCTTGCTAGAGTTCCAATCATAAGTGCATATGATCCAAGTAGAGAAAGTATGTTAGCTTATGCCTCTCCCTCAAATAGAATTGCAATAGCGACTACCGGTCTAGTAACATAGTCAATTTCTTAGGGACAATTTCACAACTCCTATCACCACTTTTCCATACTCGCTATATTTACTTTATTGTTCTTTATATAAACAGCCCCTAGTTTATATTTACGTGTTCTTTACTTTCTTGCAAGCTTACCCAAAAACACCTACAAAGTACTTCTAGTTTCATACTTGTTCTAGGTAAAGTAAACATTAAGCGTGCGTAGAGTTGTATCGGTGGTCGATAGAACTTTACGGAATATTTGTTCGACCTTTAGCTCCTCTTTGGGTTCGACACTCTTACTTATCGAAAACTGTTGCGATCCCCTATACTTGTGGGTTATCATGATCATTGCAATAAGTAGTGGACATAGCAAAATTAGCATCCCCAAGCTTAGGGTTTTGCATATTATTGGCACAATTGACATTAGAATTTATAACAACATCATTGCAATCATGCTTTTCATTCAAGGATCTATCGTGAATCACTTCATAAATTTCTTCTTTTAACACTTCATCACAATTTTTAGATTCACGAATTTCAAGCAAAAGTTTACAAAGATAGTCTAGTGTACTCAACTCACTAGCAATCGGTTCATCATAGTTGGATCTTCTAAAAAGATTAGCAAGTGAGGATCCATAAACTTTTGCTTCTGATTTTCAGTAAACACACAACTATACCAAGCAAACAAACCAAGAAAGACATAAGGGCAAACGAAAAGACGATGCGAATAAAAAAGAAAATATTTTTGTATTTTTCTAAAAACGTTTTAGAAGTGGGGGAGAGGAAAACGAGAGGCAAATGGCAAAGAATGTAATGCAATAGATGATAGTTTATAATGGGTACTTGGTAGACTTGATGTAGAACCTCCCCGGCAACGGTGCCAGAAATGTTTCCTGCTACTTCTTGAGCTTGCGTTGGTTTTTCCCTTGAGGAGGAAAGGGTGATGCAGCAAAGTACATATAAGTATTTCCCTCAGTTTGAGAACCAAGGTATCAATCCAGTAGGAGGTACTAGCAAGTCTCTAATCTATGCACCTACACAAACAATCAAACACTTGCACCCAACATGATAAAGGGGTTGTCAATCCCTTCATGGTCACTTGCAAGGATGAGATCTGATAGAGATAGATATAAAAGATTACTAAAACATAAAATGAAATAAAAGTAAATAAATTGCAGCAAGGTATTTTTTGGGTTTTTTGGTTTATAGATATGAAAATATATGATTGAAAATAGACCTGAGGGGCATAGATTTCACTAGAGGCTTCTCTCTTGAAGAAAGCATACGGTGGGTAAGCAAATTACTGTTGAGAAATTGATAAAAAAGTGCAAAGTTGTGACGATATCTAAGGCAATGATCATGAATATAGGCATCACATCTGTGTCAAGCAATATGATGACAACCCCATCTTTTTATCCCTGATGGCACCAATACAATACGTGCCTCGCTACCCCTACTATTTCACTAGGTGAGGACAGCGCAAGATTGAACCCAAAAGTAAGCACATCTCCATTGCAAGAAAAACCAATCTAGTTGGCCAAACCAAACCGATAGTTCGAAGAGAAATACAAAGATATTTGATCATGCATAAAAGAGTTCAGAGAAGACTCAAATAATATTCATAGATAATCTGATCATAAAACCACAATTCATCGGATCTCAGCAAACACACCGCAAAAAAGTTTACGTCGAATAGATCTCCAAAAACATCGAGGAGAACTTTGTATTGAAGATCAAATAGAGAGATAAGAATCCATCTAGCTACTTGCTATGGACCTGTAGGTCTGTGGTAAACTACTCACATATCATCGGTAGGGCAATAGGGTTGATGTAGAAGCCCTCCGTGATCGAATCCCCCTCTGACAGATCACCGAAAAAGGCCCAAGATGGGATCTCATGGGAACAGAAGGTTGCGGCGGCGAAAAAGTATTTTCTAGTGGTTCGGGAATATTTGGGAATTTATAGAGCAATAACTAGGGTTAGAGGACAGCCGAGGGGCCCACAAGCCCTCAGGGCGCGCCCCCAGGGGCACGCCTAGCAGGCTTGTGGCCTCCTCGGGACTCCTCTGCTCCCCCTCCAAGTCTCCTGGATGTCTTCTAGTCCAAGAAAAATCATCGCAAAAGTTTTATTTGGTTTGCACTCCATTTGATATTCCTTTCTATAAAACTAAAAAACAAGGAAAACACAGAAACTGGCACTGGGATCTAGGTTAATAAGTTAGTCCCAAAAATAATATAAAATAACATATTAATGCGTATAAAACATCCAAAACAGATAATATAATAGCATGAAACAATAAAAAATTATAGATACATTGGAGATGTATCAGTAAAATTCAAGGACTACCAAGCATCTAAGCTTGGGGATGCCCCGGATGGCATCCCCTCTTTTGTCTTCAATCCATTGGTAAACTTACTTGAGGCTATATTTTTATTCACCACATGATATTTTTTTGCTTGGAGTGTCTTGTATTATATGATTCTTTAATTTTTAGTTTGCCATAATCATCCTTTTGTACACACCTTTTGAGAGGGACACACATTAATCGTGAATTTATTAGAATACTCTATGTGCTTCACTTATATCTTTTTGAGCTAGGTAGTTGCTCTAGTGCTTCACTTATATCTTTTTAGAGCACGGCGGTGGTTTTATTTTGAAGAAATTGATGAACTCTCATGCTTCACTTATATTATTATGAGAGTCTTATAAATAGTATGGCAATTTGCTTGGGTTATGAATTTAGTCCTAATATGATGGGTGTTCAAGAGGGGTATAATAAAAACTTCCATGGAGATCATTGAATATATGATAAGTTTGATTCCTTGCATTTGTTTTGAGATATAAAGTTGGTGATATTAGAGTCATGCTAGTGAGTAATTGTGGTTTAGTAAGAGTATTTTTGTTAAGGTTTGTGGTATTAGAGTCATGCTAGTTGGTAATTGTGGGTTAATAGAAATACTTGTGTTAAGGTTTGTGATTCCCGAAGCATGCACATATGGTCTTAAGTTATGTGATGAAGTAGGAGCATGATTTATTTTTTATTGTCTTCCTTATGAGTGGCGGTCGGGGACGAGCGATGGTCTTTTCCTACCAATCTATCCTCCTATGAGCATGTGTATTAGTACTTTGTTTCGAGGGCTAATAAATTTTTGCAATAAGTATGTGAGTTCTTTATGACTAATGTTGAGTCCATGGATTATACGCACTCCCACCTTCCACCTTTGCTAGCCACTCTAGTACCGCGTGACTTTCGCCAGTGCATTAAACCACCTTATACCTTCCCTCAAAACAACCACTATACCTACCTATTATGGCATTTCCATAGCCATTCCGAGATATATTGCCATGCAACTTCCACCATTCTGTTTATTATGACACATACCATCATTGTCACATTGCTCTGCATGATCATATAGTTGGCATAGTATTTGTGGCTTGTCCACCATTCATATTTTTTATACATGTCATGCTAGATCATTACACATCCCGGTACACCACCGGAGGAATTCATATAGAGTCATATTTTTGTTCTAGTATCGAGTTTTAATTCTTAAGTTGTAAGTAAATAAATGTGTGATGATTATCATTATTAGAGCATTGTCCCATGTGAGGAAAGGATGATGGAGGTTACGTTTCCCCCACAAGCAGGGATGAGACTCCGGACATAAAATAAAAAGAGAGGCCAAAGAGCCAAAAAAGAGGCCAAAGATCCCAAAGAAAAAAATGAGAGAAAAATAAATTAAAAAAGAGAGAGAAAGAGAGAAGGGACAATGTTACTATCCTTTTTCCACACTTGTGCTTCAAAATAGCACCATGTTCTTCATGATAGAGAGTCTCCTATGTTGTCACTTTCGTATACTACTTGTGGGAATTTATCATTATAGAACTTGGCTTGTATATTCCAATGATGGGCTTTCTCAAATTTCCCTAGGTCTTCATGAGGTAGCGAGTTGGATGCACACCCAAATAGTTTTCTTTCGACCTTTCATACAATTATATCTCTAGTGCATCTGTTGCATGGCAATCCCTACTCACTTGCACCAATATCAATTGATGGCCATCTCCATAGCCTATTAATTTGCCTAGTTGGTGTAAGAATTCCTTTCTCCTTGTTTGTCTACTACCACCTTCTATTCCACCCATAGTGCTATGTCCATGGCTCACGCTCATGTATTGCGTGAAATTTGAAAAAGCTTTAGAACGTTAAAAGTATGAAACAATTACTTGGCTTGTCATCGAGGTTGTGCATGATAAATACTTTGTGTGATGAAGATAGAGCATGACAAGACTATATGATTTTGTAGGGATAACTTTCTTTAGCCATGATATTTTGAAAATCCATGATTGCTTTATTAGTATGCTTGAAGTAGTATTGTTTTTATGTCAATATTAAACTTTTGTTTTGAAAATCTTATGGGTCTAAATATTCATACAACAATAATAAAGATTACTTGATAAACATGTTAGGTAGCATTCCACATCAGAAATTTTGTTTTTATCATTTATCTACTCAAGGATGCGCGGGAATTAAGCTTGGGGATTCTTAATACGTCTCCAACGTATCTATAATTTTTGATTGTTGCATGCTATTATATTATCCATCTTGGATGTTTTATATGCATTAAAATTCTATCTTATATCATTTTTTGGGACTAACCTATTAACCTAGTGCCCAGTGCCAGTTGCTATTTTTCCTTGTTTTTGTCTTTTATAGAAAATCAATACCAAATGGAACAAAACTTTTTGAGGATTTTTCTTGGACCAGAAGACAACCATGAAGCTTCGGGAAAAGGCTAGAGGACCCACAAGAGGGCCACAAGCCCTAGAGGTGCACCCTAGGGGGCGCCCCCAGGCTTGTGGTCTCCTCGGGACTCCCCTAACCCTAATTACAGCTCTATAAATACCCAAATATTCCCCCTACAGCAGAGGGCACAAAAAAATTCATTTTCGCTGCTGCAAGCTTCTGTTCTCATGAGATTCCATCTTGGGGCCTTTTCTGGCACTCTACCGGAGGGGGATTCGATCACAGAGAGCCTCTACACCAACCTTGCTGCCTTCTGATGATGTATGAGTAGTTTAGCACAGACCTACGGGTCCGTAGCTAGTAGCTAGATGGCTTGTTTTCTCTCTTTGATCTTCAATACAATGTTCTCCTCGAAGTTCTTGGAGATCTATTCGACGTAATCTTCTTTTGCGGTGTGTTTGTTGAGATCCAATGAATTGTGGGTTTATGATCAGATTATCTATGAATATTATTTGAGTCTTCTCTGAACTCTTTTATGCATGATTAAGATAGCTTTTTATTTCTCTCTGATCTATTGATTTGGTCTGGCCAACTAGATTGATTTATCTTGCAATGAGAGAGGTGCTTTGTGATGGGTTCAATCTTGCGGTGTCCTAACCCAGTGATAGTAGGGGTAGCGAGGCACGTATTTGTATTGTTGCCATTAAGTATAAAAAGATGTTTTTTTACCATATTGCCTGGATGTAACCCTCTACATCATGTCAGCTTGCTTAAGGCGTTACTGCATTCTTGTTAACTTAATACACTAGATGCATGTTGGATAGCAGTCGATATGTGGAGTAATAGTAGTAGATGCAGGCAGGAGTCGGTCTACTTGTCACAGACGTGATGCCTATATTCATGATCATTGCCTTAGATATTGTCATAACTATGCGCTTTTCTATTAATTTCTCAACAGTAATTTGTTTACCCACCATATGTTTCTTTCAATAGAGAAGCTTCTAGTGAAACCTATGACTCCGGGTCTATTTCTATCATATTTTCAGATCTATAAAACCAAAAACCCAAAAATACCTTGCTGCAATTTATTTATGTTTACTTTATTTTACACTTTTACTTATCTTTTATACCTATCTCTACCAAATCTCACTCTTGCTAGTGACCGTGAAGGGATTGACAACCCCTTTTTCGCGTTGTGTGCAAGTGTTTGTTAGTTTGGGGACTTGTGTGTTCCTCCTATTGGATTGATACCTTGGTTCTTAACTGAGGGAAATACTTATTTGTACTTTCCTGCATCACCCTTTCCTCTTCAAGGGAAAAATCAACACAAGCTCAAGAAGTAGCACAACCCAACGCGTAGAGGGGTTGTCAATCCCTCAATGGTATTGAGATAGATTAAATTGTATTGGATTTGATAAATAGATCTAACTAAAACACAAAATAAAATAAATAAAATAAAATTGCAGCAAGGTATTTTTAGGACTTTTATATGATAAAAAATAGACCCGGGGCCATAGTTTTCACTAGAGGCTTCTGTCGACAAAATAGCATACGGTGGGTAAACAAGTTACTGTTGGGCAATTGACAGAAAAGCAAATAACCATGACGATGTCCAAGGCAATGATCATGTATATAGGCATCACGTCCAAGATTAGTAGACCAAAACGGTTCTGCATCTACTACTATTACTCCACACATCGACCGCTATCTAGCATGCATCTAGTGTATTAAGTTCGTGGAAAAACAGAGTAATGCATTAGGCAAGATGACATGATGTAGACAAGATAAACTCACGTATGAATAAACCCCATCTTGTTACCCTTAGTAGCAAGGATACATGTGTGTCATGTCTCTTTCTGTCACTAGGATTGAGCACCGCAAGATCGATAAAGCACCTCTTCCCGTTACAAGAAAAATCAATCTAGTTGGCCAAACCAAACCAATAATTCAAAGAAGAAATACGAGGCTATAACAATCATGCATAAAAGAGTTCAGAGAAAACTCAAATAATATTCATGGATAGATCTGATCATAAACTCACAATTCATCGGATCCCAACAAACACACCGCCAAAATTCATTACATTAAATAGATCTCCAACAACATCAAAGAGAACATTGTATTGAAGATCAAAAAGAGTGGAGGAGCCATCTAGCTACTAACTACGGACCTCGTAGGTGTGTGGTAAACTACTCACGCATCATCGGAGGGGCAGCAAGGATGATGAAGAACCCCTCCGTGATTGTTGCCCCCTCTGGCAGATTGCCGGAAAAGGCATCTAGATTGGATCTCGTGGTTCTGGAATTGCGAAGGCGGAAAAATTATTCCATCGACTCCCTAGGGTTTTTGGGATTTTAGAGTATTTATAGAGGCAAAGGTAGGTGAAGACGGTGCCCATGGGCCCACCTACCCACCAGGGCGTGCGAGAGGCCCCTGGCGCACCCTGGTACCTAGTAGGTCCCACAAGCCTCTTCTTGTGGCCTCCAGAAGCTTCCAGGGTCTCTTCTTGCTAGAAAAAATTTTCCAAAAAGTTTTGTGGCATTTGGGCTCCGTTTGATATTGATATTCTGCAAAGTAAAAAAACAAGAAAAAAACAACAGGTACTGGGCACTAAGTTAATAGGTTAGTCACACAAAAATGATATAAAGTTGCTACTAAATGTATATAAAACATCCAAGATTGATAATATAATAGCATGGAACAATCAAAAATTATAGATACGTTGGAGACGTATCATACATCATCCTTGCTGCCCTTCCGATGATGCATGAGTAGTTTACCACAGACCTACGGGTCCATAGTTAGTAGCTAGATGGCTTCTTCTCTCTATTCGGTCTTCAATACAATGTTCTCCTCGATGTTCTTTGAGTTCTATCCGATGTAATCGCCTTTTGCAGTGTGTTTCTTGGGATCCGATGAATTGTGAGCTTATGATTAGATTATCCATGAATATTATTTGAGTTTTCTTTGAACTCTTTTATGCATGATTGTTATAGCTTCGTATTTCTCTCCGATCTGTTGATTTGGTTTGGCCAACTACATTGATTTATCTTGCAATGGGAGAGGTGGTTTGTAATGGGTTCAATCTTGCGGAGCTCAATCCTAGTGACAGAAGGGGACATGACACGTATTGCATCGTTGCTATTAAGGGTAAAAGATAGGGTTTATTCATCCGTGAGTTTACTTTGTCTGCATCATGTCATCTTGCTTAAGGCGTTACTCTGTTATTTATGAACTTAATACTCTTGGTGCATGGTGGATAGCGGTCGATGTGTGGAGTAATATTAGTAGATGCGGAATCGTTTCGGTCTACTTGTCTCGGACGTGATTCCTATATACATGATCATTAGCTTGGATATCGTCATGATTATGTGATTTTCTATCAATTGCCCAACAGTAATTTGTTTACCCACCATACGCTACTTTCAAGAGAGAAGCCTATAGTGAAAACTATGGCCCCTGGGTCTACCTTTATCATATATTAAAAATCCTAAAAATACCTTGCTGCACTTTTACTTTATTTATTTTATTTTGTATTTTGTTTGATCTATCTATTTATCACCATACAATTTAATCTTGCAAATAATCGCCAAGGGATTGATAACCCCTTGTCTGTGTTGGGTGCGAGGATTTGTTATTTTGTGTGCAGTGCTGCTAATGAGTTGTTACGTGATTCTCCTACTGGATTGACAACCTTGGTTTCATAACTGAGGGAAATACTTATCTCTACTGTACTGCATCATCCCCTGCTCTTCGGGGAAATCCAGCGCATCTCACAAGTAGCAGTGGCATGTGAGGTGGCTACGGTGGAAACATGAGCGGCATGGGAGTTGGCAATGAAGGTGCTTCCGGTGGAGTTCGTGGCGAAGCATTAAATTGTGAGGCAAAGCAGGCTCTGCACTCCTGCACCTCGCCATCGGCCACCCCGGCCCCGGCGTCCACCTCCCTCACATCGGTGACCACTCCGGTCCCGGCGCCCACCTCCCCTGCGTAGGACGCTCGCCTCCCCCACCACCTCTCATGGCGGCCAGATCTGGGAGTCCGGAGTCCGTCTCGTCCACGTTCCCCCGTCCTCGCCCGGTGGTCTCTGGCCTTGGCCTCTCGGGTTCGCCGTGCGCCCGCTCCTCTTCGGACGGCCCCGCGTCAGACAGGTTGCCGGCGTCGGTGCTGGCGGACCCCGGGACGGCGGCCGGATGGAACCGGGCCAAGGCCTCTCGCAAGGCTCTCCGGCGGCGGTGCAAGGCGCAGCGGCGCGTCCAGGCTTCGCCCCGTCCGCCTTCTTCCTCTTCCTCGGAGCGCAGTCAACCCCCGTGCCATCAGTGCTTCAGGCCCGGCCACCGCAAGCAAGACTGCTCCTTTCCGCCGCTCTGCATCCGCTACGGCCTGGAGGGCCACTCTTCTGGTCAGTGCGAGAGGCCCCACAGCCCCGCCCCGGTCGAGGAGTTGCGCCGCGCCGCTGCGGCTAAAGTCGCGCGGATGGAGTCCGGATCCCCGCCGGCATTTGGTGCTGGGCATGTTCCGCTGGATCCTTGGAAGAACACGGTGCCGGCGCCGCCGGCACGGTTCTCGCCAAGTGTCCCTGTGGCGCGCCCTGCGCCTCCCATGCTGCCGGTGGGGATGCCAGGGGAGAATTTCTGCGTCCTCGGGCGTTCCCAGGTCATGGACGACATGGAGGCAAGACTCAGGTTGGCCGTGGTGGCCTACGTTGGTGGCGCCAGGCCGCCGGTGTCCTGCGTGGAGGCAGCAAAGGCCATCGCGGCGCAGCTCAATATTCCTAGGCACACATTTTCGGTGCACCACTTCCATCCGGAGGACTTTCTGATCGTCTTCGCCACCCCGGAGTTCCGCAACACTGCCACGGGCGCCGACTCGATGGTGCACCAGGGGTTCGAGCTCTTCTTCCGACCTTGGATCAGGCAAGCCCAGGCCACTACCAGGGTGATGAGGGTGCTGGTGGACATCATGATCGAGGGCATTCCATCCCATGCTTGGGATTGGGAGACGGCAGACAAAATCCTGGGATCATCGTGCAACATCGTCAGTCTTGCGCCGGAGACAGCCAGTTGGGAGGACTTGTCGCTGTTCAAGCTTCGGGCTTGGTGCCGTGATCCAGACCTAGTTCCTGTGGAGAAGCGCTTGTGGGTTCCGGAGCCGGTCGAGGACTCTGGGGCGCCGGCGGCGCGCCGGCAGGCTTGCAGCAGGTTGTTGGAGTACCCCACCTTGGTGCACATTGGGCGCTTGAGAGACTTTACGCCGCCGGAAAACTGGCGTCGGCCGGCGAGCTCGGACGGCAGTGGGCAGAGTGGGCTGTCGGACGATTCCGATGACTTGTTCGTCGGCGGCGAGCTGCAGGTCCTGCCCTGGACGAGAGGAGTGCGCGACTCCCGCGGGCCTGTGCGGGCGGGAGGCGACGCCGTCGGTGCTGGAGCGGGCCGGTCCTACGCACATGCTTTGGTGTGCAGGGTGGGGCCGTCTAGCTGGCGTCTGCCGCCCATGGACCCCTCCTCGAGGGCGGGCCCCGCATACCGCGCCACCCCTTCGGATTCGCCCATTGTGAGGCGGCCAGTCAGTTCACCACCTGCCCCTGCCATGGAGATTGTGGTCAGATCGCCACCTGTCCCTGTCAGGGATCCTGTGGTTGGCCTGGCTCGCATCCTCTCGAAGGAGTTGGTGGGGCCTACCCCCCTGGTGCAGGACCTGGGCATGGGCCCAGGCTTGGGATCTGGTGTCGCGCTAATCATTGAGGAGGTGGAGGTGCGTGTTGTCGATTCCGCGACAGCCCCAGCAGGTGTTCAGGTGGACCAGGCTACTTTGGGACAGGAGCCATGTTTGGCGTGTGAAGAGGATCAGGTGGGCCTGGAGCCTCTTTGACTGACTCGCAGACGGACGCGGCCTCCATGGTCACGAAGGATCCCGAGGCGATTCTGTCTGTCCAGTTGCCAGGGGATGCGGGGGATGTTGTCCCTTGTGCCGGGTCTGAACTGCAGATGGACTCGCGTGCCCCTCCTGAGGCCATGCAGATTGGTGCTCCCTCGGACGCAGAAGATCCCGTGTGAGTTCTGATCTCATCCCCTGTATAAGATATTCCCTCGGCTGGCACGGACTCTGGCGCGAACGCGTGCCACTCGGTGGTTGGGGTGCATGGGGGTGTGGAGGCTGGCCTATCGGAGGGAGGGGCGTCGATCCCGGTGCGGCATGGCCCTATCATTGAGGCGATTCCTTCGGTAGCCATGCAAACCAATGTGCCGCCGCCCAGGAAGGCCACTGTTGAGGTGCTGGACTTGCAGATCGCTCGCCCGCTTGGTCTTGATGGCATGTCCGCACAGGAATCTGCTGCCTACTCAAAATTAAAATGGTTCTGCTCTAGTCTTATGAAGAAGTTGGCCCCACCCCTTCTCAAGGAAGTCCAAGCTTCTAGACTTCGAGTGAAGGCTGAGCCTTTCACCCCTCGACGCTGCACGCGTGGTAGCAAGAAACTTTCGGAGCAGAAGAGCTGCAAGGCCAGCCAGGCGGAGAATGTTCTCATGAGAGCGTTGGGACTCGTCCCGGACGACTTGGACGTGGACGACACGGTGGTTAGCGAGCTGCAGAACATCTTCGACTCACCTCTGCGGGATCAGCATGTCCGAGTCATTGCGGCTCTCTTCGGCAAGGAGGTGCCGCCCATGGATGTTTTGGAAAAGGGCGCGGCCTCAGCGGTGCGTGCACATTAAGCGCTTGGTGGTTTTGGAGTTTGTTGCTTCTTTCTTTATGGATATAAACCCGCAAATTTTGTGTTGGAACGTGCGCGGGCTGAACTGTCCTGCGAAGAAGGCGGCGGTTAGGGAGTTTGTGCAGGCAGCCAAGGTGAACTTGGTGTGCCTCCAGGAAACTAAATTAGATGTGCTGGATCAATTTGTGGTTCTCCAATGTTTAGGCCCGTCCTTCGACGGTTTCGATTACTTACCTGCGTCTGAGACTCGTGGCGGGATTTTACTTTCTTGGGATCGATCCGTGATGGATGTGGATGCCCTAGTGCATGACACCAACTCCCTTAGTGGCTTGTTCATAGCAAGGATGGTACCAATTGGTGGATCACTGCGGTTTACGGACCGCAAGGTGATGAGCTTAAAACTGCGTTTCTTGAGGAGCTTCGAGCCAGGAGACTAGCATGCCAGAGGCCATGGATGGTCCTTAGCGACTTCAACATGATTCTCCGTGCTTCTGAGAAGAGTAATGCCAACCTCAACAGGAGAATGATGCAGCGGTTCAGAGGTTTTGTGGATGCTCACGAGCTCAAAGAGCTTTACATGCACGGAAGGAGTTTTACTTGGTCCAACGAGAGAGATTCGCCGACCATGACGAAGATCGATAGAGTGCTGGTTTCTGTCGATTGGGAACTTTGTTTCCCGGACTGCCTGCTCCAGGCCCTTTCGACCAACATCTTGGATCACGTGCCCCTTCACCTTTCCACGAGTGTGCCTTTCTGTTCCAAGAAGCGTTTCCGTTTTGAGCTTTATTGGACTAAGCTGGATGGATTTGAGGAGGCAGTCAGGGAGGCCTGGACTTGCAATGAGGAGATCGTTGACCCATTTAAGCGGCTAGATGCGCTTCTCAGGAACACTGCTACGTCCCTCCAAGCCTGGGGTCAACGCAAAACAGGGAACATTAAGATTCAGATGGCGGTGGCTAACTAGGTAATCGCGAGGTTGGATAGAGTGCAGGAAATCAGGCTGCTTTCTCCTGGAGAATTATGGCTCAGGCGCACCCTCAAGCTTGCGCTGCTAGGTCTCGCATCCCTAGAGAGAACTATTGAAAGGCAGAGATCTAGGATCTGATGGATCAAGGAGGGGGATGCGAACACCAAGCTATTCCAAGCGGTGGCTAATGGACGGAGATCGAAGAACTTCATCGCTCAGGTCAGGCACAATGGCGTTATTTACACTGACCAGGATTGGAAGGAGGATATATTCTCTGAAGCTTATGAAGGGTTGCTTGGGCGTGCCCAAGCGAGGGACGCTGGCTTGAACCTTGAATTTCTTGGGATCCCTGCCACTGATCTCCATGATCTCGAGAAGATTTTCACGAAGGATGAAGTCTGGAACACCATAAAAGAGCTACCAGCGGATCGTGTGCCGGGACCGGATGGATTTATAGGGGCCTTCTACCATCGTGCTTGGCCAATCATCAAGCAGGACATCATGGCCGTGTTGCTCAAGCTGTTCGTTGGGGATAGCAGAGGATTCAACAAGCTCAATCGTGCCCACATCGTTCTTATCCCGAAGAAGCCGGATGCTCTAGAGGTCGGTGACTTTCGCCCTATCAGTTTGCCCCATAGCGTTGCCAAACTGTTCGCCAAGATGCTCGCGATCAGAGCCAGGAAGAGGATGAAGGATATCGTTGCGGCCAATCAGTCCGCCTTCATTCTCGGCAGGTGCTTGCACTACAACTTCTTGCTCGTGCGCCAAGTTGCAAGAAAAATTCATGCCCGTCGTGAACCAGGAGTGTTCCTCAAATTGGATATTTCGCGCGCCTTCGATTCCTTGGCATGGCCATTCCTCTTTGATGTCCTTCACGCAAAAGGATTCGGCAACAAGTGGATTGGATGGGTGGCTACGCTACTTAATTCGGCGAGCACCAAGGTTGTGGTGAATGGGGTCCCTGGAAGGAGCTTTGTGCATGCCAAGGGCTTAAGGCAGGGTGATCCCATCTCGCCTCTGTTATTCGTGATCGCGATGGACATCTTAACTAGCATCATCAACAAAGCAGAATCGGAGGGCATTATCAGTTCACTCACGGGAGTCACGGCTTTGCAGCGCCTGTCGATCTATGCCGACGATGTTGCCCTGTTCATCAGGCCATCGGTGCAGGACATGAGTTTTGTTCGGAGCGCCCTCCACATCTTCGGCGAGGCGTCCGGCCTCAAGGTTAACTATGCCAAATCCTCCGCCATACTCATCAGAGGGGACGAGCAAGATCAACAGAGAGTGGCGGACGTGTTGCAATGCCAGGCGGGTGAGTTCCCCTCTAGATACCTTGGACTGCAGCTGGCGATCCGGCAGCTCACCAGGGCGCAATGGCAACCCCTGCTGGACCAAGCCAAGCGCTTCGTCCCCGCGTGGCAGAGAGGCCTAATTCAGAGGGCCGGCAGGCTAGTGCTGGTGAAGTCTATTGCGGCAGCCAGGCCCGTCCACCACTTGATGGTGATGGAAGCGCCGATCTGGGTACTCGATGAGATCAACAGTTGGATGAGAGCTTTTTTCTGGAAAGGAAAAGAGAAGGTCAGCGGAGGCCATTGTCAGGTTGCCTGGAACTCCATATGTCGACCGACCCAATTTGGCGGCCTGGGGTGAAGAATCTGCAATTACAAGCATTGGCGCTGCGAGTTCGTTGGGAATGGCTTCGTAGAACTGATCCTGGAAGACCGTGGCAAGGTATTCCCATGTCCGATGATCAGTCGGCAAGGCAGGTGTTCGATAGCCTTGTGTCGATCAAGGTAGGCGTTGGAAGCCATGTGCTGTTCTGGAGGGACAGATGGATCCATGGGTTTGCGATCATGGACATTGCTCCGCTGATTCATAGCTGTGTGGATACTCGCACGCGCAACTGGAGAACGGTTATGGAGGCTCTAACAAACAATCGATGGCTCCAGGACATCCATGGCAACATCTCCTTCACGGCCCAACTTCAACTTATGCATCTGGGGCACGTGATTGGATCTGTGCAGAGAGACACGCAGAGGCCGGACGCCTTCTCGTGGCCTTGCGATAAATCAGGGGTGTACACGGCGAGATCTACCTACCAAAGGTTATGCACTGGCTTGGAGAGAGTCCCCTTTGCGAAGTGTGTTTGGAGGAGCTGGGCACCCCTTAGGTGCAAAATCTTTGCTTGGTTAGCCGCGCAGCGGCGGCTATGGACCTCGGATCGCCGTGCGAGACATGGATTGCAAGATCACCCCTCTTCTTGCTTCATTTGCCTGCAGGACCAAGACAACGTCGAACACATTCTTATCCAATGTGTATACGCGAGAGAGGTGTGGTACCTAGGTCTCCAAGATCTAAACACCCAAATCAGGACTCCGGAGCCTCAAGATACATTGATGGAGTGGTGGCTTCGGGCAAGAGGCCACTTCAGGCGAGCCAAGCGGCGTGGTTTTGATACGCTGGTTATCATCACGACTTGGGCATTGTGGAAACAGAGAAATGTCCGGGTGTTCAACAGGCCGTGGCAATTTATGAACCCTACGCAACTGTTAGGTCAAATCAGGAGGGAGGTGCAGGATCTTAGGACTGCAGGGATAGGAGTAGGAGGTCTTCAGCGTTTTGTGAGAGAGTAGCCTTAGTCTATTTGTTTGGAGTTGGCTGGCTCGAATGTTCGCATTCGAAGCTAGCGTCTTGTAAATATTCTTTCTGCCTTCTATAAAAATATGGTACGCCATTGGCATATCCTTGGAAAAAAATATAATGCACTAAAAGAATTATATGAGAGAAGTCTTTGAAAAATCGTCGGATCAAGGTTGAGTGATCCAATTCTACATTGAAGATCTCAATATTCATTCTTAAAAACCAGGCAGCATAGTGTAGCCTTGAATGTCGCATGTGGTCAGTCCCTTGAGCCTCGGCGGAGTACCGTGTCAGTGTGAGCTGGTGTGGCATGGACGATGATGGATGTACATATGATTGCAATTGCCTCCTGGCGCAGCACGTGCGCATGCATTCAATGCATGCATGCACGCATCATAGGTTTACGTACATGTACATATACGTATTGCGTACGGCGTGCGTGCGCGTCACTTATTTCACACGTACGCTAATCAATAATTTCCACGCGTTTCCTACCCTAGCCGCCCCCGTCACCAGGCGATTAGGGCGAGGCACTTTTTCCTCTGATCTTCACCGGCCGGTGTGCTGGCCCCCTCTCCCTTCGGTTGCTGCTCCAGCGGCAGGAGAGAGGGAAGACCCCGTTCCTCTGCTCTGTAGTTAGGTTTTGGATTTGTAGGTCGTGGTGCGTCGTTGGGGTGATGGGAGCGACGCCCGGATGAATAAATTTGTCTCAACCCCACTCCCACACCGACGGTGTCTTTCATGGCGGCGTCTCGAAGTTGATGGCATCGTGTCTCTGTCGATCCCTCAGATCGACAGTGTTAGGGTTCATGGATGGTGTTGACGATGCGGCGGCGGCGACTCCATCAGGTGTGTCTCTCCTTCTGCTCTGTCCCCGTTGATGTGGCGTTGTCTCCGACGTCATGGTGGAGCAGGGAGGTTTTGTCGTTCAGGAGTACGCGCAGGCGGTTGTCTACGCAAGTGACAGCTGGAAGATGGAATATCTTGTCTTGGGTCTGTGGTCGAAGGCAGGCAGTTCTGATTTCCTTCTCCGACGTCGTCGTCATGCGAGGGTGTCAGTTCTGAAGTTCGATGGCGTGTCCAGGGACATGTTGCCCCGGTCTGATTCTTTCAACGGCTATGGTTTTGCTTTTGGCAAACTATTTTGGAGGTCCGTAAAGCTGCTGATCAGCGATAGAGCCGCGTCGAGCTTGGGCGAAGAGGTGATCTGTCTTTTTACCTTTTGGTGGCCACTTCGGTAGTGTCGAAGGAAAGAGACAGACGCTGGTATTTTGCATAGGATCTTTCTATCTTTTCAGTCATGTATGATCGATGCTTACGTGCCTTGTAACTTGATCTTTATTCTATATAAATGAGACACATATTATCATGTAAAAAAACAATAATTCCATTCGGAATCGACACACGACTGACAGGAGGGTTCGGTTTGGTGGTCCACGACTCCACGTGCCAATGGCATCCATGCGTGCATGCATATATGTGTACTACAATATATCAGTATCTGCATGTGTCTGTCCACGATGAGATGAGCTCTGCTGGCAGGAACACGTACGTACGTACGTGTATCTTCTATGGATCGTCCATGCAGTTAATGCCTGTGCCGACCCTAGACAGATCCAGCAGTGTACTAACCTAGCTATGAGCTACTTATACATGCATGCATGCTTTGCTTAGCTAGGAGCTGCTATGGCTATGCTCTCATGCATCGTGGATCGATCACGATCAATCTTGCAGCTATCTAGTGCTAGTAATTAGCTTAGCTGCCCTACTTGTCCTTTTGTATGGGCAGCCGCTCAGTACCATGCATCATATGCATAATGTGTGCACCGATAACAGAAAACGTACGTACTTCAGTCCCTTATAATGATAATCCTAATCTCTTCAAACCTAGGAATCTTTATATTACCGAGAATTTAGAACCGTACTTCACAGAAATGTTATGTACTCGTGAACGACTAGGATGACAATGATCCCACATTCAACCTGCGGGAGTACTTCAAGTCCCGTAGGAGGAGAGGAGGCGGAGACGTTATCACTCGCTTCTTCAAACCGATGAGTCTATAAATCAAATCTCCTCAAAATGTTTCTTACTGTAACCGATGAGTCTATAAAACTCCCTTTTACCTTGCAAAAATTAAAATAACCGAGGTAAGGTGATCAAGATCACTTCTGAACATAACATCATTCATGGAGTCCTGAATTTTCTGCAAAATATATAAAAGTACCCCTGGCCATATTGACGTGTCCAAGTTAGTAGGTGTTGGCATTCTCCACAGGTCTTGGAATTGTTTAGTACGGGTGTCCGGTTGATGCCACATCCAAACAGCTTTTAGATGTGTTTTTTTCTCAACACAGTACATACGTAGGAAACCATACATACGCACATACATTACCCTTATAAATGTACGGACGCATATCCTATTCTTGTGAGCATCTCTGAGAGACTGAGTCGGCACATCATTTTAAGATTGATAAAGTCGTCACAGACGCCTTCGTAATCGATAAGAACATCTCCTCATACTGAACGCACATCGGCGGAAAGCCTAAAGTCGGCGCAATAGCTAAACTAGTTTTGCTAAATTAGAAGGACGAGCCATGACTCGGGTTGGTTCTGGTTCGGATGTTGCTGTTGAGCTAGCTTTCGCTGATTGTATAAACACTATGATTTGAGCAATACAGTTTATCACTTGCAAAAAAGAAAAGAAATAAATTCAAGAAAATGCGAGCACCAGTGTCATGTGTAGGACTTGAACTCTGATGAGCTGGGGATACCACTCTCCTCCTAATCATCCAACCACTGGTTGGTTCATAGCTTTTGGTGGATGAATAAGTTACCAGAGAGCCAAAACACGATTTTATAAGGTTGAATGTGGCATCATTTTCATGCTAGCTGTTCAGGGGGACACCTTAAGGCAACTCCAATGCGAACCATCATGTCCGTAAATTTCTGGACCGAATAGTTCAGACGTTTTAGGTCTTCCAACAGGAGTCATCAAATGTCCCGAGACCGATACAAATGTATAAGACCCCTAAATCGGCACAAATTGAGGAAGGATTGAGAGAATATGTACGTTCGACTGGCCCACCCTTAATTTTTTTTTTAAAAAGGCTCACCCTTAATTGGACCACATCCTCCATGGCCCATGTATTACACTCATTTTCTTTTTCCTATTGGTACGTCTAGCCCATTGTCAGTCATAGCCTATCGTTTGAATTTAATGGCTACAGTTGAATGGCCAACGCCTTGCTCACTGTCCGCAAAAACGAACGAATATGTTCATGAACATTTGGTGTCGTCCGTTTAGTGATCCCCGGTTGAATTGCATAATATGTCTAATGAGCTCGCATTGCCCTGTGGTTGGGTCTTGATAGGTCGATGCTAGAAATTGAATTGAATCTATCATTTTACAGAGCTTAATTTGATAGTTGTGCAATCAGTTAGCAAGAGATGTTGTCAGGTAAATCCATCGAACTTTCATCTAGGGTTTCCCTGCCTCTCGTCTAGGGATTCCCTGCCTCTCACCTGCGTCAGCACCGGTCCACCTCATCTCCCATGGTGATTGGACCATGGAGGCGCGGTGATACCGGCCCTTGCCGGCAAAAGGGCTCCGTTTTTAGGTGCTTTTCTGAGTTTGTTAGGGTTTGCGACATGCTCAAGAAGACGAGCCGGCGGCGGCTTCTTAAAGATGAAATAAGGTTCTCCCTGCCTAGTCCCCGTCACGGTGATGTTTTAAGCATCGTCGGAAGGCATGTGGAGGTTTGTCTCCGCCAGATCTCGTGCGATCCGGTCGGCGTTTGTCTTTGGTGGACCGTCTGGATTCGGTCTTCGTTTGTCTACATCAGTGTGTCTGCAGGTTGGATCCTTCCGATCTATCCTTCTCTTCATATCGGCGGCGGTTGCTGTTCTGGTGTGTTGGTCCTATGGGGCCTTAGCACAACGACTTTCCGACTGTCTGTTACAACAATGTTTGTCCGGTTCCGACGAGGGAGGGACGATGACGGCGGCGTGCCTTTGGCTAGCTCCAGTGCTTGAAGTCATCGTTAGCTGGTCTACGGACCTGGATCAATTTTTACTTCTATGATTTTTGTACTACGTTGACAGTTTTTTTTAAAAAAAAGGGTTTTACCCCAGCCTCTGCATCACTACGTTGACAGTTGACCGTTGATGAATAGATGAAAGTTTCTCGGAGAAAAAAAATCCATCAACGCTACTCTCTTCGTCTCGTAATATACGGGACGGAGGGAGTAGAAATTTGTCAAACCGGTAGTACAAGCTACAGCAGCAACTACATATAACTATTAATTATTGCACATGACAACAGGGGTTTGGGGCCCAACGCACGCATGAGATTAGTGGCGCAGAACATGCGGATAAACAAATAAACTTGCACTAAGGTAGAAGAACTACACAATTCAGTGGTGAGCAGTTTGGTCTTTGGTCTGCTCTGGTCCACCAACAGTTTAACAAGGACTAAGCCAACACCTCTTTAATTTCTGCATCCGGCCCCTCCCGAGAAGAATCCCACCTGCAGTACTCAACCCACTGCCGCGCTGCTGGTGCCGCGGACGATGATCTCTGCTCACACTCGCAGCCAGCAATTTGCCAGCCATCCTGCATGCCCACGAAAGCATACTGATGAATATTTGAGAGAGACGATCAACATTTGATTTGTTCATGAGAGAGGACACCCTGATCAGTGATCGATTGAATTAACCTAACTTGTGAGTGCAGTGCATGCATGGGCAGAAATACTTAAATGGAGTAAGCGTACCTGCAGGTGAAGTTGAGGAGTTGCATTTGCAGGGGAGCAGGCTGTGTCTTGGAGAGGGTCTTCATCAGCTGGTTCCAAACGAGGCATCTTCTTCTTGTTGTTCTCCTCGGTGCCTGCTGCCTTCTTCGCCTTGGCCTTGGTCTTGCTGGCGGTGGACAAGGTGAAAGTGGAGGCGCGGTCGCCGTGGGGCTTCTTCGCTGGCACCTCTTGGGAGTTGTGCAACTGCAGGTAGGTGTCGTCGCCGTCGATGAAGTAGGCTGTCCAGCCGCTGTCGTCGGAAGCCACGGCGGTGGCAGGCCCGGATGCGTAGCAGTCGACGTCGCCGTCCAAGACTGAAGCTAAAGCACCCGGGGTCCTAGACGAGCTGATAGATTCCTCCATTTGACGAACGTACGTATGTGTGTGTGGACAATGAACTTGAAGCTAAGTTAGCCAGCCAGGTAGCTGCGCGTAAGGTGGCTAGCTAGAAGAAGAAGAAGAAGATTGCAGTGTTGTAGAATGGATTGGAGTAATAAATATGGCATGGAGGTGCGCCGGGGGAGCGCGGTTGGTGATGGTGTTATATAAGGGCGGAGAGAGGAGAGGGTAGGCGCACCGGGACGTGGAGCGGCGGAGGGGTTACAGTGAAGTGTCGTTGACATTAACGCCGGATGGACGATGCGCACATGGGCACTTATTTGCAGGCCGTGCACTCAACTGGACTCAAGACACACGTACGAGGGGGGGTTCCATCCATGGATGGATGGGATGGGATGGGACGGGATGGAGGGAAAGATAAGTTAAGCAGAAAGCCTGTTGGACCATGGAGTCATGGAGATATACGGGGTACTAGACAAATGGAAGGAACAAAAATCTTGCACACGTGCATGCTATACTAGCTCGTCATCTTCATCTGCTAAGCGCCTTACCCAATAAAGTTCACTGGCTGGAGTACACATAGTTGACGACCGGCGGGATGACTCGATCAGCACCGCTCGTTAGGCCAACTCCACCGCGCGACCCTATCCTGTTCGGCTCTGTCTGTTTGGAATAAAAAGACAAAAAAGGCGGCCCGGCGCACGGTCTCAAACGGATAAATGTCCGGATTCCGTCCGTTTTCGACCCATCCCCGGCCCAAACTTGTGCTCGGTTTGGGGTGAAACGGATGCGCGCGGACGACCGAGACGCACGCCCTTGTCCCCTCCGTGGCCCGCCTGTCGGGGACACTAGCAGTCCCTCCGCTCCCAACGCTTCACCCTCTCTCCCCGCCCCGCCCCGCCGCCGGCGCCACCCCTATTCTCCGGCCGCCTCCTCACCGCGCAGCCCCCCGTCGTCCATACCAAACCACGTCTCGACATGGCCGCCACCACGCCCGCGCTTTCGCCGTAGTTTTGGTCGTCTATCGGGGAAGGTTTGGCCGTCGCCGTCCTTGCCGGTGGCGGAGGGGACACGACTGCCGGCGACGGACCACGGCGGCTGAGGCAGATTCCGACGAGAGCTCCAGAGCGGCCAGTAGCCGGTCGACAACCACCCCTGCTGCGTCGAGGTGATCATCGCGGCCTCTTCACCACCGCGACCGCAAGGTGTTCGACCTTTTGCCAACAAAGGTATGGACAGTGGAGACGAGTTTTTCTTCCATCACTTCCTTTGTTCATCGGATGATTCGTCGTCGGATGATGAAGATCTTGTGGTGGCTGCACTGGTCGTTCACGACCATATTCAACGGCAGCTTCCTCGGTACAGGGGGTCACTCCCTGGTCATGCTCCCAACCTGAACCGCAACATGGAGAGAGGCCACGCCCTGCTCTATGCCGATTACTTTGCCAACACCCCGCTCTTCAAGCCGGATAAATTTCATCGCCGTTTTCATATGGCAGGGCATGTGTTCAACCGTATCCGAGAGGGAGTGGTTGCTCATGACCCATACTTCGAGTGCAAGACGGATGTCCTTGGCAAGCTTGGATTCTCCTCTTACCAGAAATGCACCGCGGCCATCCGCATGCTTGCATATGGTATTCCAGGCGATCTGGTGGGCGAGTATGTGCGTATGAGTGAAAAAACATGTCTGATGTCAATGTACAAGTTTTGTCAGGCTGTGATCGAGGTGTTTGGCCCAGAGTACTTGAGGCAGCCAACTGCCGCTGATACAGAGAGATTGTTGGCGACCAACGCAGCTAGAGGCTTTCCAGGCATGCTTGGCAGCATAGATTGTATGCATTGGGAGTGGAAGAACTGTCCATTTGCTTGGCAGGGCCAGTACAAGGGGCATGTTAATGGGTGCACTGTCATATTAGAAGCGGTGGCATCACAAGATCTTTGGATATGGCATTCTTTCTTTGGTATGGCAGGTTCTCACAATGATATCAACGTGCTGCAGCGTTCTCCAGTCTTCGCGAGGCTTGCAGAAGGCCACTCCCCACCTGTCAACTTTGAGATCAACGGCCACCAGTACAACAAGGGATACTATCTAGCAGATGGTATATATCCTCAGTGGTCAACTTTTGTGAAGACAATCTCGAAACCCCAAGGTGAGAAGAGAAAGAGATTTGCCCAAATGCAAGAGAGTGTTAGAAAGGATGTGGAACGTGCTTTTGATGTGCTTCAATCCCGGTGGGGTATCGTTCGAAACCCTGCACTGTCATGGGATGAAATGAAGCTTTGGGAGGTGATGACTGCTTGTGTGATCATGCACAACATGATCGCCGAGGACGAGCGTGATGAGGGTATCTTTGACCAAGGATTTGATTATCAAGGTGAAAATATTGAGCCCCTGCACCAAGACCGGCCACATTTGAACAGTTTGTCCAATTCCACCGTGAGATGCGTGATTGGCACACTCATTTGAATCTTCAAAATGACTTGGTTGAGCACGTCTGGGATCACATTGGCAACCAATAGATGTATTGGTCCAATTTATGTTCAGTCAAGACAATTTCGATTTGGTTGTTAAACTATTTTATTAAAGACAATTTCAATTAGGTTGTAAAACTATTTTAATTTTCAGACAAATATTTGGGTTGGAAATTAGTTTGATGCAAATTTGGGCATTTTTGGCCTTCACGGACAGGATGGGGCAAATGGATGCGGCCGCGCGCTGGGCGCACGGCCACCGCATCCCAGGACAGGTCCGGACACGACCCCAAATCCCTACCCAAATGGACAGAAATCGGACAAAACGGACGTCCGTTTGGTGTCGCGCGGTGGAGTTGGCCTTAGGACAACTACACCGCACGATCCCAAACGGACGTCCGGTTTGGCCGGATTTTGTCCCTTTAAGGCGGCGATGGGTTCGCCCGTGTCCGGTCATGTCCGTTGGATCGTGCGTGCACCCGCCGCGCAGCCGCACCCCAAATCACGTCCGCGTTAGACATGATTTAAAAAAACAAAAAAACGTAAATAAACTGACTAAAAAATAAATAAACGCAGTTAAAAAAACATAAAACTTAGTTAGAGGTCACTTAGCAGTTCACTTAACGGCCTAGTGCCATAATTAATATAAAAAGAATATAAAAAACACCGCCGTACGCTCCTGCCGCGCCCGTCGATGCCATGGCCCTCGCCCTCTTCAGTGGCCGCCAGTGTCGTCGTTGTCGTTGACGAGGTCAACGTAGGCCGGCGCCGTCCAGAGGTGGGGACGGCGGCACGTGGTACACGGGGGCGGCCTGGAAGGCTGGAGGTGCCTGCACCATCTCCTCTCGTGGTGAGGCCTCCCACTCCGGTGACTGCGGCGGCGTGGGTCACCAGTTCACGCCCCCACGGCGTCGGCCATGTCCGAAGCCGTGCACGACCCGCTCCACCGCTGGCCTACCTACCAGGCCCGGGTGAAACGCGGCGACGGGCTCCTCCTCTAGCACCTCCTCCCTCCTCTCCTCCTCTTGACGGCCACCATCTCCAGCTCGGGGAAGGCGACGTCGCCGGCGGTAGAGAGTGCCAGCGTCTCCAAGCCGTCCCATTGGCGCTCGTCGTGCATGTTCATGGAGTCCTTCATGACACGCTGCATGAGCCGGGCCTCCTCCTCCGCTGTCATGCGAGGAGGTGGAGGTGGTGACAGAGACGGGGAAGGCGACGGCGCAGGCGTGAGGCCGTGCACCCGTGTACGCTCGCGCGCACCTCTCTACGTGGCCGCCGCGGCCCTGACACCGTGACGGCGAAGTAGGACGCGCGCCGCACATCGTGCTCGTCCTGGAGCCACGTGTCCCAGAGCATGAAATTGGGGGCGTACCTGTCATCATAGTAGAGGTCGTCGGGGAGGAGGCGGCGGCGGCGCTCGATCTCATCGCGGCGCGCACGACCGCCCATCGGCGGCGGGATCGGGACCCAGTCGGCGCTGAGGTGCCAGTTGTTGGGGAGGTGGACGTCGCTCCATGGGACCGACGTCCTCGTCTCCCAGTAGCGCCGGAACACGTCGGCACTGAGGTACTGCCAGTCGCGCTCGCCGGCGGGCCTAGAGGCGACGGTGAAGGTGGCCGGCACAGGGGCTCGACGGGAGGAGCGCAACGATGACGCGGGCTCCTCCTTCTTCACGGAGCTGCGACAACGGCCCGAGGAGGAGCCGGCTTCACGGTCGTGCTTCCCCTTGCGGACATTGTTCCTCAGGCCCATGGCTGCGAGGCGGTCGGCCGGTGAGTTCAAGGCCTAGGGTTTGAAGGTGTCGGGTTTCGAGGAGGCCACGGGGTGGAGTGGGGAGTGTGGACGACGACCGGTCCACGGCTTCCGCATTTAAGTACGACCGCGACGTTTCCCTGGGAGGATGACAAGCGGGCCCGCTGCGTGTGCGCATTGATGTTGGCGGGTGGGATGTAGGTGGCTGCCTGCCACGCGGCCCCGACGCGTACGAGCGCATGTCCATTTGTTGTCCGTCGTGACCCAAAACTGGCACATGTTTGCGCTCGAAATGGATCGGGCCGGACACAAAACGGACAGGATGGGTCCGGGCCATCGCGCGCTGGGCCTACCGGTTTGTCCCTTTTACCCCAAACGGACGGGGCCAAACAGAATGGGGTCGTGCGGTGGAGTTGGCCTTAGGCCAAAGGCAACCATCCGATCTCGCCCCTTTCTCTCTTCCGGCACGCCTCGCACTCGCCGCGTCGTGGACACCGTCTACAACACCGTGCTTCGCAGCAGCCCGCATTCCCCCTCCCTGCCGCCAGCGAGCTCGAAGCACTGTGTCGGTGAGCTCGTAGCTCAGCCCTCCCCCAACATCCTGGTTATATCATCCCGACGCCCCCAACATCCTGATCGCAACATCCCGGCCGTTGTCGTCGTCCTACCATCCCGTTACGGGTTGTAGCGCCCCACGGTGGCTGCTTGCACCTCCAAGTGATGCCCATCGTGTTGGAAATATTAGCACTTTTTCTATTAGACTAATCCACGAGTAAACAGTAAGCATGGCATAAACGGTATGCATCTCATAGCAATACCTAAGCATACTAGCACGTACAGAACATAGAAGTGAACCATCTATGAGCAGCACATATACGGCTAGCACAAGTATGAGTAAATGAGGAATGAACAGATCATACCCTCCGGTTGGCCAGGCCAACGCGACTGTGGCTTCGTCCATCGCCTTTTTCTTGGCAGCGGCGTCGTCGGCTATGGTGTCAATGCAGGGGAAGTAGTGGAAGCAGAGGCGGTCGGAGCTGGGGACGGATCGGGAGCAGTCGCGTTGAGACGCTCCAAAAAAACCTTACTGTGCACGTGGTCGTCGGGATGGGATCGCCGGAGGCAGCACAGAAGAAGGAACAGTAGATGACAGCTAGGTTACGCGAGAGGGAGTGAGTAAACCTAACTAGGTCACTCCACTGGCTAGAGTCTTCTTATATAGTCCGTCGGGTAGAAAGTCGTGGGCCTACGCGGAGGCCCACGACCGAGTCAACGCACTCCCGGGAAGGGATTCACATTCCCAGAGAAGGGTCGCACACCCGCGAACAGAGTCGACGAATCCCGGGAACGCAAGCCAGCCCACAGTCCAATGTCTCGGACAGTGCCCACCTGTTAGCGACTCCTTATTTAATCCCTGATTAATTAATTTGTTCCTGAGCGGCAAAAATAAGCTCCGGCTCGGCTCATTCCCACAACCCGCGGCGCGGGCACGCGTCGTGACCTAAATTTTTAGTTTGGCGTGCAGAAGTTTCGCCTATTGTCAGCTGATACGTGGCTGCCGAAGGCTAAACCCCACGGGTGGAGCTTATTAGTCATACTCCGTACGTTCTCATGGCTTCCTAGAGATTACCCAATCTCATAGACTATGACCAACAGTCGGGCTCACATAGGTATGTTCCTCCAAAGAATGCTATGTAGGTTAGCATCTTGCTTACACAAGCTTTGGAACACATTAAGATAAAAGTCATTCTGCCTTACAGAATTGAGAGTATTAGTGCATCTCCAATGGAGTGGGTTAATTAAGGACACTCTCCTCAGTTGATCGCTGGATTGTTATCCCAGGTCCTAATTCACGGGATCTCCGACCACACAGGTTGGGTTACCCCCATCACAACTTACGAGGGTCTCATACCCATCTCCCTCGATGCATTTTCTATCACAATCCGTGATAGCCCTTTCGTAAAAGGGTCTGCCAGATTCTTAGTCGTCTGGATATAATCCAACGCTATTACTCCAGAGTTTCTTGATTTTCTGACAGATTTCAATCTTCTTCTTATGTGCTTTGTGGTTTCCATGTTGTCCTTTGAATTCTTAGCCTTGGTAATCACCATTTGATTATCACAGTTTATAAGGACAGACGGCACTGGTTTATCAACCACCAGCAAATCCATCAAAAGCTCTCGAAGCCATTCTGCTTCCATGCATGATGTGTCTAATGCTGTGAGTTATGCTTCCATAGTCAATCTGGTTAAGATCGTCTGCTTGCAAGACTTCTAGGAAACAGCACCACCACCAAGTGTGAAGACATGTCCACTTGTGGCTTTCATCTCATCAGCATCAGATATCCAATTCGAATCACTATACCCCTCAAGTACCGCCGAGTACCCAGAATAGTGAATTCCATAGTTTGCAGTACCTTGCAAGTAACACATCACTCGCTCAACAGCATGCCAATGCACATCTCCCGGATAGGAAACAAACCGGCTCAGTTTGCACACATCAAATGCATTGTCAGGACAAGTAGCACATGCTAGGTACATCATTGAACCAACCACTTGAGAATATCTCAATTGATCTACAGTCGTGCCTTCGCACTTTCGAATCCGCATGCTAGGATCATATGGTGTCGCAGAAGGTTTGCAATCCGAATATCCAAAACGGCTCAAAATCTTCTCAACATAGTGGGATTGCAAAAGTGTAATTTCACCCTCAAAATTTCTTAGTAGGTTGATGTTCAAGATTACATCAGCCACGTCCCAGGTCTTTCACCTCAAAGTTATGAGATAGAAAAACCTTGACCTCCTCAATTACCTTGAGGTGGGTCCCAAATATCAGTATGCCATCGACAATAAGACACAGTATAACTCCTTTGCCCCCTTCATAGCGATAGTATACACATTTGTTAGCTTCATTAACAACAAAGCCAGCAGATGTCAAATTAGTGTTGAACTTCTCATGCCATTGCTTAGGCGCTTGTTTCAGGCCATACAAGGATTTCACTAGCTTGCACACCTTTCTTTCCTGACCATTTACTACAAAGCCATCTAGCTGTTTGCTACCTCTTGAGTTTGCATTGGTTTTTTTCCTTGAAGAGGAAAGGGTGATGCAGCAAAGTAGCATAAGTATTTCCCTCAGTTTGAGAACCAAGGTATCAATCCAGTAGGAGACAACGCAAAAGTCACCGAATACCTGCACGAACAATCAACAACTTGCACCCAACGCGATAAAGGGGTTATCAATCCCTTCACGGTTACTTGCAAAAGTGAGATCTGATAGAGATAGATAAACAGTAAAGTATATATTTTTGGTATTTTAGTTTATAGATCAGAAAGTAAAAGATTGCAAAATAGTAGATCAGAATTTAGTATGATATAAAAGAGATTCAATATAATGGCAAAGAGACCCGGGGGCCATAGGTTTCACTAGTGGCTTCTCTCAAGATAGCAAATATTACGGTGGGTGAACAAATTATTGCCGAGCAATTGATAGAAGAGCACATACTTATGACGATATCTAAGGCAATGATCATGAACATAGGCATTGCGTCCATGTCAAGTAAACCGAAATGATTCTGCATCTACTACTATTACTCCACACATCGACCAACTCCTGCCTGCATCTAGAGTATTAAGTTCATCAAGAATAGAGTAACGCATTAAGTAAGATGACATGATGTAGAGGAATTAACTCAAGCAATATGATGACAACCCCATATTTTTATCCTTGATGGCAACAATACAATACGTGCCTTGCTGCCCCTACAGTCACTGGGAAAGGACGCCACAAGATTGAACCCAAAGCTAAGCACTTCTCCCATTGCAAGAAATATCAATCTAGTATAAACCGATAATTCGAAGAGACTTGCAAAGATATCAAATCATGCGTATAAGAATTCAGAGAAGAACCAAATAATATTCATAGATAATCTGATCATAAATCCACAATTCATCGAATCTCGGCAAACACACCGCAAAAGAATATTACATCGAATAGATCTCCAAGAACATCGAGGAGAACATGGTATTGAGAATCAAAGAGAGAGAAGAAGCCATCTAGCAACTAGCTATGGACCCGTAGGTCTGTGGTAAACTACTCATGCATCATAGGAGAGGCAATGGTGTTGATGAAGAAGCCCTCCATGATCGAATCCCCCCCCCCCGGCAGGACGCCGGAAAAGGTCCCTAGATGGGATCTCATGGGTACAGAAAGTTGCAGCGGTGGAAAAGTGGTTCGTGGCTCCCCTGGATGTTTTCAGGGTATAAGAGTATATATAAGCGAAGAAACTAGGTCAGGAGACCCACGAGGAGCCCACGAGGTAGGGGGCGCACCCTCCTGCCTCATGGCCGCCTCGTTGTGTCTCCGACTTCATCTCCAAGTTTGCTGGTTTCCTTGTGGTCCAAGAAAGATCATCGCGAAAGTTTCATTCCGTTTGGACTCCGTTTGATATTCCTTTTCTGCGAAACTCTAAAATAGGCAAAAAAACAGAAACTGGCACTGGGCTCTCGGTTAATAGGTTAGTCCCAAAAGTAATATAAAATAGCATATAAATGCCTATTAAACATCCAAAACAGATAATTAATAGCATGGAACAATCAAAAAATATAGATACGTTGGAGACGTATCAAGCATCCCCAAGCTTAATTCGTGCCCGTCCTCGAGTAGGTAAATGATGAAAACAGAATTTTTGATGTGGAATGCTACCTAACATATTTATCCATGTAATTTTCTTTATTGTGGCATGAATGTTCAGATCCGAAAGATTCAAAACAAAAGTTTAATATTGACATGAAAATAATAATATTTCAAGCATACTAACAAGGCAATTATGTCTTCTCAAAATAACATGGCCAAAGAAAGCTTATCCCTACAAAATCATATAGTTTGGCTATGCTCCATCTCTGTCACACAAAATACTCAAATCATGCACAACCCCTATGACAAGCCAAGCAATTGCTTCATAATTTGATGTTCTCAAACCTTTTCAACTTTCACGCAATACATGAGCGTGAGCCATGGACATAACACTATGGGTGGAATAGAATGGTGGTTGTGGAGAAGACAAAAACAGGGAGATAGTCTCACATCAACTAGGCGTATCAATGGGCTATGTAGATGCCCATCAATAGATATAAATGTGAGTGAGTAGGGATTGTCATGCAACGGATGTACTAGAGCTATAAGTGTATGAAAGCTCAAAAGAAACTAAGTGGGTGTGCATCCAACTTGCTTGCTCATGAAGACCTAGGGCATTTGAGGAGGCCCATCGTTGGAATATACAAGCCAAGTTCTATAATGAAAAATTCCCACTAGTATATGAAAGTGACAAAATAAGAAACTCTCTATCATGGAGATCATGGTGCTACTTTGAAGCACATGTGTGGAAAAAGGATAGTAACATTGTCCCTTCTCTCTTTTTCTCTCATTTTTTTATTTGGGCTTCTTTGGCCTCTCCTTTTTTTATTTGGGCTTCTTTGGCCTCTCCTTTTTTTATTTCCTCACATGGTACAATGCTCTAATAATGATGATCATCACACTTCTATTTACTTACAACTCGAAAAATTACAACTCAATGCTTAGAACAAATATGACTCTATGTGAATGCCTTTGGCGGTGTACCAGGATGTGAAATGAATCAAGAGTGACATGTATGAAAGAATTATGAAAGGTGGCTTTGCCACAAATACGATGTCAACTACATGATCATGCAAAGCAATATGACAATGATGAAGCGTGTCATAATAAATGGAACGGTGGAAAGTTGCATGGCAATATATCTCATAATGGCTATGGAAATGCCATAATAGGTAGGTATGGTGGCTGTTTTGAGGAAGGTAACTGTGGGTGTATGGTACCGGCTAATGTTGCACGGTACAAGAGAGGCTAGCAATGGTGGAAGGTTGAGAGTGCGCATAATCCATGGACTCAACATTAGTCAAAAAGAACTCACATACTTATTGCAAAAATCTATTAGTCATTGAACGAAGTACTATGCGCATGCTCCTAGGGGGATAGATTGGTAGGAAAAGACCATCACTCGTCCCTAACCGCCACTCATAAGGAAGATAATCAATGAATACCTCATGCTCCAAATTTGTTACACAACAGTTCACCATACGTGCATGCTACGGGACTCACAAACCTCAACACATGTATTTCTCAAATTCACAATTACTCCACTAGCATGATTCTAATATCACCATCTTCATATCTCAAAACAATCATAAAGAATCAAACTTCTCATATTATTCAATGCACTTTATAAGAGAGTTTTTATTATATCCCTCTTGCATGCCCATCATATTAGGACTAATTTTATAACCAAAGCAAATTACCATGTTGTTCTAAAAGACTCTCAAAATAATATAAGTGAGGCATGAGAGATCAACAATTTCTATAAAATAAAGCCACTGCCGTGCTCTAAACAGATATAAGTGAAGTACTAGAGCAATATTGCCTAGCTCAAAAGATATGTGAAGCACATAGAGTATTCTAATAAATCACGATTCATGTGTGTCTCTCCCAAAAGGTGTGTACATCAAGGATGATTGTGGTTAACTAAAAAGCAAAGACTCAAATCATACAAGACACTCCAAGCAAAACACATATCATGTGGTGAATAAAAATATAGCCGCAAGTAAAGTTACCGATAGACGAACGAAACAGGGAATGCCTTCCGGGGCATCCCCAAGCTTAGGATTTTGGTTGTCCTTGAATATTACCTTGGGGTGACTTGGGCATACCCAATCTTTGGCTCTTGCCACTCCTTATTCCATAGTCCATCAAATCCTTACCCGAAACTTGAAAACTTCACAACACAAAACTCAACAGAAAATCTCATGAGCTTCATTAGTATAAGAAAATAAATCACCACTTTAAGGTACTTTTGCAAACTCATTCTTTATTTATATTGGTGTAATATCTACTGTATTCCAACTTTTCCATGGTTCATACCCCCCGATACTACCTATAGATTCGTCAAAATAAGCAAACAACACGCGAAAAATAGAATCTGTCAAAAACTGAACAGTCTGTAGTAATATGTAACTCTCGAATACTTCTGTAACTCCAAAAATCCATCCAAAATAGGAAACTGAGCAATTTGTGTACCAATCCATATAAAAATGAATCAGATCAAAAGCACGTCTTTGTCAATTTTCAAAACTAATTTACTAAGCGCAAAAGTTTCTGATTTTCAGCAGGATCAACACAACTATCACCGTAAGCTATCCTAGAGGTTTTATTTGGCACAAACACTAATTAAAACATAAAACCACATATAACCAGAGCCTAGATGATTTATTTATTACTAAACAGGAACAAAAAGCAAAGAACAAAAATAAAATTGGATTGCCTCCCAGCAAGCGCTATTGTTTAAGGCCCTTAGCTAGGCATTGATAATTTCAATGATGCTCACATGAAAGACAAGAATTGAAGTGCAAAGAGAGCATCATAAAACACATGACAAACTGATACGTCTCCAACGTATCTATAATTTATGAAGTATTCATGCCATGTTTACAACAATTTTATATGGTTTTGGCACGATTTGCATGGAACTAACCCGGACTGACGTTGTTTTCAGCAGAACTACCGTGGTGTTGTTTTTTGTGCAGAAATGAAAGTTTTCCAAACACCACAAACTTTTTGACGATTTTTTATGGACCAGAAGAGAACCAATGGGCCAGAGCAGCACCTGGGGGGTGCCCCGAGGGGGGCACAATCCACCACGGTGCGCCTGGGCCCCCAAGCACACCCTAGTGGGTTGTGCCCACCTTGGTGGCCTCCCGTACCCCTTCTTCACCCTATAAATGTCTCAAATATTCTGAAAACCCTCGGGGAGACCCTAGACTGGAAGTTCCGCCGCCGCAAGCCTCTGTAGCCACTGAAAACCAATCGGGAGCCCGTTCCGGCACCCTGCCGGAGGGGGAGATCATCACTCGTGGCTATCTTCATCATCCCGGCGCCCACCATGATGAGGAGGGACTAGTCCACCCTGGGGGCTGAGGGTTTGTACCATTAGCTATGTGTTTAATCTCTCTCTCATGTGATCTTGAGATGTCATGATCTTGATGTATCGTGGGCTTTGTTAATGTAGATGGATCATATGATGTTTCTCCCCTCTCAACACTTGTTGTGATGAATTAAGTCTTTACCCTTTGAAGTTTTGTCTTATCAGATTGAATGTTCAGATATGAGAACACATGATATATGTCTCGCATATGAATACCCGTTGTGACAATGGTGTATTATTTTGATTCACTTGATATATGTTATGGCACTAAACTTGCGGATTCCCGAGGTGACTATGGGGTAATCTATGCATAGGGTTGATGCACGTTTTATTACCTTTTCTCCGATAGACACTTTGGGTCTCCTTGTAGTTCTATGTGGATTGAGTATTATGAATTTGAAATTGTTTGATACATATCGTATAATTAACTCACGAGTACTCCCGTTGACATTGGGGTATCTAGTTGACATTAGAGTTGGTTGATATGTATCATATGGTGTTATTTTAGTACGAACTCTTGATTAGATCGATCGAAAAGAATAGCTTGATGTTATTTTAGTACGAACTCTAGAATAGATTGATCGGAAAGAATAGCTTTGAGGTGGTTTCGTACCCTACAAACAATTTCTATCTTTTGTTCTCTGCTAATAGGAACTTGGGAGTGATTCTTTATTGCACTTTGAGGGATAATTATGTGATCCAACTATGTTAGCATTGTTGAGAGATTGCACTAGCGAAAGTACGGACCCTAGGCCCCATTTTCCATCATTGCAATACGTTGTGCTCCATTTTACTATTTACCACCTTGTTATTTTTATTGTTGGCATTACAAAAACTCATATCTACTATCCATACTACACTTTTATCACCATCTCTTTGCCGAACTAGTGCACCTATACAATTTGCCATTTTATTGGGTGTGTTGGGGACACGAGAGATTTCTTGTATTTGGTTGTAGGGTTGCTTGAGAGAGACTATCTTCATCCTACGCCTCCCACGGATTGATAAACCTTAGGTCATCCACTTGAGAGAAAATTGTTGCTGTCCTACAAAACTCTGTGCTTGGAGGCCCAGCACGTGTCTACAATAAAGTTGCATAGTAGAAATCAAGCTCTTTTCTGGCGCCGTTGCCGGGGAGGTGAGTGCTTGAAGGTATATCTTTATATCTTGCAATTGAATCTTTTAGTTTCTTGTTTTATCACTAGTTTTGTTTATAAAAAGAAAACTACACAAAAACGGAATTGAGGTTGCATCATATTATTCATCTTTATAATGTCTTTCGTGAAAATGATGGAAAGGAAAATTGTGCTCAATTGTTAGTACAAGAATGCTATACAATTTTTGGCATAGAATCCATGAATGATGAGCATGATTGCACTGTTGCTAGTATGAATTCTTCGAATATCCATGATGCTAGTGATATGCAAAGCCATAAGCTTGGGGATGCTATGTTTGATGAAGACAAAATTTTTAGTCCCCCGAGTTTTGATGAGAAAAATTATTATGATGATAGCATGCCTCCTATTTATGATGATTATATTGATAAAAGTGGATTTGGAGAGGTCATGACTTTATTTAATGTTGAATCTGCTATTTCAGAAGAGGTTTCAATTGATTATGATGAGAACAAAGTTGTTATCTATGATGATTATGGTGATGGCATGTATGCTATAAAGAGTAATGATAACCATGAAACTTGTCATCATGATTTTAATTTTCAATCCCATGATAGTTATTTTGTTGAGTTTGCTCCCACAACTATTCATGAGAATAAATTTGCTTATGTGGAGAGTAGTAGAAGTTCTATGCTTATGTATCATGAAAAGAATGCTTTATGTGATAGCTATATTGTTGAATTCATTCATGATGCTACTGGAAATTATTATGAGAGAGGAACATATGCTTCTACATATCTCAATAATATCAAGTTTCCTCTCTTTATGTTGAAAGTTTTTAAGTTGCACTTGTTTTACTTTCCTATGCTAGTCGATTCTTGTTCCCATAAGTTGTTTTCTCACAAAATCCCTATTCACAGGAAGTGGGTTAGACTTAAATTTGCTTGCCACGTGATTTATGATGCTCTTGTTATGTTTCAATTCTTATCTTTTATGTGAGCATCATTGAACTCATCATGCCTAGCTAAAAAGGCATTAAAGAAAAGCGATTGTTGGGAGACAACCAACACTTATATATACTGTTTTTGTGTGTTCACATGATTATGCTATTGTATTAATCATGTTTTATTATTTTTGTTTCATTAAAGTGCCAAGTAAATCCTTTGGGATCATGTTGGGTGATAGTTGATTTGATCTTGCTGAAAAACAGAAACTTTTGCACCCATGAAAATAACTCTCATTTTTAACAGAAGAGTGATTTTGAGTTTATTGTTTTTGCAGAAGATTAATATACAAATTTCTCACATGGTCCTAATTGTTTTATAATTTTTGGAGTAGCAGAATTATGGTTTGAGTACAGATTACTACAGGCTGTTCTGTTTTTGACAGATTCTGTTTTCAATGCATAGTTTGCTTGTTTCCTTGTGTCTATGACTTATATTGCTCAATATAAATTGTGGACATGATATGATACAGTATCCATTGTGTGTAAAAAATTATGAATCTTGTCTCTTACGGTATCAAAGTGAAATGGTTTGCTCTTTATCATACTAACCTATCTCACGAAGTTCCGTTAAGTTTTGTGTGATTGAAGTTTTCAAGTTTTGGGTGAGATATCACTATGAGGAGAATAAGGAGTGACAAGACCCTAATATTGGGGATTCCAAAGGCCCTCCCAAGGTAATATTCAAGGAAGATCCAAGCAACTAAGCTTGGGGATGCCCCGGAAGGCATCCCCTCTTTCGTCTCCAACATTATCGGTAACCTCACTTGGAGCTTTGTTTTCATTCGTCACATGATATGTGTTTTGCTTGGAGCGTCAATTTATTTTGTTAGGATTTGCTTGATATTATTTATAATAATGTTTTCCATCTTTTATTTCAATAAAAGTGGCAATGATAGCCTTTGCCATGCTTATTTTGCAAGTATACATGTTGCTGTTTCAAAACAGAAAGTTTATCGCTGTTGCAAAAATTCCCTAGAAAAGTCAGAGTTTGATAAAATGCTGAAACTTTTTGCAAAATAAGCTCTGATAAATTTTCTAAAGTTTGGTAATTGTTTCAGTATTTTTGGATTTAGGGAAGTATGATGAAAATTGCATTCTTTACAGATTGTACTGTTTTGGCAGATTGCTGTTATGTTTGCATTGTTTGCATATGTTTGCTAGTTTAATGATTCTATTTGAGGATGGGAGTATTAAATATGTAGAGCACTTAGTATGCAATGTTGAATAATAATTTTAGTAATGTTGCTACAGTGGAGAATGATAAGGTTTTGCACTGATTTTTACTAACTTATCTCACGAGTTCTTGTTGAGTTTTGTGTGGATGAAGTTTTTGAGATTTAGGGAGACCGTGATATGGGAGGAATTAAGGAGACACAAAAGCTCAAGCTTGGGGATGCCCAAGGCATCCCAATCTAATATTCCAAGAAGTCTCAAGCATCTAAGCTTGGGGATGCCCCGATAGGCATCCCACCTTTTTCTTCAACAATTATCGGTTAGTATCGGTTGAGCCTAAGTTTTTGCGTCTTCACATGAGTTGTGCTATGCTTGGAATGTCATTTTGTTTTGTTTTTATGCTGTTTTAATAAAATACTTAGATCTGAAACTTTTAAATATGAGAGAGTCCTCAATTAGCTACCCTTTTACTTAACTACTCGATTGATCTTCACTTATATCTTTTTGGAGTAGCTTGTCACTTACTCTTGTGCTTCACTTATATCCTATGAGTAAATTGTTGAATGAATTGAATATCATGAATTTGAAATTGTATGTTAATATCATGCCTAGTGGTAGCTTCGCATTGGGTTTAGAAAGTAAATTTTTTTGAAGCTTGACAATCACAATATTGGTCATACAAGCAATTCATGAATGATTAGTAGAAGGAAGAGAACTTTCACATGCAAATACACTATCTTGGAATTATTTTTTGATTGTGAGCCCTCATCAAAATATTATATGAAAAAATTGGTGACGCCGGACAAGGAAGACAACTTAATGATTTTTGTTTGTTCATATTCACATAGAAGTTATATTGTCATAGATCCTTCAACATGTGGTGCTTGCCCCCCGTCTTTGCTAGCCAAAAATTCCGCACCAAGTAGAGATACTACTTGTGCATCCAAAAAACCCTTAAACCCAAAATCTTATTTTCAAGAGTCTACCATACCTACCTAAGGATTGAGTAAGATCCTTCAAGTAAGTTGTCATCGGTGCAATAAGGCAATAAAAATTCCTTCTGAAAGTGTAAGAGAAAATTGAGCGTTGTACGAACTTGTGATGGCAAAGAATAAAAGTGACAGACTGCATAATAAAGGTTGCTATCATAAGGGGCAATATAATGTGACGTTCTTTTGCACTAAGGGGTTGATCATACAAACGAATAAGCGCATGGCAACCTCTGCTTCCCTCTGCGAAGGGCCTATCTTTTACTTTTTAGTATTTACTTTTATGCAAAGAGTCAAAAAAATTATCTCTATTCCTTTTTATTTTTCTCTTTTGGCAAGCATCATGTGGTGAGCAAAGATCTAGGCACATATATCCAGTTGGATATGGGTAGCATGCGTTATTATTGTTGACATCACCCTTGAGGTGAATACGTTGGGGGGCGAAATTATAAGCCCCTATCTTTCTATGTGTCCAGTTGAAACCTTTTGCTCATGTGTATGCGGTGAGTGCTAGCAATCATAAAAGACTATATGATGGTTGAGTATATGGAGCTCTTACTTAGATTCTGTTGAATAAGTTGAATTGCAATTGTCTGGTGACTAAGAATATAGGTTGTTGAGTTTCAAGAGAATTCATTGTTTGAACCTTAACATGTGAATTGGTTGCTACTTGGTCGTGGGAAGTTTTACAAGAAAGAATTGATGTTATGATGCTAGGAAAAGTGATTGACATTATCATTGATCAAACTTGTGCACTTTGCTAGCATTCACACTTCATAAATTATTTCTTTTATCATTTACCTACTCGAGGACGAGTAGGAATTAAGCTTGGGGATGCTGATACATCTCCAACGTATCTATAATTTATGAAGTATTCATGCCATGTTTACAATAATTTTATATGGTTTTGGTATGATTTGCATGGAACTAATCCAGACTGACGCTATTTTCAGCAGAACTACCGTGGTGTTGTTTTTTGTGCAGAAAGGAAAGTTCTCCAAACACCGCGGAAATTTTTGTCGATTTTTTATGGACCAGAAGACTACCAATGGGCCAGAGCAGCACCTAGGGGTGCCCCCGAGGGGGGCACAACCCACCGGGCGCGCCCACCCTGGGCCCCCGTTGCGCCCCGGTGGGTTGTGCCTGAAGGAAATATGCCCTAGAGGCAATAATAAAGTTATTATTTATTTCCTTATTTCATGATAAAATGTTTATTATTCATGCTATAATTGTATTAACCGGAAACTTGATACATGTGTGAATACATAGACAAACAGATTGTCACTAGTATGCGTCTACTTGACTAGCTCGTTAATCAAAGATGGTTAAGTTTCCTAACCATAGACATGAGTTGTCATTTGATTAACGGGATCACATCATTAGGAGAATGATGTGATTGACTTGACCCATTCCGTTAGATTAGCACTTGATCGTTTAGTATGTTGCTATTGTTTTCTTCATGACTTATACATGTTCCTATGACTATGAGATTATGCAACTCCCGTTTACCGGAGGAACACTTTGTGTGCTACCAAACGTCATAACGTAACTGGGTGATTATAAAGGAGCTCTACAGGTGTCTTCGAAGGTACATGTTGAGTTGGCGTATTTCGAGATTAGGATTTGTCACTCCGATTGTCGGAGAGGTATCTCTGGGCCCTCTCGGTAATGCACATCACTATAAGCCTTGCAAGCAAGTAGCTAATGAGTTAGTTATGTGATGATGCATTACGTAACGAGTAAAGAGACTTGCCGGTAACGAGATTGAACTAGGTATTGAGATACCGACGATCGAATCTCGGGCAAGTAACATACCGATGACAAAGGGAACAACGTATGTTGTTATGCGGTTTGACCGATAAAGATCTTCGTAGAATATGTGGGAGCCAATATGAGCATCCAGGTTCCGCTATTGGTTATTGACCGGAGACGTGTCTCGGTCATGTCTACATAGTTCTCGAACCCGTAGGGTCCTCATGCTTAAAGTTAGATGACGGTTATATTATGAGTTTATATGTTTTGATGTACCGAAGATAGTTCGGAGTCCCGGATGTGATCACGACATGACGAGGAGTCTCGAAATGGTCAAGAAATGAAGATTGATATATTGGAGGACTATATTCGGACACCGGAATGGTTCCGGGGGTTATCGGATGTATACCGGAGTACCGGGGGGTTACCGGAACCCCCCGGGGGGTTAATGGGCCTCATGGGCCCAAAGTGGAGAAGAGGAGGGGCGGCCAGGGCAGACCGCGTGCCCCCTCCCCCTCTAGTTCGAACAGGATAAGGAGGGGGGCGGCGCCCCCCTTTCCTTCCTCTCCTCTCTCCCCTTCCTTCCCCCTCTCCTACTTGGACAAGGAAAGGAGGGAGTCCTACTCCCGGTGGGAGTAGGACTCCTCCCTGGCGTGCCTCCTCCTGGCCGGCCGCCCCCTCTCCCTTGCTCCTTTATATACGGGGGTGGGGGGGCACCTCTAGACACAACAATTGATCCTTGAGATCTATTAGCCGTGTGCGGTGCCCCCCGTTCACCATATTCCACCTCGATAATATCGTAGCGGTGCTTAGGCGAAGCCCTGCGTCGGTAGAACATCATCATTGTCACCACGCCGTCGTGCTGACGGAACTCTCCCTCGAAGCTCGGCTGGATTGGATTTCGAGGGATGTCATCGAGCTGAACATGTGCTGAACTCGGAGGTGTCGTGCGTTCGGTACTTGGTTGGTCGGATTGTGAAGGCGTACGACTACATCAACCGCGTTGTGCTAACGCTTTCGCTTTTGCTTTCGGTCTACGAAGGTACGTGGACAACACTCTCCCCTCTCGTTGCTATGCATCACCATGATCTTGCGTGTGCGTAGGATTTTTTTTTGAAATTACTAAGTTCCCCAACAGTGGCATCCGAGCCTGGTTTTATGCATAGATGTTATATGCACGAGTAGAACACAAGTGAGTTGTGGGCGATACAAGTCATACTGCTTACCAACATGTCATACTTTGGTTCGGTGGTATTGTTGGATGAAGCGGCCCGGACCGACATTACGCGTACGCTTACGCGAGACTGGTTCTACCGACGTGCTTTGCACATATGTGGCTGGTGGGTGTCAGTTTCTCCAACTTTAGTTGAACCGTGTGTGGCTACGCCCGGTCCTTGAGAAGGTTAAAAGAACACTAACTTGACGAACTATCGTTGTGGTTTTGATGCGTAGGTAAGAACGGTTCTTGCTCAGCCCGTAGCAGCCACATAAAACTTGCAACAACAAAGTAGAGGACGTCTAACTTGTTTTTGCAGGGCATGTTGTGATGTGATATGGTCAAGATGTGATGCTATATTTTATTGTATGAGATGATCATGTTTTGTAACCGAGTTATCGGCAACTGGCAGGAGCCATATGGTTGTCGCTTTATTGTATGCAATGCAAACGCCCTGTAATTGCTTTACTTTATCACTAAGCGGTAGCGGTTGTCGTAGAAGCAATAGGTGGCGAAACGACAACGATGCTACGATGGAGATCAAGGTGTCGCGCCGGTGACGATGGTGATCATGACGGTGCTTCGAAGATGGAGATCCCAAGCACAAGATGATGATGGCCATATCATATCACTTATATTGATTGCATGTGATGTTTATCCTTTATGCATCTTATTTTGCTTTGATTGACGGTAGCATTATAAGATGATCTCTCACTAAATTTCAAGGTATAAGTGTAGCGACCAGACCTCAAACAGTCTGATCTCTATGCTTTAGAGTCATCCCTGGATCAGTAATGTTGACACACACAGTACTTGAAGGATTTATAACAGAGTAGCAATCACACACTTATTACATCGACTGTCTCAAAGTAGAACTTATTACAATAAATATGGCTTAAGGCCATCTAATATCGATAACAGCGGAAGGCTTGGAAGATAAGTGAGTCCATCAACTGCAACGACATCACTGAGTATAGAACCACGACCTAAAGGCACCTTACTCGTCGTCTGAATAGTCTGCAACATGAACGTTGCAGCCCGAAAACGGGTCAGCACATGGAATATGCTGGCAATGTAACACATAGAGAGTAATGAACAGAATTATGCTATACTACATGCATATATGGCTGGTGGAAAAGCTCTATGGTTACAGTTTTGCATAAAGCCAATTTTTCCCTACTGCAAAGGAATAAATTTTATTTAACTATCATGGTGGTTGTTAAACATTGAGAGTGTAGACACCCTCTCAATCCCAATTAAGCATCATCATTAAAACCCAACAATATTAATTAAAGTAACATGATGAGATTCACATGATAATCCAATTACTAGATACTCAAGATGTCCATAACCGGGGACACAACTAACCATGATTAGTTTATATACTCTGCAGAGGTTTGCGCACTTTTCCCCACAAGACTCGATCTCCTCCGTTGGGATTCTCGCACTACATGGTGTTTGAGAAACGGATGACCGAGACATAGTCTTTCAGAAGCACTAGCACCTTACGATGGGTAGGCCGTTACACCTACTTTCCCCTACATCTGCTAGTCTACCACTGTAAGAGTTCGCACGACTTAATCAACTATGCTAGAGCCCATAGTAGCTTGTGGCTGCACACAGAAGTTTCTAGCATGAATAATCTCATGATCCCTTTGAGCCTGGGTGGCGGTCCAAAAAGAAAACAGGCAATCCTGGAATACCCAGGTACCTCAATCCACCCAGATGTGTGTTTAAGTTGCCACCTTAAATAAACCATTAATTAACAATCTCACATCTGTCATGGATACACTCACCCAATCCACGTCTACTAGCATAGCATGGCAATAAAAGCAAATGTAGAAGTAACTTCCAAGGGTTTGATAATAAAATAGGTAATAGGTACTACCTCATCTACTTTCCAAAACCCACATATTAATCAGATCCTAATCATGCAATTGTTTGAGGATTGATCTAATGCAATAAAAACCGGGTAGTAAAAAGGTATGATCAAAGTGTTACTTGCCTTGCTGATGATCCGTGAAACCTAGAGATTCAAAGTAGCAAGCGGCGCACTCCGGGTACTCTATCGCAAACAAACAAGCATACAATAAGTACTCATCTAATGCACACATAAAACTCGAATAAGAGAACTAACCAGAAAGTTCAACTTAAGAACTCCGGTTTGCAAAAAAAAACGAGGCAACGAAAGTCAAAGGGCAAAAGAAACAAGCTTCGTTTACTAATCTGGACCTAAGTCAAATTTTACAGAAGCAAAAACTTTTTTGAGTTGGTTAAACGGAAAGAGGGTTTCGAGACGAAACTCTAGGCGCTTGAATCGCCTGATTTCGATAAACGAGCGAAAAGTTATACTAGAACGAAAATCGGATCAAAAATAGCGATCAGAAATAACCGCGGAAAATCCGAGAAAAAGAAAAACTGACGAACAGATTAACGAACGAATGTTCGTTAACTGAGACTAAATAGTGAACTCGTCCGTTAAAACGAATGTACGGGCGAACGCTCACTAAATAAATAAACCGGAAAACCTGATTTATAAAAAAACGAATCTAGGGTTTCTAAAGGAAAAATCGGATCGGGTTTAAAAAAAACCGGACCACGGTCGGTGGCGGCGGTTACCTCTGGCTCGGCTCCGGCGGGGCTCCGGCAGGACGGAGGGACGGCGCGGGTGGCGGGGTTGCGACGGCGGCTCTTGGTGGCGGCGCGAGCAACGATGGTGGCTCGCCGATGGCGGCGGCGGCTGTGGCTGTTGGTGTTGCGGGGCAGTAGGTGGCGGGGTGGGGTGGCGGCGGCGGGGTATTTATGAGGGGGGGCTGCTTGTGGAAGGGGTCAAGGCGGCGGGGCAGAGGAGTCCGGCTCGGACTCCATGTCCGGCGGCGGCGCGGCGCGGGGAAGGCGGCGGCGGCGCGGGCCGGCCTGGCCTGGCTGGGCCTTCGGCCCAGTCGGGCACGGGATTTTTTTTAAACAATTTCGCCGAACAAAATAAATCCTAGAAAAATAAATAAAAATCTAAAAATGCCAAAACAATCTTTCACCGTCTAAATAAAATATTTAGAACAAAATGAATATTTTCTTGGCCCTAAAAATGCAGTTTTGAAAACATGCAATTTTTCCTAAATTCAAATAAAATAGCAAAAACTCCAAAATAAAACTTATTTGATTTTTTTTAAAATCCTCAATATTTATTTATTTTGGGAAAGTCATTTTATTCCCTCTCTCATATTTTTATATTAGAAATAATTGAAGATAAAATAAATAAAATCAAATGATCCTATTTTCAAAATTTGAGAAAACCCAAATTTGAAAATAACGAAATCCCCTACTCTCTCCGAGTGTCCTTGAGTTGCGTATAATTTCTAGGATCAAACCAAAAGCAAACAAAATATGATATGCATTGATGATCTAGTGTATAACATTCCAAATTGAAAATTTAGGATGTTACAAACCTACCCCCCTTAAGATGAATCTCGCCCTCGATATTCGGGTTAGCTAGAAAATAGGTGAGGGTGGTCCTTCAGCAGATCTTCCTCTCGCTCCCCGGTGGCTTCATCCTCGGTGTGGTGGCTCCACTGAACTTTGCAAAACTTGATAACCTTGCTACGGGTGACTCGGCTGGCATACTCAAGAATCTTAACTGGTTTCTCCTCATAGGTCAAATCATTGTCCAACTGAATCGCTTCCAACGGCACTGTGTCTTTGAGCGGTATATCAGCCATCTCCGCGTGGCACTTCTTCAACTGGGAAACGTGGAACACATCGTCAACTCCTGTCAATCCTTCGGGCAACTCCAACTTGTAGGAAACTTCTCCCATACGTTCCAAAACTTTGTATGGTCCCACAAAACGTGGCGCTAACTTTCCCTTAACTCCAAAGCGCTTGACTCCTCGAAGTGGAGATACACGAAGATAAAGTCTGTCTCCGACTTCGTAAACAGTATCCTTATGTTTAGAATCTGCGTAGCTCTTCTGCCTGGACTGGGCTACCTTGAGCCTATCGCGAATCAACTCCACCTTCTATTCGGACTCCTTAATCAAATCCGGTCCAAACAACTGGTGGTTTCCAACTTCATCCCACGATAACGGGGTTCTGCACCTTCTTCCGTACAAGGCTCCGAAAGGGACCATCTTCAAACTAGATTGATAAATGTTGTTGTAAGAGAACTCTGCATATGGCAAATTGTCGTCCCAACTAGATCCATAATCTAGCGCACACGCTCTTAGCATATCCTCCAAAATCTGATTGACTCTCTCGGTCTGTCCATCTGTCTGCGGGTGAAAAGCTGTACTGAACTCTAGCCTGGTACCCAAAGTTCCATGCAACTGATTCCAGAACTTTGAGGTAAACTGGGTTCTTCTATCTGATACAATGCTCCTCAGAACTCCATGTAGACATACGATCCTGGTCATGTATATCTTTGCCAACTGAGCACTGGTGTAAGTGGTGTTCACTGGGATGAAATGAGCTACCTTCGTCAAACGATCGACTACAACTCAAATCGAGTCGTAGCCTGAACGAGTCCTGGGCAATCCCATGATAAAATCCATGCCTAACTTATCCAACTTCCATTCAGGTATTGGCAATGGCTGTAACAATCCAGCTGGTTTTTGATGTTCTGCCTTCACTCTCTGATAGGCATCACATACTGCTACATACTCCGCAATATCCTTCTTCATTCTGGTCCACCAGAAAGTATCCTTCAAATCCAAATACATCTTGGTATTTCCTGGGTGAATCGAGTATGGTGAATCATGGGCCTCTTGCAGAATCAACTTCCTGATCTCCGGATCATTAGGCACATAAACGCGGTCCTCAAACCATAAGGTATTGTGCTCATCCTCACGAAATCCTTTAGCTTTTCCTTTGCTCATCTTCTCCTTTATAGAGGCAATCTCCTTGTAGGTCTTTTGAGCTTCTCTGATCTTATCCATCAAAGTAGACTGAATCTCCAATGCTGCAACATAACCTCTCGAAACTATCTCCAAACATAGCTCACGAAGATCCTCGGCTAACTCCTTTGGTAATCCTCCGGTCATGAGTGTGTTTACATGGCTCTTACGGCTCAACGCATCGGCTACTACGTTAGCCTTTCGAGGATGATAATGTAACCTCATATCATAATCCTTGATGAGCTCCAACCATCTCCTTTGCCTGAGATTCAACTCTTTCTGCATGAAAATGTACTTCAAACTCTTGTGATCCGTGTACACCTCACAATGGTTTCCGATGAGAAAATGTCTCCGGGTCTTCAATGCATGCACTACGGCTGCTAACTCCAAATCATGTGTAGCATAATTTAACTCATGGGGCTTAAGCTGTCGTGAAGCATATGAGACAACTCTTCCCTCCTGCATAAGCACTGCTCCAAGTCCTCAACGTGAAGCGTCACAATACACCTCATAATCCTTGCTCTGATCTGGCAAAATCAACACTGGCGATGTAACCAAACGTTTCTTCAACTCCTGGAAACTGGCCTCACATTCCTCAGTCCATTTGAACTTGGTATCCTTCTTTAACAACTCCGTCATGGGTTTCACAATCTTCGAGAAATTCTCAATGAATCTCCGGTAGTATCCTGCTAGTCCAAGAAAACTCCGGATCTCTCCAACTGTCGTTGGTAATACCCAATTTGTCACAGTGACAACCTTGGTAGGGTCTACTGCTATTCCTTCTCCGGATATGACATGTCCGAGGAATCCAACTTCCTTCAACCAAAACTCGCATTTGCTGAACTTGGCATACAACTGATGTTCTCTGAGCTTCTCTAGTACCAAACGCAAATGCTCCTTATGCTCTTCTTCATTCTTCGAGTAGACCAAAATATCATCAATGAACACCACTTGTTCATCATGTTCATGAAATAGGCAGGTGCGTTAGTCAGCCCAAATGACATAACGTTATACTTGTACAACCCGTACCTTATGGTAAAAGCCGTCTAAGGTATATCCTGCTCTCGAATCTTCAACTAATGGTATGCTAATCGCAAATCGATCTTGTAAAATACCTTAGCTCCTTGCAATCGGTCAAACAGATCATTGATCATCGGCAGTGGGTACTTGTTCTTGATTGTTACTGCATTCAATCCTCGATAGTCAACAACCATCCTCAATGATCCGTCCTTCTTCTCCACTAGAAGTACTGGCGATCCCCAAGGCGAAGAACTTGGGAGAATATAGCCTTTATCCAGTAACTCCTTAATCTGCTTCTTATCTCCTCCAAATCTTTTGCAGGCATCCTGTATGGTCTCTTAGATATTGGCCCTGTGCCTGGCAAAATCTCAATCAAAAACTCAATGTCTCTATCCGGTGTCATGCCTGGCAACTCTTCGGGAAATACATCAGGGAAATCCTTCACCACTGGTACTTCCTCCTGCACAACTCCTGATAAGGAATTTACTCGTGTCCTCTTCGGCTCATGCCGTGATACATACTTGATCCTTCTCCCTTCTGGGGTGGTAAGCAAGATCGACTTACTGGTGCAATCGATGTTTCCTCCATACATCGATAGCCAATCCATACCTAGAATTACATCCAAACCTTGTGATTCCAAGATGATTAAATCCGAGGGGAAAACATGCCTACTTATACTCAATGGCACTCGAAAACATCCTCGACTGGCCATATACTCCGCTCCTGGTGAGCTTACTAAAATAGGTGTTCTAAGAACTTTGGTGGGCAGTTTATACTTATCCACATATCCCCTTGATATGTATGAATGCGATGCACCAGTATCAAAAAGAACGATTGCAGTAAATGACTTAACCAAAAACTTACCTATTACTGCATCTGGCTGGGCTTCAACCTCCTCCACGTTAACGTGGTTCACCTGTCCCCTGTTGAAAGGGTTCGGCTTCTTCCCAGAGCTTCCATTGCCATTTCCATTTTGGGCTTCAGGACATTCATCGGCATAATGTCCAGTCTTTTGACACTTAAAACAAGTGACTTGGCTCAGGTCTCTCTTGGCTGGGGTTGACGGGTTGGTACGGTTCTGTCCGTTGCTTCCTCCATTCCTGTTACCATTCTTGGAGCCATTATGATTGTGCGAGCTACCTCCTCCATGGGTATGCTGAAAATGTCCTCCCGACTTCGGGGTAAAACGTGGCTTCTGCTAAGCTACAGAATTGTACTTCCCTTGTCCATACTTCCTCTTGCGGTTCTCAATCTGCTGCTGCTTCCCTTCAATCATGAGAGCTCTATCTACCAACTCCTGGTAGTTGTTGAAAGTTGCTACCATCAACAGCATGCTCAGTTCATTGTTCAGCCCTTCCAAAAACTTCTCCTGCTTAGCTGCATCCGTAGCAACGTCATCTGGGGCATAACGAGCTAACTTACTAAAGTCATCCACATACTGGCCAACAGTCCGTCCTCCTTGGTGCAAGTTGCGAAACTCACGCTTCTTCATGGCCATAGCTCCTGCTGAAACATGGGCAGTACGGAAAGCCTGCTGAAACTGGTCCCATGTGATAGTGTCGATAGGATAAGTGGCTGTGAAATTCTCCCACCATGATGCTGCGGGTCCTTCAAGCTGATGTGCGGCAAAACGCACCCTCTCCGCATTTGTGCATCCTGAAGTGGTCAACTCCCTTGCTGTCTTGTGGAGCCAATCATCTGCAACAATTGGCTCGGTGCTACTGGAGAACACCGGCGGATTCAGCCTAAGAAAACGGGTTAATTGATCAACAGGTGGTGGCGGTGGTGGGTTGTTGTTGTTGTTGTTCCCCTGATTCTGGTTTTGGACTAGCAATTGCATCAACGCATTCTGCTGCTGGATCAACTGAGTGAGGTTCGGTGGGAAAGCAAATCCATTGTCACGTCTCGGAGGCATCTGAGGGTTTAGAAAAGATGAGAATATAGAATATAATGAGGTCTAGGGGGAAACCACTACCCATATGCACATGATACAAATGCAAACAAAATCACTTCATTCAATGAAACAAGGGCATACAACGATCTAACTATCGTTACAAAAGTGCTTGGACTATACTAGATACACGGGGGGAATACTACTACTGTTATGGTGGTCGACTAGAAAAAATGCTCCGATGAAGACTCCATGATATCTTCTCCAACTTCATCAACATAGTCATCATCGCTATCGTCTGGGTCCGAGTCAGTGTCGTCGATGATGATGTAGTTCTCTGGATAGGTACAATCATCTTCTCCTCCCGTTGCGGGAAATCCCATGAACACTTTTAGCTTCTTCTTCAGATCATCATTCTTCTCCATGAGTGTTGCTATTCCCTCCTCCTATCTATCGCGTGTAGACTTGAGTTCTTCCTCCAACTTCGTGATCTTGGTCATGGCCTTATTCAGATCTAACATGCCTCCACACATTTGGTTCTCCTGGCGTCGAATGTGCTGGTTTAACTCATGGATGAAAGCTGCAATTGATCTATCCTTCCTGGTGCTGATCATCTCCCATTGCTCATCATGACGCCCACAAATCTGGTAGATAGTATCCTTGAGATCCTTGTGGTAAACTTCTCCAATGCGTCCCATAGTGATGTGGGCTGCCATGCTCTTTCCTAGACTCCAGGTTGGTGCATCAAAGGAAAACTCTATGGGCTCAGTGACGGGCATGAACGTCCTTCCTGGAACTTGAACTTGAATCATTCAACGCTCCTCTTCAGGTAAAGTGGCGTTGTAGGTTCCGGTGAAGCTTGGTACTCCGATGTTCAAGTATCTAGTGACTTCCTTCAGGTGTCGTCCAAAGGGTGTATCTTCATCCGGTTGCGTGAACTTGTTCCTTGCATCCGCCATCCTAAAAGAGTAGAAAAGATGAGGAGTCAGAAATGAGAAGAGTGAGTAGTGATCTAGGGCTTTAGCTTAGTGGTCGTATCCTACAGTCAGCGTGTGCTCTGATACCATCTTGTAGCGACCAGACCTCAAACAGTCTGATCTCTGTGCTTTAGTGTCATCCCTGGATCAGTAATGCTGACACACACAATACTTGAAGGATTTATAACAGAGTAGCAATCACACACTTATTACATTGAATGTCTCAAAGGAGAACTTATTACAATAAATATGGCTTAAGGCCATCTAATATCGATAACAGCGGAAGGCTTGGAAGATAAGTGAGTCCATCAACTCCAACGGCATCACTGAGTATAGAACCACGACCTAAAGGCACCTTACTCGTCGTCTGAAAAGTCTGCAACATGAACGTTGCAGCCCGAAAATGGGTCAGCACATGGAATATGCTGGCAATGTAACACATAGAGAGTAATGAACAGAATTATGCTATACTACATGCATATATGGCTAGTGGAAAAGCTCTATGGTTACAGTTTTGCATAAAGCCAATTTTTCCCTACTGCAAAGGAATAAATTTTATTTAACTATCATGGTGGTTGTTAAACATTGAGAGTGTAGACACCCTCTCAATCCCAATTAAGCATCATCATTAAAACCCAACAATATTAATTAAAGTAACATGATGAGATTCACATGATAATCCAAGTACTAGATACTCAAGATGTCCATAACCGGGGACACGGCTAACCATGATTAGTTTATACACTCTGTAGAGGTTTGCACATTTTTCCCACAGAACTCGATCTCCTCCATTGGGATTCTCACACTACATGGTGTTTGAGAAATAGATGACCGAGACATAGTCTTTCAGAAGCACTAGCACCTTACGATGGGTAGACCGTTACACCTACTTTCCCCTACATCTGCTAGTCTACCACTGTAAGAGTTCGCACGACTTAATCAACTATGCTAGAGCCCATAGTAGCTTGTGGCTGCACACGGAAGTTTCTAGCATGAATAATCTCATGATCCCTTTGAGCCTAGGTGGCGGTCCAAAAAGAAAACAGGCAATCCTGGAATACCCAGGTACCTCAATCCACCCAGATGTGTGTTTAAGTTGCCACCTTAAATAAACCATTAATTAACAATCTCACATCTGTCATGGATACACTCACCCAATCCACGTCTACTAGCATAGCATGGCAATAAAAGCAAATGTAGAAGTAACTTCCAAGGGTTTGATAATAAAATAGGTAATAGGTACTACATCATCTACTTTCCAAAACCCACATATTAATCAGATCCTAATCATGCAATTGTTTGAAGATTGATCTAATGCAATAAAAACCGGGTAGTAAAAAGGTATGATCAAAGTGTTACTTGCCTTGCTGATGATCCGTGAAACCTAGAGATTCAAAGTAGCAAGCGGCGCACTCCGGGTACTCTATCGCAAACAAACAAGCATACAATAAGTACTCATCTAATGCACAGGTAAAACTCAAATAAGAGAACTAACCAGAAAGTTCAACTTAAGAACTCCGGTTTGCAAAAAGAATGAGGCAACGAAAGTTAAACGGCGAAAGAAACAAGCTTCATTTACTAATCTGGACCTAAGTCAAATTTTACAAAAACAAAAACTTGTTTGAGTTGGTTAAACGGAAAGAGGATTTCGAGACGAAACTCTAGGTGCTTGAATCGCCTGATTTCGATAAACGAGCAAAAAGTTATACTAGAACGGAAATCGGATCAGAGATCGCGATCAGAAATAACCGAGGAAAATCCGAGAAAAAGAAAAACTGACGAACAGATTAATGAACGAACGTTCGTTAACTGAGACTAAACAGCGAACTCGTCCGTTAAAACGAACGAACGGGCGAACGCTCGCTAAATAAATAAACTGGAAAAAACGATTTATAAAAAACAAATTTAGGGTTTCTAAAGGAAAAACCGGATCGGTTTTTTTTAAAACAAAAAAACCGGACCACGGTCGGCGGCGGCGGTTACCTCCGGCTCGGCTCCGGCAGGGCTCCGGCGGGACGGCGGGACGACACGGGTGGCGGGGCTGCGGCGGCAGCGGCAGCTCCTGGCGGCGGCGCTAGCGGCGGCGGCAGCTCAGCGACGATGGCGGCGGCTGCTACTGCTGCGGGGCGGTGGGTGGCGGGGTGGGGTGGCGGCGGCGGGGTATTTATGAGGAGGGGCTGCTTGGGGGAGGGAGCAAGGCGGCAGGGCAGAGGAGTCCGTCTCGGACTCCATGTCTGGCGGCGGCGCGACGCGGGGAAGGCGGTGGCGGCGCGGGCCGGCCTGGCCTGGCAGGGCCTTCGGGTTTAGTCAGGCAAGGGATTTTTTTTAAACAAGTCCGCCGAACAAAATAAATTCTAGAAAAATAAATAAAAATCTAAAAATACCAAGACAAATTTTCAATGTCTAAATAAAATACTTAGAACAAAATGAACATTTTCTTGGCCCTAAAAATGCAGTTTTGAAAACGTGCAATTTTTCCTAAATTGAAATAAAATAGCAAAAACTCCAAAATAAAACTTATTTGATTTTTTTATTAAATCCTCAATATTTCTTTATTTTGGGAAAGTCATTTTATTCTCATATTTTTATAGTAGAAACAATTGAAGATAAAATAAATAAAATCAAATGATCCTATTTTCAAAATTTGAGAAAACCCAAATATGAAAATAACGAAATCCCCAACTCTCTCCGAGGGTCCTTGAGTTGCTTAGAATTTCTAGGATCAAACCAAAAGCAAACAAAATATGATATGCATTGATGATCTAGTGTATAAAATTCCAAATTGAAAATTTGGGATGTTACAATAAGTGTTCTCCCTGAGTATGCACCGTTGCGAAAGTTCTTCGTGCTGAGACACCACATGATGATCGGGTGTGATAGGCTCTACGTTCAAATACAACGGGTGCAAAACAGTTGCACATGCGGAATACTCAGGTTAAACTTGACGAGCCTAGCATATACATATATGGCCTCGGAACACTAAGACTGAAAGGTCGAGCGTGAATCATATAGTAGATATGATCAACATAATGATGTTCACCATTGAAAACTACTCCATCTCACGTGATGATCGAACATGGTTTAGTTGATTTGGATCACGTGATCACTTAGATGATTAGAGAGATGTCTATCTAAGTGGGAGTTCTTAAGTAATATGATTAATTGAACTTTAATTTATAATGAACTTAGTCCTGATAGTATTTTGCAAATTATGTTGTAGATCTATAGCTCGCGTTGTTGCTTCCCTATGTTTATTTTTGATATGTTCCTAGAGAAAAACTATGTTGAAAGATATTAGTAGCAATGATGCGGATTAGATCCATGATCTGAGGTTTATCCTCATTGCTGCACAGAAGAATTATGTCCTTGATGCACCACTAGGTGACATACCTATTTGCAGGAGCAGATGTAGACGTTATGAACGTTTGGCTAGCTCAATATGATGACTACTTGATAGTTTAGTGCACCATGCTTAACGGCTTAGAATCGGGACTTCAAAGACATTTTGAACGTCATGGACCATATGAGATGTTCCAGGAGTTGAAGTTAATATTACAAGAAAATACCCGAGTTGAGAGATATGAAGTCTCAACAAGTTCTGTAGCTAAAATATGGAGGAGAATTGCTCAACTAGTGAGCATGTGCTCAGATTGTCTGGGTACTACAATCGCTTGAATCAAGTGGGAGTTAATCTTCCAAATAAGATAGTGATTGACAGAGTTCTTTTGTCACCATCACCAAGTTAAAACTTCGTGATGAACTATAGTATGCAAGGGATGACGAAAATGATTCCCGAGCTCTTCGTGATGTTGAAATCGACGAAGGTAGAAATCAAGAAAAGAGCATCAAGTGTTGATGATTGACAAGACCACTAGTTTCAAGAAAAGGGAAAGAGAAAGAAAGGGAATTTCAAGTAGAATGACAAGCAAGTTGTCACTCCCACGAAGAAGCCCAAAGCTGGACCAAAGCCTGAAACTAAGTGCTTACACTGCAAAGGAAATGGTCACTAGAAGCAAAAATGCCCTGAATATTTGGTGGATAGGAAGGATGGCAAAGTGAACAAGGGTATATTTGATATACAGGTTATTGATGTGTTCCTTACTAGTGTTTATAGTAGCCCCTGAGTATTTGATACTTGTTCGGTTGCTAAGATTAGTAACTCGAAACAGGAGTTACAAAATAAACAGAGACTAGTTGAGGGGAAGTGACGATGAGTGTTGGAAGTAGTTCCAAGATTGATATGATCATCATCACAAACTCCCTATACTTTCGGGATTAGTGTTAAACATAAATAAATGTTATTTGGCATTTGCGTTGAGCATGAATATGATTTGATCATGTTTATTGCAATATGATTATTCATTTAAAGTCAGAGAATAATTGTTGTTCTGTTTACATGAATAAAACCTTCAATGGTCATACACCCAATGAAAATAGTTTGTTGGATCTCGATCGTAGTGATACACATATTCATAATAATGATGCCAAAAAGATGCAAAGTTAATAATGATAGTGCAACTTATTTGTGGCACTGCCGTTTGGGTCATATCGGTGTAAAGCGCATGAAGAAACTCCATAAAGATGGATTTTTGGAATCACTTGGCTATGAATCATTTGATGCTTGCGAACCGTGCCTTTTGGGCAAGATGATTAAAACTCCGTTCTCCAGAACAATGGAATGGGCTACTTACTTGTTGGAAATAATACATACTGATGTATGCAGACCAATGAGTATTAAGGCTCGTGGCGGGTATCGTTATTTTCTGACCTTCACAGATGATTTGAGAAGATATGGGTATATCTACTTGATGAAACATAAGTCTGAAACAGTTGAAAGGTTCAAAGAATTTCAGAGTGAAGTGGAAAATCATCGTAACAAGAAAATAAAGTTTCTACGATTTGATCATGGAGATGAATATTTGAGTTACGAGTTTGGCCTTCAGTTAAAATAATGTGGAATACTTTCGCAAACTCATGCCACCTGGAACACCATAGCATAACGGTGTGTCCGAACGTCATAACCTCACTTTATTTGATATAGTGCGATCAATGATGTCTCTTACCGATTTACCAATATCATTTTGGGGTTATGCATTACATATAGCTGCATTCACGTTAAAATATGGCACCATCTAAATCCGTTGAGATGACACCATATGAACTATGGTTTAGCAATAAACCTAAGCTATCGTTTCTTAAAGTTTGGAGTTGCGATGCTCATGTTAAAAAGTTTCAACCTGATAAGCTCGAACCCAAAGCGGAGAAATGCGTCTTCATAGGATACCCAAAGGTGACTATTGGGTACACCTTCTAATCACAGATCCGAAGGCAAAATATTCATTGCTAAGAATGGATCCTTTCTAGAGAAGGATTTTCTCTGGAAATAAGTGAGTGGGAGAAAAGTAGAACTTGATGAGGTAATAGTACCTTCTACCTAATTTGAAAATAGTTCATCACTCAAATCAGTTCGAGTGATGCCTACACCAATTAGTGAGGAAGCTAATGATGATGATCATGAAACTTCAAATCAAGTTACTACAGAACCTCGTAGGTCTTCCAGAGTACGGTCTGCACTAGAGTGGTACGGTAATCCTATTGTAGAAGTCATGTTACTAGACCATGATAAACCTACGAACTATGAGGAAGCAATGATGAGCCCAGATTCCACGAAATGGTTTGAGGCCATGAAATCTGAGATGGGATCCATGCATGAGAACAAAGTGTGGACTTTGGTGGACTTGCCCGATGATCGTCAAGCCATAGAGAATAAATGGATCTTCAAGAAGAAGACGGACACTGATAGTAGTGTTATTATATACAAAGCTCAACTTGTTGCGAAAGGTTTTCGATAAGTTCAAGGGGTTGACTACATGAGACCTTCTCACCCGTAGCGATGCTTAAGTCTGTCCGAATCATGTTAGCAATTGCCGCATTTTGTGATTATGAAATTTGGCAAATGGATGTCAAAACTGAATTCCTGAATGGATTTCTAGAAGAAGAGTTGTATATGATGCAACCAGAAGGTTGTATTGATCCGAAAGGTGGTAACAAAGTGTGCAAGCTCCAGAGATCCATTTATGGACTAGTGCAAGCCTCTCGGAGTTGGAATAAACGCTTTGATAGTGTGATCAAAGCATATGGTTTTATAGAAACTTCTGGAGAAGGCTGTATTTACAAGAAAGTGAGTGGGATCTCTATAGCATTTCTAAAACTATATGTAGATGACATATTGTTGATTGGAAATGATATAGAAATTCTGGATAGCATAAAAGGATACTTGAATAAGAGTTTTTCAAAGAAAGACCTCGGTGAAGCTGCTTACACATTAAGCATCAATATCTATAAAGATAGATCAAAATGCTTGATAAGATTTTTTAATGAGTACATACCTTGATAAGATTTTGAAGTAATTCAAAATGGAACAGTCAAAGAAGGAGTTCTTGCCTGTGTTGCAAGGTGTGAAGTTGAGTAAGACTCAAAACCCGACCATGGCCGAAAATAGAAAGAGAATGAAAAGCCATTCCCTATGCCTCAGTCATAGGTTCTATAATGTATGCCATGCTATGGACCAGACCTATTGTATACTCTGCCCTGGTTTGGCAAGGGAGTACAATAGTGATCTAGGAGTAGATCACTGGACATTGGTCAAAATTATCCTTAGTGGAATAAGGATATGTTTCTCGATTATGGAGGTGACAAGAGGTTCGTCGTAAAGGGTTACGTCGATGCAAGATTTGACACAGATCCAGATGACTCTAAGTCTTAGTCTGGATACATATTGAAAGTGGGAGCAATTAGCTAGAGTAGCTCCGTGCAGAGCCATGTTGACATAGAAATTTGCAAAATACATACGGATCTGAATTTGGCAGACCCGTTGACTAAGCTTCTCTCACGAGCAAAACATGATCATACCTTAGTACTCTTGGGTGTTAATCACATGGTGATGTGAACTAGATTATTGACTCTAGTGCAAGTGGGAGACTGAAGGAAATATGCCCAAGATGCAATAATAAAGTTATTATTTATTTCCTTATTTCATGATAAAACGTTTATTATTCATGCTAGAATTGTATTAACTGGAAACTTGATACATGTGTCAATACATAGACAAACAGATTGTCACTACTATGCCTCTACTTGACTAGCTCGTTAATCAAAGATGGTTAAGTTTCCTAACCATAGACATGAGTTGTCATTTGATTAGCGGGATCACATCATTAGGATAATGATGTGATTGACTTGACCCATTCCGTTAGCTTAGCACTTGATTGTTTAGTATGTTGCTATTGCTTTCTTCATGACTTATACATGTTCCTATGACTATGAGATTATGCAACTCCCGTTTACCGGAGGAACACTTTGTGTGCTACCAAACGTCACAACGCAACTGGGGGATTATAAAGGAGCTCTACAGGTGTCTCCGAAGGTACATGTTGAGTTGGCGTATTTTGAGATTAGGATTTGTCACCCCAATTATCGGAGAGGTATCTCTAGGCCCTCTCGGTAATGCACATCACTATAAGCCTTGCAAGTAATGTAGCTAATGAGTTAGTTATGGGATGATGCATTACGTAACAAGTAAAGAGACTTGCCGGTAACGAGACTGAACTAGGTATTGAGATACCGACGATTGAATCTCGGGAAAGTAATATACCGATGACAAAGGGAACAACATATGTTGTTATGCGGTTTGACCGATAAAGATCTTCGTAGAATATGTGGGAGCCAATATGAGCATCCAGGTTCCGCTATTGGTTATTGACCGGAGACGTGTCTCGGTCATGTCTACATAGTTCTCGAACCCGTAGGGTCCTCACGCTTAAAGTTAGATGACGGTTATATTATGAGTTTATATGTTTTGATGTACCGAAGATAGTTTGGAGTCCTGGATGTGATCACGGACATGACGAGGAGTATCGAAATGGTCGAGACATGAAGATTGATATATTGGACGACTATATTCGGTCACCGGAATGGTTCCGGGGGTTATCGGATGTATACCGGAGTACCGGTGGGTTACCAGAACCCCCCGGGGGGTTAATGGGCCTCATGGGCCCAAAGTGGAGAAGAGGAGGGGCGGCCAGGGCAGGCCGCGCGCCCCCTCCCCCTCTAGTCCGAATAGGACAAGGAGGGGGGGCGGCGCCCCCTTTCCTTCCTCTCCTCTCTCCCCTTCCTTCCCCCTCTCCTACTTGGACAAGGAAAGGAGGGAGTCCTACTCCCGGTGCAAGTAGGACTCCTCCCTGGTGCACCTCCTCCTGGCCGACCGCCCCTTCTCCCTTGCTCCTTTATATACGGGCGCAGGGGGCACCTCTAGACACAACAATTGATCCTTGAGATCTATTAGCCGTGTGCGGTGCCCCCCTCCACCATATTCCACCTCGATAATATCATAGCGGTGCTTAGGCGAAGCCGTGCGTCGGTAGAACATCATCATAGTCACCACGCCGTCGTGTTGAAGGAACTCTCCCTCGAAGATCGGCTGGATCAGAGTTTGAGGGATGTCATCGAGCTGAACATGTGCTGAAATCGGAGGTGCCCTGTGTTCAGTACTTGATCGGTCTGATCATGAAGACATACGACTACATCAACCGCGTTGTGCTAATGCTTCCGCTTTCGGTCTACGAGGGTATGTGGACAACACTCTCCCATCTCGTTGCTATGCATCACCATGATATTGCGTGTGCGTAGGATTTTTTTTGAAATTACTACGTTCCCCAACAGTGCCCACCTCGGTGGCCTCGCGCACCCCCTCTTTGCCCTATAAATTCTCAAATATTCTGAAAACCCACGGGGGGACCCTAGATCAGAAGTTTCGCCACCGCAAGCCTCTGTAGCCACCGAAAACCAATCGGGAGCCCATTCCGGCACCATGCAGGAGGGGGAGATCATCACCGATGGCTATGTTCATCATCCCGGTGGCCACCATGATGAGGAGGGAGTAGTCCACCTTTGGAGCAAAGGGTTTGTACCAGTAGCTATGTGTTTAATCTCTCTCGCGCGCGATCTTGAGATGTCACGATCTTGATGTATGATGGTCTTTGTTAACGTAGATGGATCGTATGATGTTTCTCCCCTCTCTACATTGTTGTGATGAATTGAGTCTTTACCCTTTGAAGTTTTGTCTTGTCGGATTGAATGTTCAGATATGAGAACACATGATATATGTCTTGCATATGAATACCCGTGGCGAAAATGGGGTATTATTTTGATTCACTTGATATATGTTATGGCACTCAACTTGCGGATTCCCGAGGTGACTTTGGGGTAATCTACGCATAGGGGTTGATGCACGTTTTTATTATCTTTTCTCCGATAGAAACTTTGGGGTCTCCTTGTAGTTCTTTGTGTGGATTGAGTATTATGAATCTAAAGTTGTTTGATACATATTGTATAATTAACTCACGGGTACTCGCGGTGACATTGGGGTATCTAGGTGACATTAGAGTTGGTTGATATGTATCATATGGTGTTATTTTAGTACAAACTCTTGATTAGATCGATCGGAAAGAATAGCTTGCTGTTATTTTAGTACAAATGCTGGAATAGATTGATCGGAAAGAATAGCTTTGAGGTGGTTTCGTACCCTACAAACAATTTCTATCTTTTGTTCTCCGCTAATAGGAACTCGGGAGTGATTCCTTATTGCACTTTGAGGGACAATCATATGATCCAACTATCTTAGCATTGTTGAGAGATTGCACTAGCGAGACTACGAACCCTAGGCCTCATTTTCCATCATTGCAATACCGTTTGTGCTCTATTTTACTATTTACTACCTGGTTGTTTTTATTGTTCGCATTACAAAAACTCATATCTACTATCCATACTACACTTTTATCACCATCTCTTCGCCGAACTAGCACACCTATATAATTTGCCATTGTATTGGGTGTGTTGGGGACACAAGAGATTTCTTGTATTTGATTGCAGGGTTGCTTGAGAGAGACTATCTTCATCCTACGCCTCCCATGGATCTATAAATGTTAGGTCATCCACTTGAGGGAAAATTGTTGTTGTCCTATAAAACTCTGCGCTTGGAGGCCCAACACGTGTCTACAAGAATAAAGTTGCATAGTAGACATCACAAACACATCTAAGTCTAACATACTTCCTATGCATAGGCAGTTTATAAGCAAACAAATCATCAAAGTAAGCAAAAACTAACATATGCAAGGAAGAGGAAAGAAACAATAGCAATCTCAACATGAAGAGAGGTAATTTAGCAACATGAAAATTTCTACAACTATATTTTCCTCTCTCATAATAATTACATGTAGGATCATAAGCAAATTCAACAATATAGCTAACACAAGACATATTCTCAACACGATCCACATGCATGCGAAGTAGACATTCTTCCAAAATAGTGGGATTAACATTAACTAAAGTCATGACCTCTCCAAACCCACTTTTCTCAGCAAATTCATAAGATTGAACATTCTCCAAATATGTGAGATCTAAAGTTGACACTCTCCCAAACCCACTTTCAATAATATTGCAAACACAATTATCAATCTCATATTCATCATGGGGCTTAAATAAATTTCAAGATCATAAAAAGAATCACCCCAATCATGATCATTGCACTACAAAAAAAGACACATATGTGACATTTTGAGCCGAATGAAATTTTTTCTTTCATACATAGGACACTTCTATGACGATAATTCTGACAAAACCTGGTATCATCATAGATGTGGTGGGCTCCTACTTCTATGACAAAAAATCATGACAGAAAATGGGCTTTTCATCCTGGGTGGTCCGGAGACGCAGCTGCATGACATTCTTTGGGCCGTCCATGACGGAAAAACCATGATAGAAGCGAGGGGGAGGAATATTTCGAGGAGTTGCTGGTTACGGTGGGAGGTCGGGGGCCGAGCGATGCGCTTTTCTCTCGTACACGTATGCGCATGTGTGCGAGGCATTGGCTCTAACTGAACCCGAGCGAGGCGTTGGGCTCTAACTGAACTCGAGCGATTGCACTACAGGCTACGCGTTACTGAACCCAAGCGATCGATCGATGGCTGTTAAGTAAATCCGATGGAGCGATTCCTTTGCTACTGCTGCTAACTGAAGTTGATCGATTGGATGAACAGTGAGTGTTGCGGGGGGGTTGGATGAACAGTGAGCGGTGGCGTTGCCTCTGGATGAACAGGACCCCGTGGTGTGGAGGGCTGGATGAACAGTAGACGGTGGAGGGGTGGCCGTGGAGGGGTGGTTGAACAGGACCCCGTGGTGTGGAGGGCAGGATGAACAGTAGACGGTGGAGTAGCGCGCGGTGGAGGCTGGATGAACAGGAGCCCGTGGAGGCTGGAGGAGGTCGACGGTAGCCCGTGAAGGCTGGAGGAGGTCGACGGTGGATATGATTAGTATCCCGTGGAGTCCTGTTTTGCGGTACGCCACACCCCTCCTGATGAACATGACCCCGCTTCGACCGTAGCGCTCCAACACAAGTCTGTTTCGTCCGTTTTGCAGTACGCCACACCCCTCCCGATCAACAGGACCCCCGTTTCGACTGTAGGAGGTCCGTTTCCTTCGTTTTGTGATATGCCATTCCCCTCCCGATCAACAGGATCCCGTTTCGAACGTGGCCGGTCGAACACAAGGCCATTTCCTCCGTTGTGCGGTACGCCAGGCCTCGTTTCCATCGCCTGTTCCGTCCAATCCCTCCCGATGAACACGACCACGCATTCTGTTCCGACCCAGCCAGTTGGCTCCCCATGAACACGACGACGACGTTGTTTCTCCGTTCCGACCCAGCCATGTACGTATGAGTGAGTAGTTGTTCGAGACCCTGCCCGCATGTACGTACATGGCCGTATTTTCTTTCTTGCACCCTCACCGCTGTATGTACGTGTACATGCTACGTGCGCGCCTCTACTACGACACGTGCGCACCTCTACTACGACACGTGTGCGCCTCTACATCGACCAGTATGTACATACATGTTCGCGACCAGAATGACAACGCTACGTACACTTTGACCAGGTGGGTCCCGACTGTGAGGCACTTCCTTGCGTGCGAAGATGTAGCTGGTGGGTCCCAGCAGTCAGGGGGACAAATCGTTTTGTTTTTTTGCCCGGACGCACTTCCTTGCATGCGAAGATGTAGCTGGTGGGTCCCAGCAGTCAGGGGGACGAATCGTTTTTTGCCCGGACGCACTTCCTTGCGTGCGAAGGTGTAGCTGGTGGGTCCCAGGAGTCAGGAGGGAGACATTTTTTCGCGAAATACAGTGGCCCGTCCGGTGGGTCCCTACTGTCAGGTGGAGGAATCATTATTTTCCCCGTAATAAGGAGGCAGTTCCTTGCTGCGGCCGTGGACCCGGCTGTCAGCCTCTCCACGTACAGTCCACGTCCGATGGAAGTCGTTCCTTGACCACGTTGACCATGCTGCACCGAGAGCACCAGGGCGGTGGACGACGGCGAGGCCTAGGAAGGGGACGACGCGGAGCCGGTGAAGATGATGCAGTGGATGCCCACATGGAGAGGAGTATGAGTATTCACTCGTTCGGCTGCCGTGTGAGGCTGCCGTCACCGTAGGGCCTGGCCAGCGGTGGGAATAGTAGGGGGCGGTGAGGCCTCCGCGGCAGCACAGTCGGCCACGTGAGGCAGGAGCAGGCAGCACGACCGGCGCTGCTTTGGGCGACTGGAGCAAGAAGACCAGAGGTTGAAGAAGCACTACGGCCGTTGGATGGACATCGTACGGTCACTGGAGCTAGAGTCGTTCATATTGACTAAGTTGACAAAGCCCTCCGTCCCTGTCAACTTAGTAGGCCCACAAGTTAGCCTCCCACCAAGGTGGGTCCCAGCTAGCAGGGGAGTATTCATTTTTTGTGCATAATAAAGAGGCACTTCCGGTGGGTCCGAGCTGATAGCGGGGGGAACATTTTTCTCAGGAAATACGGTGGCCCATCCGGTGGGTCCCAACAGTCAGGGGGGGAACGTTTTTTTCGTGAAATAAGGTGGCCCGTCCGGTGGGTCCCTGCTGTCAGGTGGAGGAATAATTATTTTGCGCGTAATAAGGAGGCACTTCCTTGCGGCCGTCGTGGACCCAGCTGTTAGCCTCTCCACGTATAGTACTCTTCCGATGGAAGTCGGTCGTTGACCACGCCGCGTCGAGAGCACCAGGGCGGTGGATGACGGTGACGCCTAGGAAGGGGACGACGCGGAGCCGGGGAAGATGCAACAGTGGAAGCCCGCGCGGAGAGGAGTACGAGGGTTCACTGGTTCCGCTGCGCTGTGAGGCTGCCGTCGCCGCAGAATAACAGTGGGTGTGGGTGAGTGGAGGGATGGCCTGGCCAGCGGTGGGAGTAGTATGGGGGCGGTGAGGCCTCCGCAGCAGCACAGCCGGCCACAGGAGGCAGGAGCAGGCGGCACGACTGGCGCTGCTTTGGGTGGCTGGACCAAGAAGACCAGAGGTTGAAGAAGCACTACGGCTGTTGGATGGACATCGTACGGTCACTGAAGCTAGAATCATTTATATTGACTAAGTTGACAAAGCCCTTGGTACACTCCAACTTAGTAGGCCCACAGGTCAGCCTCTGAAACGGTGCGCCCCAGATGTCAGGGGGAGGAATCATTTTTTGGGCGGCCGAAGCTAAGAATATCCGAGATTAAAGAAGAAGCACGACATCCGTTGGATAGACATCCAACAGCCACTGGATGACTATAATAAGTTGACAAAGCCTTGCATACGCGTCAACTTATTTTTTTAGGGGACGCGTCACTTAGTAGGCCCACAAGTGTGTGGCAGAGAACTTATAGCCCATTTGCGTGTTGTAAGAATGTACAACCCATTTTTGAATTCTAATGGAATTTACAACAACCCATTTACATTTTGTTAAAAGTACAAGCCATTTTCTAGATAGGACAGCGATTAATAATTTCAACCAACCGTTGAAGACAGAATTCAATAAAATTTCCCACATTTTGATGGGATCCGAAATATTTTTATCCCGAAATTTCTAGTCAAATTAAATATAAATTTGTATTACGTAAAAATCCAATGAAACATTGCGCGCGCAACAATGAAAATTTAAGATTTTCAAAATCCATAAATAATATTTTATAAACTAATTTCGTGTTTGGTGCATTTTTTATAGTTACTGCCCAGTTTTTATAATTACATCCCATTTATTATTTTTTAAAGCCCATTTTCGTGTTAAGCCTAATGCATCCCTCCTAGGAAAGATTTGCAGCCCAGCGGGGCGGAGAATAACAAGTTGACCTTGCCTGGGTATTCCTCAAAAAGACGTATAGATGGGCTAGCCATTTACATCTTGAAAAAATTAGTACTGGGCTGGATATCTGGCCTGGGCTAGATGGGCCACAACCCGCCCAGTTAATACCCTGCTCTCCTCTGAACGAAATCATCACCATGAAAAACTCTGGAGTGCTCACGCCTCAAAAACACAAATACTGCTCGAGCTGCTTGGTCCCAGCTATCGATCGCACCTTGTGCAATTCTCTCGTTTATATTGACTACATAGGTTGACAATGGTATGGGACTGTGATGTCAGGAAACCAGGAGAAAGCAAAAAAAATAGTTGTACATAATAAGGAGGCACTTGCGTATGTACGACTATGGCCCTAGTGGGTCCCTAGTGTCATCCAGTCAAAATAAAGTCATCTCCTGAATCCTCATGTTTGTTGACCATGTTAACAATGCTCGGCGCCACGGCGAGCGCAACAACTCGAAGGACAATGGAGAGGGCCTCGCGGGCCCTATGGAGATCTGATACAGCGCCCGCTGCTCATTCAGGAAGCCAGGATCAAAGGACACCTATGAGCACCTTCGAGAAACTGAGACGGCATGAAACGGTAAGGCCGCGCTTGGGAGCTCTAGTTTATTTCAAACCTGTATTAACATACAAGTGTAATTTACTCGTCATCAGAAACAACTCATAAAATACAGGCGTAATGAAACCGAGGGCCCAACGTCTGTAAGTAAAACCGGCGGGTTACGCGTGTAATTTGAGAGACTAGTGTATATTTTACGAGCACTGCTATATGGACGACATTACCAGACGATACATGCACGACGTGCGTATCATGCCATCCATGGGCAAGGCTGAAACAACAGCTAACGGCTGGATTAGCAATCGTTCGAGTGTCGTTCAATGTTTTTATCCTGTGTGAAGTACTTCCGATATTTTACTAGTTGAAATCGACCAACCAAGCGCCTTCGCCCGAGACCATCTGCTTTAATTTACAAGCATCAGTTTTACAAACAGTTTTGGTTGGAAAATGACGATCCAATCACAGCCTAATATCATGAGTTGGTCGGAAGATCATATGGTTTCACGTCTAACCTACCCGACATGTCGTATAGGCTATGAATGAAACATCAGACGATGAACTTCTTACGCACGGAAACAACAGAAGAGGATGATCTTCTTAACAAGCAAATCACTGGCATTAGATCAACATGCAAAACAATACGAAGCATTATTCTCAGGAGGCACGGTGAACAGCTCGTGATGCCGCATGCCACAACATTCCAAGCTCAACTTTGCAATCAAACACAAGGCCTGGCATTACATAGACAATATTCAGAACAAACTCTTAACACAGGAATATCTCAGCACAGTAACTATTTACTTCTAAACTGAACACAGGAATAGGAAAAAACACTCGACGCTGCTCACAGCAAGGGCGTCCCACTCAAAAATATCAAATGCATGTCTTCTGGCTAACATCAATGAGCAAATTTTGACAAGGTTTTCCAATTCCAATATATTAAACTAATGTCTTCTTGCTAACATCAATGATTAAACTTTGATAAGCTTTTCCCATTCAAAATATGTAATGCCTATGATCGTGTCCTGTTGTAGCTTCCTGTACTTGTTTGGGCACTTTTTGCCCAGGGCACTCCACGTGTTGTTAAATTTCCAATGGTCTATGCAGACTAGTCATGTCACCGGTGTCTAATAATACTCTGTAAAGCTTCTCGGTCATTCCTTCTGTAATGTACCGCAAACAGTGACTGCTTCTTTCTGCAAAGTGGAACGACCAACTGGACCCAGTAACCCAGCAATTTGCCTTGGACACATTGGCTCCTTTTGTGCAGTTCGACTAAAATCAAAGTCGGAATAAAACCGAGCTTTAATTTTGGTATCCCTGTAAGCAACAATAGGTATAAGGGAAACAATTACTGAGAAATAACGGTTGATGACTTGTCTTAATGGGAAACAAAGCAGGAGAGTAGCAATTCTCCATCAGTGTGATTCATTCATATTGACTGAGACATTATCTTAACAATGCCTTGTTTCAACATGTATAAAGAACGACAAAGCAGAAAAGTACCATTCCTAAAACAATGCAACTGATTCCTTTTTAAAGAGACATGTAGAAAGAACTACAAAGCAGGATAGTACCATTCCTAACAAGTGTTGCAGTTTTGAACTAAGATTCAGTAGTTAATTAATTCTGAGAGTGGCATTGCTTAATTTTACCAGCGGCATTAGATTAACGAAAAGCATAAACAGTTCCAGGGGAGAGTGGGCGCAACAACAATATGTGCTTCCATCTACTTATAAAGGGGGTGATGCAGAGTTTGTTGTAACAAAGCAACAAGCATCATGTATGGGTTGGTCCCATTTTTGTTCACTACTTAATGGGAAAAGACAGCAATACAATAGCTTCAATTCAACATTTATTTAAAAAAGTACCAATACAAGTAGCACAACATCTCAAAGCACACTGCACAATCATGTGGAGGAAGGCCTGTACTGACCTTTCATGAGAACACCAGGATAAAATACAAATCTGCCAACACGAATAGGAAATCCAATCTCGTTTTGTGCAGTTGCACTGAAATCAAGCAAAGTGTTTTGCATAGCGAAGCAAAATGTCGCAATAGCAACATGTTGAATAGATATCCCTGTTTAAACAGAGGCAAAAAAGCAATCAATTACTGACTAATAAAGGAGGATGAAACATGTGGCCACAAAAATGGTAATCCCGCCAATCCCTAACAAGTGTTGCAGTTTTGAAATAAGATTCAGTAGTTAATTCTGAGAGTGGCATCAATTACTGGCTTATAAAGGGGGTGATGTTGAATTTGTTGTAACAAAGCAACAAGCATCATGTCTGGGTTGGCCCCATTTTTGTTCACTACTTAATGGGAAAAGACAGCAATACAATAGCTTCAATTCCACATTTATTTAAATCAGTACCAAAACAAGTAGCACAACATCTCAAAGCACACTGCACATCATGTGGTTGAGACCAAGATTTGAAACAACTCGCCACGAAGACTGGAAACAAATCTCAATCTCCTTTTGTGCAGTTCCACCAAAATTAAGCAAAGTCACCGGTGTGACATTCAAGTTGAACTGCACAAAACACTCTTAAAACATAAGTGTTTCGAGTAGCGAAGCAAAATGTCGCAATAGCAACAAGTTGAATCGATACCCCTGTTTTAACAGAGGAAAAAAGGAAACAATTACTTGCCGATAAAGGAGGATGAAAGAAACGGTGACAGAAAGAAGCATCTAACTTATCTTGGATGGAAAACAAAGTAGGATAGTAGCATTTCTAAAATGGTTGCATTGATTCATATTAACAGAGACATTCTCTTGAAACAACATTCGTTAAAAAATGTAATTTACTTTTAACAGTGGCATTGCTTCAATTTTCCGGCGGCATTCTTAGATTAACAACAACAAAATAGCTGTATGGGACATGCTAGCACCATGTGCGTCCACACGTATAAATGGGTGATGCAGAGTATGTAGCCAAGCAGCATATCTATGTTGGTCCCATATTTGTTCTCTTTGAACTTTTTTCCTATGTGAGGGCAGCAAATCTAGTCCTGCACAAACTACCCGACCCCCCCAGTTTCTTTCCCTTTTCAACAAAGATATCGGTTCCTTACAGATGTGTGTACTGGGTTACCCCCTTTTTCCCTTTTCGACCAACAAAGCGGCTGGATAGCCAGTCTATACTACTTTTCCTCCCTCCTTTCCTCATTGAACCACGTCCTAGATTCATGCTCCACCCCACCGCACCTTTCTTTCCTCTTTGAACCAAGACCTAGATTCGACTACAGATCGAAAAAGATCCACATGCAGCTAGAGCAATGACGGTTTCAAAGAAACTTATACCTTAGGGTCGTCGGGATGTGGCAAGGCGTGTGGCGGGAGGCCGGATCTGCCCACACTATGTACGACAGCGAGGAAGAAGGGGTCGGTGGCCTCCCACACAGGTGCTGGGTGAAAGAGAACAGCGCAGCCGGCAGTGGATTGCCTCCCTTGCCGAAGGCGATAGAGTTAACGCTGCACCTCCTCCCCTTCCCGGTGCGACAGGATACGGACGCCTCCTTCACTAGGTGTGAGGGGGGAGAGAGAGACAAGAGGCCAATGCAGTCTTGTTTAGATCTGGTGAAGAGAGGGTGAGAGATTGTGAATATAGCAAACCCTAGCAAATGAACGTTGAGCCTCCAGCGTGTAACATATATGTATTGCGGCGAGCGTGTGGAGAGTGCAAACCCTAGCGAACAAGCGCTGAGGCTCCCGCTTATATATATACTAATGTAGTACGGACTGAGCTCCGGTGCCTTCACTGCATCTGCTTTTGGCTGTATGACAGGTGAGCCAGCCACATTTTGGGCCCACCTATCATAAACCCAAAGGCAGGTGCACTAAGTCAATGAAGCTGCGTCCATATAGTACTCTCATGTGTATACGACTAATATATAGTGGAGTGGTTTTCTTATTCTCTCCATAACAATCGTTTTAAATTGTGTAAGTACAAAACGAAACTCTTTATTTAATGTACAGTGAAGAAAACTAGTACTACTTCCGATGAACTAACGATCCACACCCACGCGTCCTGGTCGCACTTCCTGTCCTTCACGTGTGGTACACTACCCTCCCTTAAGTGAACAACCACACATGCGCCAAATTATTGGAAACGTGTGAGAGTGTGTACAAATAAAGAATTTTAATTTCAATTATCAGAAAGGTTTGGGAGTATTACAAAGTTTGACTTCAGTCAAATCTAATATGTGGAGTAAATAAAAATGGAGGGCTACTACATCCATCCGGGTTTTTAGTCCACACCATTTTTTAAATCAAAGTTAATAGCTGGACAAATAAAATTACAGGGGAGCTGGAGACAAAGTTGTGAGAAGGCTTGGAAATCAATACAAAACTTATGCTCTTAGTACCAACGTCGATCCTTCTCCGAGGAAACATTTGGTTCATAGCCAATTGTGTGATAAAACTGCACCAACGTGAAAGATGACCGCGTCTCCAACGCAACCAAGGTGATGACGAAGGATGTCATCTTTGTGCGTAACAAGCAAAGAGCACTGATGGAAGACAACTTGTTTTTCATTGAAAATCGATCAGCTTCACCAGCCGACGCAACCATGAGGCACAACCATGAGCATCGATAGGTCATCGTGGTTCTGCATCATCCATTTGGCATCAAGTTTGGGTGAGGCACCTATGAACTTCGACAAATCCTCACTGTGGTATGTTTCTTCTCAGTAATCAAGCTCGAGGAAGGAAGAACCACGTGGCAGAGGATAGTGAGGCAGAACAACAATGGCCATCCAATTTTGTGTAGTTCCACTAAAATTGAGGAAGACATGCCCGGGTATGGAGACACGCATCACTGTTTCCAAAAATATAAAGAAGGGTTAGCAACGACATCTCAATTGTCAATAAGAATTAATGAAAAGTACACCAACAAACAGAAGCATCATAATTATATCTTGATGGGAACTAAACCAGGATACCCGAGAAAAAAAGCATTTATTCATTTAACCAGTGATAGTACTACCACAATATGGATAATGACCGCACAACCAACATGTACTTTTTGTCGAAACAACATGTATACCTCCACCGAGGCATAAATCAGGACAACTTTTCAAGTGGCATTTCCTCTATAATAGTACTAGTAGGTGATGTTGGACCAGCCGACGAACGCTAGCTACTATGCATGGGGAGCTGGGGAGTAGTTGCATAGAAGAAAACCCTCACACAGCGACCTGGGGAGCTGGACCAGTACAAGAAGTTAGACCTCAGGTGGGTGAGATGTCGTTTAGGCGGGCGGGTGGGATCTGCCCACACGACAGCAGCAAACAAGGGCGCGGAGGATCTTCGTTCGCGCCAGCGCCGGCTCGGAGAGGACGGTGCGCATCGGCTCCCTCCGTCGCCGACGGCGACAACGTCAACGCTGCACCTCCCGCAGTGGACGGGATTCGGCCAGATCTGTGACCACCGGTGAGGAGAGAGATAGAGTGGACACTGTCATCTTGTTTTGATATGGAGAGGGTGAGAGGGCGAGACGCGAGAAACTCTATCAAACAAGAGGCTATAATGAAGTAAAAAAATCTCTCAATAGAAGTGGTGTTAAATAGAATACGCGTGTTCCCGGAAAAAAGAAATGAAAACTGGCGGACAATTTTTTAAGGGTCTGTCTAGGACACATCTAGATGTGACATAGTTATGTCACATCTAAGTTGATGTCCACTCTGTTTGTGGTCTATTTTTTTTGTCCTAGTTTTTTTTGTTTCTTGTTGCTACATTATATACTTGTGGGAGCTTAGATGTGATATATCCTTAAATAACATCTAGATGTGAATTAGACAAACTGATTTTCTAACGTATCAAGAAAGAAAACTCGATCAAAAACACGCCCCCACTTCCAGGTCGCGAGAGTCGTCGCGCACACACACATAGATATAGACATGCATATCCTGTTTACGTAAAATTCCATTTCCATCTCCATCTCCAATCATATTTGTCCAACTGGCACATTATTTACGTTGTTAATTATATACACAACAATATTAACGTACATCATCTCTTGTTAGCGCACATCCGGACCGCTGCCACGGCCGGTCCTGACCAACCCGAACCCTCTTCATCACCCGCGCGTGCTTCCCGCCCAAAAAGGTCAATGCCGCATTCATGCCCGGCCAGAGCGGATGCGACCTCTCACTGGCGCCGGCATTGAAGCGGTGCGCCGGCCGAGAGAGCATCGCCCGCGCCGCTTCCGGGTGCACGCGGCTGCTCCATGTTCAAAGGTCGCAATATCCGGCTACAACATGCATGTAAAAAGTTCTTGGGAGTCCGTGCTATAGCTAGTTGTCCTCCCCCAACTCGTCAATCTCTTCCAGTAGTGCTAGTAGTACTCCATGGCGCGATCCATGGACAAGCAGGCGGGAAAGTTATCGTATACTCGGTTTGCGGTGAGTGGCTTGCCGAGTGACCGTGTGGGGTCGAGCCATGGAGGAGGGTGAGACACGAACACGACAGACGTGATTTAAACGTTGGTTTTGCTTGATGGCGCGATCCAACGAAACGAAACGTTGGTTTCTCTCCGTTTCCATTTTTTCTCCGGAAAAATAGAAACTTTCCACTCCATTTTCATTCCTATTCCAAGGTTGCCCCGTTACAACATTCCATCAAATACAAAGGAAAACTAACACACATGCTGATGCATCTCAATGATTCACAGATCATAGCCAATATTTACTTCACAACTAAAGAAAAAAGTTGTGAGAGCGTGTACGAAAGAAAAACTATTGATGGGGTCACTATGACTTAAACCCTAAACCCTAAACATGATTTAATTCCCTGGCCAGGTAGAACCTGTCGAAGGAAAGACGGCTGGCACCCTCGGATCATACGATGCTTTTGTGAAGTTCCACTAAAATCGACCTGAGCATCCCTAATGGCAAAGATATTGAAGAAGTGTGATTAGAATAATAGTACTGGCACTAGTTCATGAGACATAAACTCATCACAAGTAGAAGCCAGTAGAAGTAGAGAAAGATCGACATGAGATGGAGCTATGGAGGTGGAGCAAGCCGGCTCCAAAAGGAAGATGGACTACCTGGGATGTCGGGCTGTAGCTAGAAGGGCGGTTGGGATGCGGCATCGGCCCATACCGCAGTGACCCCCAATTGGGACGCACCGACTGTGGGTTTTCTCCCTCGCCGATGTCGACCGCGTCTACCCAGAACATTGTTCCCTTCCCCCAGCTGCGGGATCAGGCCCGTCATTCTATGCTTGTGAAGAGAGCAACCTTAGCAAGCAGGCTTGTAGCTTAGGCTCCTGCTAGTGTATATATAGTGGTTTTCTTTTTCCCTCCACATCAACCATTTTATATTGCGTACGTGTCATTCAAGAGTGAAATGATGGTTGCTTCTTCCGACTAACTTACTGTGTGATTTGACTAATCCTTAGTGGCCCCTACACTTACTCCCCCTACGTGTATGCAACAGTCACACATACACATGGACGCAAAAACGTGCGCAACGCCCTAATGCATGCATGTCCGAGCACACGACGGAACACACACGGTCACGCTAAGTGCTCAACCTACACGTGCATGCACACACATACTCAGTCGGGGTGAGCTAGTGACCGTATAAACACCGGAAAATATATATATTGAGCGCAATGAGCATATTATGAAGTCCACTGACCGTATTTTTACAAATATACAGTGACAGACAGTGTATTTATCTCGTTTGAAATTAAGCCATATTAACCGGAGAGGAGGCAGTATGGAGTAGCATTACTTTGGCCTTGTTTGGATACTCTAACTCTGTTAGAGGTTAGATTTAGATTCTAACCCTGAACTAACCGTGAACTAACTCTAGCCAAAGAGGTTTTTAGATGAAAGGGTTAGATGGAGCACGGATACGGCGAGGCGCCTTCACGGGTGTTGCAAGAGGGAGGGACAAAGAGGACGAGAAGCTTCGAGGAAGTGGCGAGGGATTTGCTGCGGCGAGAGCGAGAGAAAAATGTGTTTTTTTAGTGCTCTAGAGAAGAACTAACCCAAATAAGCACCTCTTGGGTGGGTTAGATTTTTTGGATGGGTTAGATGCTTCTAACCCAAACTAACCCTCCTGTTTGGATACTTTTGGGTTAGTTGAGTACAAACTAACCCAAACTAACTCTAACCCATGGATCCAAACAAGGCCTTTGTTGTGTCCCGTCAACTTGCCGAACGAGGAGAAGGTTGCAGGACGGGAGAAGCTTGCGCGCGGTGGCTCGTGGGACAAGGAGAAACTTTTGACTAATGCAAGCTCTCCCTCGCTCAGGCGGTGGACGTGCAACAGTTAATTCGGTGTCAGATTGCCAGAAGCATACACTATACTACTAGTGCTACTATTGTTCGACTTCCCGAATAGGCGAACAGCCAAGCGCAAAGTTTAATAGTACTAGTACTACTACTATAGTCTATAAAGGTACGTACTATACTAGTACTAGGAACCAGATGGAGGAGCGTTTGCACTCTTATTATAATTTTAAAATGTGATAAAGCAATCTTCAACAAATTTGGTTCTCTTCGAGGGTTCTCGCATGTGATAATGGAAGTTGATTGCATGGAACACTCGCCACAATTCTCGCTTAATTCTGGCTCATATCCTGTTACAAATAATAGCGCTCGGTAATATTTCCTCTTTTTTTGTTATTTAGCATGTAAACAGGTCAGCAAACCTTGCAGCGCATCTTCGTGCGAACCGTGCTTGTTGCACTTTGAATGTGGCCGAGAGCTGGCTTGATGAAACACCTCGCTTCCTACTTCTTTTTTTTGCGGGGTACCTCGCTTCCTAGTGACCAGTGTCTTGGCTGATCATCCTAGGAATGCTTATATATGAATAAAGCTCTCTCATTTACCCGCAAAAAAGATTAAACCATATTAACCGGAAAGGAGGGAGTATGGACTAGCACTACTTTTTGGTGTGTCTCATCAACTCGCGGAACAAGGAGAAGCTTGCAGGACAAGGTGAAGCTCGCTTACGCCTTTTGACTAATGCAACCTACCCTCGGTGGACATGCATCAGTCCATTTGGTGTCAGATTGTCAGAGGCATACACTGTAGTACCCAACATGCGGAGTACCATCATTGTTCGACTTCACGAACAGGCGAAGAGACAAGCGTAGTAGTACGAGTAGTACTACTACTAGAACCGCATGGTGGAGCATCTGTACTCTTATTTTTTTTATCTCTGATAAAGTACACGTTTATTCCGGAGAAGGGCGAAAAATGGCAGCCCAACATGTAATGAATGATATCGATCAACCAACCATGCTCAAATATATCTTGGCCTCCATGCGAGCCCGTCTGTGTGTTCTCGCTCCTCGTCTCTCTCAAGGAACGGCGGGTTGGCTCTTTGCCGTCAATTGAGATCGGTTTGCTCACACTCCTGTCCCACATGTCAGTGATATGCCAAGAGGAGGTGTGTTGGCCGACTGGCCATACGCGTACTTGGTTTTGCACCTTCATACTACTCCTCCCTCCGTCACAGTTTACAGGGCGCGCTTCATTATGATGCATTTCTCTCAATGCATTTCCACCACCAGAGAGACTTTAGACGCGTTTGGTTTAATGCTCAATTAATTAGGGCGTGGTAACCGCAATCAAGTCCACAATTTTCTCTCCATGTAATCTGTACTACTATGGAGTGACGTAAGTGCATGCATGTGTGTACCCGAGGTGGAAGCACTGCATGCATGTGTGTACGCATTATTCTCTCTAGTAATAGACACTGTGCTATAACTACCAATGCTATTTTTCAGTCCGATCGCTAGTTGCCTTGGTCCCACAGATCTTTTTTCTTTTTCCTGAAGCACGCTGTATAAACAGTGACGGATGGAGTAGTATGAGAGGATTCAAAGAAGAGCGTATTGATGGTTGCTTCTTTAGAGCAACTTATAGTGGGAAAGGTGGGGCTTGCGATTTGACTGCTCATTACTCACTATTAATGCGGCGCAATGACCGGGCTGAGTCTCCCATGCGGTTGTGCACTACCCCTCGGTTCTTAAATATACTCCGGAGTATATTTGTCTTTCTAGAGATTTCAACGAGTGACTACTCAAATATTTGTCTTTTTAGAGATTTCAAATGGACTGGCACATACGGATGTATATACATATTTTAGAGTGTAGATTCACTCATTTTGCTCCATATGTAGTCACTTGTTGAAATCTCTAGAAAGATGAATAGAATATTTAGGAACGGAGGGAGTACAAATACGAAGCAAAATGAGTGAATCTACACTCTAAAATATGCCCGTTTGAAATTTGTAAAAAGACAAATATTTAGGAACAAAGGAGTATAATTTTGTGCATGGCACATGGACCCGGATGATGAAGAGGCTTCTGGCAATGCTATCAAGCTTCCATCATTTGTTTACATAATTGACATACTATACAAATAATTTTCCAGCGAGACATGAAATTGTACAATGGTGTGAGCTTTCAGCTTTTGTTTCGCGTGTCTTGCCATCGATGCTCTTTCGGAAACAATAAAAAACTAACTTCCTTGCTAATGCATGTCAATTATTAGCATATCAGAGCTGATAATTACATCACAACTGAAGACAGAGTTAATGAGAAGGTGTTAAATTAAAATTGATCCATGCTTTCATTGGCAATAACGTCCCCCCAGCTCTGTCTAAATCAACAAGGCATGTTGGGAAAAAAAGTAGCTGTCTGGAGCATGCAACATTCCGATCATTTTGTGCAGTTCCACTAAAATAGAGCTGAGCGTCCCTGTTCCAAAGATATTAAGTGTGATTACGATAATAGAGGACTGCTAATGAAACAATAAACACATAAATAGAAGCCGGTCACCTTTGCAGTCTCTCTTAAGACTAACTAGTTGGAGAAGATTAGGCTCGGAGTTGGATGAGGAGGATAGAGCAAAACCAATCTCCCTTTGTGCAGTCGCACTGAAATGTAGAGACGTTGCCCATGTGACATTTTAGTACAACTGCACAAAACACTCTTAAGAAAAAAGTGATTTGTGCAGTTCACCAAAAGGTCGCAATAGCAACGAGGTGAAATGGACAACCCTGTTTGCAAAAAAGAGGTAGAAAGGAAACAATTACTGGCCAATAATAGTTGATGACACATGCGACGACAAAAAAGAAGCATATTCCTTGCCCTAAGGGAAGATAACAACACGGTTGTGTTTGTCTAAAACAGTGTGAGGACGAGAATGCAATATGGAAAGTACGCTAGTCAAGCTACGTTTTGGGCAAAGAACTATGGAAGATCCACATGCAGCGACGTGGGAAGACGGGCAGTGGAGCTAGGCCGGAGGGGATACCTGGAGGTCGTCGGGATGTAACTAGGTGAGCGGCGGCGGGCGGAATCTGCGAGCAGGTGGCGTAGGCCCTGCCGCGCCGGAGCTTGGTCAGAGAGAACGGCGTGTACCGCTGATCGGGACGTGGTGCCTCGGTGCCGTCGAACGGAGAAACGATGCACTTCCTCCCTTTCCCTTGGCGGACGGGATGCGGCCGGATCAGTGACCAACGGTGAGAGAGAGAGAGAGAGGCCACCGCACTCCCTTTCCCCCGGCGGACGGGATGCGGCCGGATCAGTGACCAACGATGAGAGAAAGAGAGGCCACCGCAGCCTTGTGTGAGATACTCTGAAGAGCGACAAACCAGGCACGCAAGGCTCCATTGTACATAGTGAGCGGACTATCTTTTTCTCCATAAAAATCGTTTTATATTCTATGTACGTGCCATTGAGCGCTATAAATTTATTTAAAAATAACGCGGCAAGTCGAACTTTGTTTCGTGCAGGCGTGGTACACGACCTCCCTAGGTAAACAACCGCTACAGGCGTTCAAATTAGCACGTGGGCTGCCATTTCGTAAAGAAATGAGCTCCACCGTGTACCCGCGCGGGTGTGGCTGGGAACGAAGCGTGAGTATGTGCACGGTGCACCTATTCTCTTCTTGTATACGTACACCACCTAC
>NC_041383.1:408454471-408477939 GCF_002162155.2 Triticum dicoccoides
ATGTGTGTGAAATAGAGTCCTGGATATAACATATATATAGAGGGGGCGATCCACGAGAAGAGAGTGGAGGTATCATCGGCTTGAGGTGTCCATAGAATCGAAAAGAGGGATGATGTGTGTGTGTGTGTGTGTGTGCGCACGTGATCGATAAAGAGTGCCATCGAATTTGTGTGTGCCCACGTCAAAGATATAGAGTGGGTGGCCTACTGGAACATGAGAGGGGACATGTGCAGCTTGTCTCTGTGGCATGGATACCTACCTGCAGCGCTCGACTATCGGTGTGTGGTAGGGGGAGAGGGAGGCCCAATTAACTATAGAGGTACAATGGCTGGTATATGTGTGGAGGAGGAGAGAGGCCTACCTCATGTATTAAGGAGATCGATCTGCCTCATGTATTAAGGGAGATCGATCAGCATCCATGCATATGTGCAGGAGATGAATAAGGTTGGGAGAGAGACAGATCTAGAGTGTTGGAGGGGGTGGTAGTGGAGTTGCTTCTAACAAATGGTGGGATAGGCTTGCTAGACACGGAGGACACTCCCGCTATATCAATAAGAGAGGAGATGGCTGCTTGTTATCTGTGCACGTGTGTGTGAGAGACGGGTCAGGAGGCATGCACGAATGATGAGGGGGGACGATGTGCCTGTGGTAAGTAGACATAACTACATAGGAAGATCAATCGCCCTTTGTTAAAGAAAGGAGAGACATAACTTGTGAGGTACGTCGATCGATGGGGGGGTAGTTAAAGTCGATCTAGGTATATGTTGGGAGATCGATCGGTATACATGCATGTGTGTGTGTTAGAGCAAAAGAGGCACGCGGAGAAGGATAGAGAGAGAGAGAGGCATGCATGTAGGAGGTGGTACGAGAGACATACTATATCGAGCGGGGAGGAGTGTGCGAGTAGGAGAACGATGAAAAGAGTGGTGGGAGTGAGGCATGGACGGTGACAAGAGAATAGGGGAAGCTTGTGTTTGTGCTAGGCACACCTGGCTAGAGAGGCATATCGATCAATGTGTGTCGTAAAGAAGGAGCTGGGGGGCCTACACACACCATGGGTGAACGACCTAAAGTGAAAAGACGAATTTGCGTGATGGAGCTAGAGAATGTTGAGAGAGGGTGAGAGGGATGCGGGCGTGTGCATGCACAAGAGAAAGTTAGCGCTAGCTACAAAGATAAGAGGGTTGTGTGGGTGTAAAAGACGAATAGAGATCATATATACTTCATTATAAAAAGCGAATTCGGATATTTGAAGAATTTATCATAGTGTTTTAAACCGGCGCATGTGTGAATATATATAACGGTGATACACATGGTGTGTTTATGAACATGTTATACTACATTTAATATATTTTATCTCTACTCTTATAAAAAAACGGAGTTGTTGATGATGGTGTGCCTGCCATCCTGCATTATAGGTCGTCCGATTTATATCTGGCGGATAGCAAGGAAACTATGATGGTTGAAGTTGGCAACAATCATGATTGTAGATTCTTATTGAAATAGAGAAACAAATTCAAATTTAGTTTGAATTGCAGCGGTAGTATAGACATTTGGAATGCACTAAAATGTTGGTATGAGTAGGTTACATGCATTATACAGCAAGCGAAAAAATTTAATCGCACATAACATGGATTCATACTCCCTCCTTCCATCTATATAGGGCGTAATGAGATTTTTAAGACCGCCTTTGACTATTGACAAGATTAATAGTACATGACATGCACAACGTGAAAATTATATCATTGAAAGAACCTTTCACAGATGAAGTTAACGGTGTGCTTTGTGTAAGTTGCATGTCATATATCATTGCTCTAATATTTGGTCAAAGTTAGCATCAAAAAACGCATTAGGCCCTATATAAATGGAAGGAGGGAGTAGCTTTGAATAGCATTTGTATAGTAAAACGGGGCAAGACTCTCTCTTTGTGTGGTGTGAATAGTTTTATTTTTTCGTTTTCTTTTTGGTTGAGGGAAGTGCAAATTGATTTGGTACGTACAGGTACAATATTACTACACGTTAGGTTTGTCCCTAAAATTCAACCCGTGTCTTGTTATATCCCGAAAATTCAGATATCGTGCTCCCAAAACTGGCGCCTTCACAACCCGCGCCTCGCTATCCCGAAATTACAACGCGCACGAAAACTTCCTACAACTGCCAAATCCCGACACGTGAAATCCCCCTTCTAACCCTGAGCCGAAAGGGCCACTAGTTCAAATCGGTGGGGGTACTTTTGTAACACACCCTACATTTTGGACAAGCGCGTCCCTAAGTCATGCTTCACCCCCTCCCATCGCCCCCTTTTCGCCATTCGAAATCCCAGGCCACCATAACCTCTCTGCTCCAGCCGCGAAACCACACCCTCCCCCGTTCGCCACGTCACCGCTGCCCAGCCGGAGCCTCTTCCCCGAAGACGTCGTCCACCACAACAGCTCGACGTCCCTCGTCCACCTCCCCGGATGAGGATCCGTCATCCATCTCGCCGTCCCGCCGGTTCAACCGCCCCGTCCTCCACCTCCAAGGAGCTGCTCTGACGATCGGCTCATCTATCGCGGCTGCTCCATCCCCACAGCGCCGCCTTAACCTGCTCCACCGGAACCGCAGCATCCTCACCGACTCCTCGGACGAAGCCGAGGCCTACTCGGCGCCACCAAAGAGGTTGTACACTCATCGCATCGCACCTTCTCCTTAACTCGACCTCCCGGCGCCGACGGTGCTCCATCTCGCACCCCCATGGAGCGACTACCTTGAAGCCGGCTCCACGAGCGACATCTCCATGGCGGCTCTCCCCCAGTGCGAGGCCCCTTCGGCGGCGGCGGCCATACCAGCCAGATCTTCTGCTGCTGCTCCGGCTCTCGCTTGCTCGCTCGTGCTGCTGCTGCTGCTCCGGCTCTCGCTCGATCGCTCGCTCGCCCAGCTGCTGCTGCTGCTCTCCCCCTCGCTCGTGTTGCTGCTCTGCTCCGATTAAGCTACACTTCAGTCGACTGAATCGACTTTTGGGTCAGTCGATTTTTAGGGGTTGGGGGGGCTCGCCGAAGTTAAAGAAGAACCACCCACAGCGGGGAAGGGGGCTCGCCGGAGAGGTACCCCTCTATCTATCTTAGGGTTCACAGTGGGGGGCAGGGGCCTAGAGGGCTAGCCGGGGCGGCGGTGGCGAGTTGTTTCGGGGCGGCGAGGCGGCGCTGGGGCCGGCGGTTCGGTCGGTGGTGGCATGCGGCTCAGGGGGGTGCAGGTTCAAGATGTACTGCAGGCCCTCCCTAAACTACATGTCAAGTGCCTCTCTGCTACCATTGCGTTCAGTTTCGATAGTAGCATTCAGATTCCAAAGTAAATTTCAGTTTCGACAGTTAAGTTCAGTGTCAACAGTTTTTACCTCATCTATTGTAGTCAGGTGGTTTTTGGTGATGTTAATTTTTCATCCATTTTACATCATCTATTGGAGATGCTATTAGAATCCCACTTGAGATTGACGATGTCTGTCTTGTGCTGCTTCAGCCTTGACATCTTACGGCTCACCGGAGCTGCTCCAATGACAGAACGATCCATCACAACAGAGCAGTGCCCTGGACGTCGTCTACAGATTCCTTAGATCTTCCTCCACACCTCCGACAGCCACAAGCCTCAACTGCTTCAGCGACCAACCCAATGATGCTGAGTCGACACGGCTACGGCAAAGAGGTTGTACACTTGTTGCATCACTTATTACTATACATTCACGTCGATCCATTAGGGCTATTTTGGTTCAATGGAAAAACATCGATCCACTGGTTTTTACCATCACTCTAAATTTCTGCCTGCTCTCCTTACATAATCTCACCATATTTTTTTCGTATGCATGTCAGATATTGTACATAGTCATGCTGAACATGTAGATAAAAGAGAAGAGTTTTGCGCGGCAATACAATGTCATGCAGACATCGCTCCATGGTGGGTTCAATGGCAAACCCTCCCTACCCCTCTCCAGATTGTAATCCAGAGGAAGATATCTGTTCTGAGGCGAATTCAGACGCTGCTGACCTCTCCTATTTACCCCCAAGGTGTTTTCTCTACCTTGGCATGATGATGTTAGTCATATCATGCATATGTTGCCTTGCAGTACCTACTTTTTGACATCATATATGTCATCTGCTTAGTTTATACATGTTCTGTAATGCCACCTATTTAGTTTCTATATCATATATGGGAATTATGCAGTCTCATGTCTTTTAGCCAGCCATAATATATGTGAAATGTGCAATGGCATCCTGTTTAACCAGGCATCATATATTTGAATGATATCTTGCCCATCCTTTTCTTCATTACATTTCCATTTGTCAATAATGTTTGTACATTAAACTACTCTTCCTGTGAATCAGCCATTTGGGTTGGAGATGGAAAAATCTGGAGTGAAAACAAGGCCTTCAGAGCAGACAGTGCTACCTGTCGAAGCAGATCTCTTGTTGGGTCCCGATAGCTCCTCAGAGATGGATTCAGAGGCAGATGACCAGTCCTATTCCCCCACTGAGGTGTATGCTCTAACTTGGCACGGTTATACTGCTCATATCATGCATACGGTGTCTTGCATTGCATAGTTTAGACATCATATACACAATATTCAACACCATGTTCTTAGTTCAGACATCATATCGAATGCCCTCTATTTAGCATATAAATCACATATGTGAATTAAATGATGCGATCCTGATTACTTAGATAACATATAGGTGAATTATGGCATGCGATCCTGTTTAGTTATTCATCATATCTTTGAATTATGTTATTCTATGCTATCCAGTTTAGATAGACATCATATATGTGAAATTATGTCATGCTATCTGTTTTAGTTAAACAATAGAAATGTCAACTATTCCATGCCCTCTTTTTTCCACACTATCTATTGCATCTGTCTCTCATACAATGGCTGTACATTCAACTATGTTTCCTATTTATCAGCCATTTGAATTGGAGCAGGTGATGCCAGTATCTAGCGGAATAAAAACATGGTCTTCAAATAAAATAGTGCTACCTCTTGGTGGAGATAGCACCCCGGTTGTACATGCACAAGAACCATCCCTATCACACATAACCCAAACTCTTGCAGATTGTACCCCTACTGCGATGGACAGAGAACCAGCTTCACCCAATCTAACCCCAACCCCAGCCGATAGTAACCCAGTTCCTGTTGATGTAGCACCATCTCTACCACAGAGCTCCCAAACAAGAGCAGTTAGTAAGGCAGCTCCAGTGCCCAAAGGGCCAGTACTATCATGGCGAACCCCAACTCCACCAGTTAGTACGCCTATTCTTGTGGAGGAAGCACAACCAGCCAGTCGTAGTTTAGCATCTATCGCATTTGATGTTGTTAAATCGTATGTGCGTATCTTCCCATCTTGGAAATATTATACTGAAGATGAAGGAAAATGCCAGTTGCAGGTGTTTGTCCAGGAGTTATGTGTAAGTAATGTTATTCATGGCAATTACTTTGCTTCGTCCCATACATCCTACCTCCATGATGGTTATAATACAACAAATTTTCCCATTTTTCTCTATAGAGAAGGACCGATTTGGAAACTCAGGATGAGGTAACCTGTGCTAATACCTCTGCTATCTTCAAGAATGCTTGGTGGCAGTATCAGAATTACCTGAAGAAAACGTACTTCACCGGTAAAGAAACTCATCAAATTCCCTTACGTTCTCCCGAGACACATTTACTGGACGATGACTGGGAACGCCTTGTTCTGTACTGGTCCCGAACCAAGAATGTGGTAAGGTCTATGAGCTCATTTTCTATTTTAACTATTTTATTTGGTCTTAATGTACTCTGTTCGTGTAGAACAAGTGCCTAAACCTGAAGAACAACTATTCTAATTTAAGATTCCATTGCTATCATAGTTCAAAAAAGCGCTAGGCGTTAATTGTGCGTTTTGCCACCGCCTTGCACTTTACTTACCAAAGCGCATGCTTATGCGCAGTTATGCACAGATTATGCGTAGTTATGCGCAATGCGTTTTGCCAACGCCTAGAGCCTAGGCGCGCTTAAGCGCTCGCTTAGGCACGCCTTTTTTAACTATGATTGCTTTGCTATTGTATCACTGTATTTACTCATACAAACTTATTTTTAAATTGAAGGATCCAATCGAAACTCCAATGGCACAACAGGTATGTTCACGCATGTTTCTTTAACTGGTTTGCTCTTATCAATAGCTCTGTTGATTTCAACTTCAATTGTGTATACAGTTGACTTTCATATCATGCACATTACTAGCATCACAACAGAGCCAATAGTGTTGTTGTACATGTAGACCCGTGGTACCCATCTGATATCTTGTTGTGCCATGTAGTTTCCCACGCTTTGTATTATTTCACTGCTGCTTTGTCTTGAACTGATATGATTTGAACCGTGTCTCTATTTTGATTCGGCAAGACAATGCAGTGACCATTGGACATAGATATATGTTTGTTTGATGCTTTTATTATGTACTAGTACTTGGCAATAGAAGACTTGGTAGTTTAATCCTGTCCACCTTACTAATGAACTGGTTCACCGAAATGAGTTTCATATACTAGTACATGCTAAACTTGTTATGTGTCTGCTTGTTTCTTATTTTAGAATGCTGACAGAATATTGGGGAAGAGTGCCTTATTAAGCAATGGTAAAGGAAGTAATGCAGATAAGGTTCAGGATAGTGACACATCCTTGTTGGTCTCCAACAAAGCTGATAAAACAGCTAAGGAAGACTATCTTGAAGACAGCGAGACAACCCCAAAGTCCTGTCTTGGTTTAGTGTTCGAGTTACTGGCCACTACCGCTTGCACAAGCTATTCAAACTCACTGTCTGAATCAGTTTGGTTTCTTGAGTCTCAACTACAAGCTGAAAGACATCGATCAGCTGTGCTACGACAAGAAGCGGATGGACTGCGGAAGTCCCTGGAGCATTCAGATGCATACTTTCTGGTGCAACAGCAAGCGTTGGAGGATTTTAGCGCCAAACAGGACAAAGCTAATCAGCTTGCTAAGCTTATTGCCAGCATGGTGGATACCCAGGATAAAGTTTCTTGAGCTCTTCTGAAGTTATTTCAGTTATGCTCTTGTTTTGCTGCCGCGTTTATTTGCACTGGTGGCCAATTTTGACGGCCAGTGTATGTAATATGCTGCTTTGTTCCCTATATTTGCACTTGTGGCGAACTTTGATGCCCAGTGGATGTAATATGTGTAATAGCAGTAATAGGCTAGCCTTAATTGCTTGCTTATTTATTTCCTTATTGTCTTGTTTAATTGTTTGCTTGTAGTCAATGCAGTTCTTTTTCTGTGTTTTTCTAGTGGCCACAATAGCCTATTTTTGGTAACTAGGCCAAAATAATCATGGCAACACACGAACTGTTGTAACCATGGGCCTCCTGCAGGCCGTATGATCCATGGGCCTTCGTCCGGCCGTAGGACCATTGGCCTTCTATACGGGCCGTAGGATCCATCGGCCTTCTATACGGGCCTTAGGGTCCATGGGCCTTCTACGGGCCGTACTATCCGTAGGATCCATGGGCCTTCTACGGGGCGTATCATCATTTCGCCAATCATGGGCCGTACTATTCGTGGATCGTAACGGACCGTTGATAGGCCGTATTTGATAACTCTAAGAAAACAGCCCAACGGGGTTTTTTTACATGAAAATGGCCCAACCTATTAACGGTCCGCAAATGGGCCGACTGTAACGACGGGCTGAATTTGTCGCACAAGCAGAAAATGACAGTAACGGGCCGTATGTAACCGAATGCTGAAAATGAGCCCAAGAATCAATGGGCCCTAGGAAGGCCGAAAGATAACTTGGGCTGGAAACGGCCCAATGGAATAACGGGCCGTTAATGGGTATAAAGTGATACACTGTTCATTATGGGCCAGTTTCACCACGGGTCATTAATGGGCCAAGAGTTACAAAGGTCCTCATATGGGCTGAAAGAAGTCATGGGCCACACATGGGCTGGAAGTTAAAACGGGCTGAATCATATTGGATGGCCCAGATGACGCTACTGGGCCTAATTCGGATAGGGCGTAACGGGCCCTGGGTTAGCGGGCTGTAAATGGGCTATATGCGAACAGGCCGTTAACAGTCTTTCCATGGGCTGGGCCGCCACCTTTTGACCAAGTCAAACGGGTCGGTCTTCTCACAGGAATGGGCCTCTGTTCGGCTGTGCCACGTGTCGCCGTATCATAGGCGACTTCGGTCCAATGAACGGATGACATCTGTCCCAACGGTGAGCCGACACGTGTTTCCTCCAGCCAATGATGATTTTACACGTGGAAAATCCCCATTGGTCGGTGCTATTAACGGGTTATCGGATCCAAAATCCGACCCAATAGCTTAATGGCGTTCCGTTACGGTGGATGCCACGTGTCGGTCACCCTTGACGAAAGCACTTCTGTGATGCGCGATTTATCGTCATGGAAGTGGACACTTCCCTAATGATAATTTTGGTAATGTCATGGAACACTTCTACGACAACACAGGTATGACTATCTTGATTCTGTCATAAATTTGTCATGGATGTACATGCATGACAAAAAACGCGACCTACTGTGACAAACACGTATCATCACGGAAGTGTATTTTTTTGTAGTGTTGTAACAAATAGTAGACATAGCAAAACTAGCATCCTCAAGCTTAGGGTTTTGCATATTACTAGCACAATTGACATTAATAGAATTTATAATAACATAATTGCAACTATGCTTTTCATCAAAGGAACTATCAAATATGGGTGCTATAGCAACAATCTCATGTTTAACATAAGGGACTATAGCAAATTCATTTCCATAAATATTGGCATCATGGCCACAATAATAGCAAGCATCATGTTCATCAAGGGATATTTCAATCAAATCACCAGAATCATAATTATCTATAGATTCATGCATATCATTATTTTCTTCCAAATCAATGGTCATTCTCTCAATAAATTCTTTGACATACACATTATGAGCATAGTTTTCATAGCAATATTTAAGTATGTCAAAATTTTCAGATTTGTAGAGAGTAATATCATACTTTTCAATCAAAGAAGCAACTCCATAATCACCCTTAAAAGCAACAAATTCTTCAATTTGTTCGATATCATAGTAACTATAAACACCCTTTGCATAAGAAGATGAGATTTCATTTTCATTAAACTCACATAGGTAGGGAAGGTGTTTTTTAGGGTTCTTAGAGCAACAAGTAAAATCATAAATTTCACAAAGATTCCAAGCATAACACAACAAACTATTTATTTGATTCCATAAGAGTCTCCCTTTTTCAGACAAACGGTGACGCACAAAATGAGCATGCTCATCTAAAGATTTTCCCTCAACTAAACTAGTTGGGGTTTCAGCACAAGCACATATAGATCAAAGATGATCCAAGTAGAACACTTTAAGTGGATCCATATCAGTAGATTTTTAGCAAGCAAAGATGCAAGCAAATAGAAGGCACATGGAAACACTAAAAACAACATACGGGAAGAAGGCGAAGAAAAGGCGAATCTTTTCAAAAATCGTTTTAGAGGTGGTGGAGAGGAAAACGAGAGGCGAATGGAGAATAATGTAATGCAAGAGAGAAGAGTTTAATTATGATGGGTACTTGGTATGGCTTGACTTGACGTAGATCTCCCCGGCAACGGAGCCAGAAATACTTCTTGCTACCTCTTGAGCTTGCGCTGGTTTTTCCCTTGAAGAGGAAAGGGTGATGAGGCAAAGTAGCGTAAGTATTTCCCTGAGCTTGAGAAGCAAGGTATCAATCCAGTAGGAGACAACGCACAAGTTACAGAATACCTGCACAAACAATCAATAACTTGCACCGAACGCGATAAAGGGGTTGTCAATCCCTTCACGGTTACTTGCAAAAGTGAGATGTGATAGAGATAGATAAACGGTAAAGTAAATATTTTTGGTATTTTTGGTTTATAGATCGGAAAGTAAAAGATTGCAAAATAGTAGATAGGAAACTAGTATGATGTAAAAGATATTCAATATAATGGAAAAGAGACCCAGGGGCCATAGGTTTCACTAGTGGCTTCTCTCAAGATAGCAAATATTACGGTTGGTGAACAAATTACTGCCGAGTAATTGATACAAGAGTGCATAATTATGACAATATCTAAGGCAATGATCATGAACATAGGCATCACGTCTGTGTCAAGTAGACTGAAAGAATTCTGCATCTACTACTATTACTCCACACATCGACCGACTCATGCCTGTATCTAGAGTATTAAGCTCATAAAGAACAGAGTAACGCGTTAAGTAAGATAACATGATGTAGAGGAATTAACTCAAGCAATATGATGAAAACCCCATCTTTTTATACTCGATGGCAACAATACAATATGTGCCTTGCTGCCCCTACTATCACTGGGAAAGGACACCACAAGATTGAACCCAAAGCTAAGCACTTCTCCCATTGCAAGAAAGATCAATCTAGTAGGCCAAACTAAACCGATAATTCAAAGAGACTTGCAAAGATATCAAATCATGCATATAAGAATTCAGAGAAGAACCAAATAATATTCATAGATAATCTGATCATAAATCCACAATTCATCGGATCTTGGCAAACACACCGCAAAAGAATATTACATCGAATAGATCTCCAAGAACATCGAGGAGAACATGGTATTGAGAATCAAAGAGAGAGAAGAAGCCATCTAGCTACTAGCTGTGGACCCGTAGGTCTGTGGTAAACTACTCATGCATCATCAGAGAGGCAATGGTGTTGATGAAGAAGCCCTCTGTGATCGGATCCCCCTTTGGCAGGACCCGGAAAATGTCCCTAGATGGGATCTCACGGTTACAGAAAGTTGCGGCGGTGGAAAAGTGGTTTCGTGGATCCCCTGGATGTTTTCAGGGTATAAGAGTACATATAGGCGAAGAAACTAGGTCAGGAGACCCACAAGGGGCCCACAAGGTAGGGGGGCACACCCTCCTGCCTTGTAGCCGCCTCGTTGCATCTCCGACTTCATCTCCAAGTCTTCTGGTTTCCTTCTGGTCCAAGAAAGATCATCGTGAAAGTTCCATTCCGTTTGGACTCCGTTTGATATTCCTTTTATGGAAATCTAAAATAGGAAAAAAAAAGAACTGGCACTGGACTCTCGGTTAATAGGTCAATCCCAAAAATAATATAAAATAGCATATAAATGCCTATTAAACATCCAAAGCAGATAATATAATAGCATGGAACAATAAAAAATTATAGATACATTGGAGACGTATCACTGTTGCATGTAAATTTCCTCGTTTAACTCTCCATAAAGAAAAGTTGTCTTGACGTCCATCTGGTGAATGAGAAGATCATGCGAGGCAGCCAAAGCAAGTAACACTCGAATGGTTGTCAGTCTAGCCATAGGTGAATAAGTGTCGAAGAAATCCTCTTCTTCTTTCTGGGTATAACCCTTGGCCACAAGCCTAGCCTTGTACTTCTCAATGGTACCATCGGGCCTAAGCTTCTTCTTGAACACCCACTTACATCCCAATGGTTGACACATAAGGATGATCAATGATCCCCCATGTCCCGTTAGCCAAGATGGAATCCATCTCGCTACGGATCGCATCCTTCTAGTAGTCAGCATCCGGAGATGCATAAGCTTCTGAAATGGAACTGGGAGTATCATCATGCACGAGGTACATGAGGAAATCATCACCAAAAGTCTTTGTAGTCCTCTGTCTCTTGCTCCCAACAGGAGCTTCCTCATCATTCTGTGTGGAACTCTCATCACTTTTATGTTCATAATATTCCATCGGAATGCCTGGTTCAGGAGTCTCATCAGATTCCAGTCTAGAAGTGCTTTGCATATCTCTCATGGGGAAAATATCCTCAAAGAATGTAGCATCCCTAGACTCCATGATCGTACCAACCTTCATGTCATGTACATCAGATTTCACCACTAGAAATCTATAGCCAACGCTATGCTTGGCATAGCCAAGAAAAACGCAGTCCACAGTCTTTGGTCCCAACTTGCGCTTTTTGTTTATTGGCACATTGACTTTCGCCAAATAGCCCTAAGTGTGTAAGTAAGAGAGTGTAGTTCTTTTCTTTTCCCATTGCTCATAGGAAGTAGTCTCATTATCCTTCGTGGGAACTTTATTCAGGACATGACATGATGTCAATACAGCCTCCCCCCACCATGCCTTGGATAAACCCGATGTATCTAACATGGCGTTAACCAAATCAGTTAGAATACGGTTTTTCCGTTCGGCAACCCCATTTGACTGGGTGAGTAGGGAGGTGTACTCTCATGAATAATACCATGTTCCACATAGAATAAATCAAACTCATTAGAAAAGTACTCTCCACCATGATCAGACGGAACTCGTTTTATTTTCTTCTCAAGTTGGTTCTCAACTTCAGCCTTGTAGACTTTAAAGTAGTGTAGAGCCTCATTCTTAGTATTTAACAAATACACATAGCAGAATCTAGTGGAATCATCAATCAGAGTCATGAAGTATTTCTTTCCACCTTTAGTCACCCACCATTCTTCTCACAGAGATCTGAATGTATGACCTCTAACGGGGCCAGGTGTGTCTCCTTCGCAAGCTTGTGAGGCTTACAAGGTTGCTTAGCTTGCACACACGCATGGCACTTAGAGCCTTTGGCTAAAGTGAAACTCGGGATTAAATCCATCTTAGCTAGCCGCGTCACACAACCGAAATTTATGTGAAAAAGACGTGAATGCCAAACCTCATATTCGTTCACATTAGAATGAATTTGATTCACGACTTTATTATAGAAATCCTCCAGGGAAAGGTGGAACAAACCACCACAATCATATCCTTTTCCAACAAATAGTCCATACCGAGATACGACTACTTCGTTAGACTCAAATACTAACTTAAACCTTTCTTTACATAGAAGGGAGCCACTAACGAGATTCTTCTTGATGGTGGGGACATGCTGCACGTTTTCAGTTGCACGATCTTTCCTGAAGTAAACTTTAGATCTACCATGCGAACACCATGAACAGAAGCATGCGAGCCATCCCCCATCAGGACGGAACAATCTTGCGCGACCTGGTATGAAGAAAACAAAGACACATCAGCACACACATGAATATTGGCCCCAGTGTCAACCCACCAATCGGTGGACCGACAAACTGAAAGTATGGTAAATAGATTACCATACCCAGATGCCATGTCATTGTTTCTCAGAGCGACATTGACGGACTTGGAGTCTTGTCCTGGCTTCTTGTACTTGTTTGGGCACTTGTTTGCCAAATGTTCCTCTGAACCACAAGTAAAGCAGCCATCTCCCTTTTTGTCTTTCTTCTTACCCTTCTTCTTAAAGGTAGTATTCTGCTGGACAGAGTTCTTACCCTTGAACTTGTGGAAGCTCTTCTGCACCACATTGGCGCTAGAAGAACCCTCTGCCCCCTTCATGTGTGAGTCCTTTGCTCTCGAGTTCTGCTTAACACTGAGATGATCGATAACATACTCAATAGAGAATTCACGTCTCAAGTGCTTGAGAGAAGTAGCGAAGTTCCTCCAACTAGGAGGGAGTTTTGCAATAATGCAACCCGCCACAAACTTGTCTGATAATTCAGCAGCCTCAGCTTTGTCTGTGGCCTTCTTCTTGGCAGCAGCATCGTCGACCATGGTGTCGATGCAGGGGAAGTAGTGGAAGCAGAGGATGTCGGACCTGAGGACAGATCGGGAGCAGTCGCGTCGAGACACTCCCTAAAAACCTTATTGCCGTTCTCCCGGGCAGGATCTCGAACGACAGGGTTCCAGAGGCACCTGCTCTCTTGACCAACCGTGCACGCGTTCGTCGGGATCGGATCACCGGAGGCAACACGGAACATTAGATGACGGATAGGTTATGCGAGAGGGAGTGGGTGAACCTAACTAGGTCACTCCACTGGCCAGAGTCTTCTTATATAGTCTGTCGGGTAGAAAGTCGTGGGCCTGGGCAGAGGCCCACGACCGAGTCGATGCACTCCCGGGAAGGGATTTGTCATTCTCGGAGAAGGGTTGCACACCCGCGAACGGAGTCGGTGAATTGCGGGAATGCAAGCCAGCCAACAGTCCAATGTCTCGGACAGCGGCCCACCTGTTAGCGACTCGTTAATTAATCCCTGATTAATTAATTCTTTCCTGAGCGGCAAAAATAAGCTATGGCTCGGCTCATTCCTGCTACCGGCGATGCGTGCGCGTCATGACGAGGTGAGGCGGGCGGCAGCAGAGGAGTGCGCGTGTACCACTCCTCTTCTCAAGCTCCCAATGGCAAGTGGTAGATCAGCCCTTATAAAGGGGTCTCAACTCTCCTCAACTAGCAAGGTGGGACTAAAATTTCCACCACCTGCCATACCATACATGGGCCTCAAGATTAACCAGGAATCATTGTTCATATGGGCCTAAAGCCCATCTATGATTCAACACATCATAGCATGCCAGTGGTGAGTTGCCCATCATAGCACGCAACACTAGTTGGCCCGAGCTCGCAGTGCTCGTCAATTGTGTTCATCGAGCTCATATTGTTGCAATGGCTGCACTTGCACCTTTGGATGCAGCAGCTCATACCCCTTCTTGTAGACAACACGCACACAACCTATTGAGTTTGTGTCGAATATAATGTACAAGTTGGGTTACGTTTGGACTTGGTGTTGTAGTGTGGGTAGGATGCGAGTAGTGTCGAAGTCAGACACGTTGTACCCTTGGCCTCTTATATATGAGGAGGCACCCCACATTGTAACCCGTGACGGCTAGATAGTGACAGGCATGCAAGGGAGAGCCGGTGTTGCGGTATCCCAGGGAGGAGCGCCCGTAGTCATTGCCCCGGGGAATAGGTAAGTTCGCCGAACCTCGTTAACAAATCTCGGTGTCGTCATTGTGCTGTGATTGCTGGGTCCTCGGTGGATCGACAGAATGCCTCGGATTTATTCTATCAAACGGTATCAGAGCAAGGTTCGACGAGGCAACAGATCATGATCTGGAAGATTGAAGCAATTGAAATCGGTGTAACATGTTTACTCGCGGCAGGAGTATCCGACTAAGCGGCACGCAGAGCAGGCATCCAGGGCGGCAACACGTGGCGTGGTGCTAGGCACGACGCATGGAAGTAGCCAGGGGAGCCAGGCAGCTGGCCAAGCCGTGTTGGGCCCTATCGAGCGGTAGGCCAGCAGCTGGAGTCTGTTCGGTTGCTCGGGTATACGCGGACACGTCGGACTCCGATGGAAGGCAGGAACGGAACTCGTACAACTACCTGAGATTTTTTTGGAAACAAAACAGGACCGAGTCCTAGAAGTCCTTGTGTCATGTTGGATACGGAAACCTGCAGGTGCGCTAGTATAAGTAGCTGCACGGGCCGGGTCACCGGACAAGATGGAGGCAAAAGGAAACAATAGATCAATTCAGCGGAGGAAAAGTCCATTGTTGTGGGCACCCATCGACTAGCAGGAGGCTTTGGCAGAGAAGACAATTGCTAGCATCAGAAGTTGAGCCAAGACAGGAGCAAAATTCACGTGAAGATCAGCTAGTTGGAATTTCTAGTAGTAGTGGAGGTTTCATTCATGCACTTGGGGATCACGAGAAGACTGCTCAGTTGTTTTTTGCAGGGATGGCTGTACAAAGAACCATGGCGCCATCGGGTACCAGGTTTGAGGTGGGGAAGTTCAACGAAACTGGAAGCTTTGGGTTATGGCAGACAAGGGTGAAAGATTTGTTGGCACAACAGAGATGCTTGAAGGCGTTGTTGCAGGAAGCCAAGCCAGCTAAGATGGAGGCTGAGGACTGGGAGGAGTTACAGATGAAAGCAGCCGGGACTATACGGTTGTGTCTGTTGGACCAAGTTATTTATCATGTGATGGATGATAATTCGCGAAGAAGATCTGGGAGAAGCTAGAAAGTCAGTTTATGTCCAAGACTGCGACGACTAAGGTGTATCCGGAGCAAAAGTTGTATGGGCTGAAGAAGCAGGAGGGGTCAAATCTTGTGGAGTATATGCATGCTTTTAATCAAGTCGTGACGGGTCTAGCACGCTTGGGTGCGATGGTTGACGACAAGGATAGGGAAATTCTACTTCTTTGTTCATTGCCATCATCCTGTGACCATTTAATCACTACTTTGAAGCACGGTAAGGAGACCGTCAAGATTGAGGAAATTACTGCGGCATTGCTACCTTATGATATGAGAAAGAAGAACGCGGTGGAAGTCTCTCATGGTGAAGGTTTGCTAGCCAAGGGTAAGGAGTGGCAGAAGGGATATGAGACAGGGAAGAACAAGAAAAAGAAAAAGAAAATACAGTGTCACAAGTGTAAGCAATGGGGACATATGAGAAAGGACTGTACGAAACTCAGTGGTGAGGCAAGTGCTAATAAGGCAACTCATGGTGATGACTCAGACAGCAGTAGTGATGTCCTCGTAGTATCAAATAGGCAGTCAGCCAAAAGTGAAGCTCTTTTCATGCGACACCCAACAGGGAGTGGTTCTCTTCGTACAAGTCTGGTGAGTTTGGTTTAGCCTATTTGGGCGATGACATAGGTTATCGTGTTGCTGGAGTAGGTAACATCAAAATCAAGATGTTTGACGGAGTTGAGCGGATGATTCGGGGAGTCATGCATGTGTCGGGGCTGAGGAGGAATCTAATTTCACCTAGAGTTCTTCATGATGGTGGTATGGTATTCCATTGTGATCGGGATAAGAAGACCATGACAATCATGGAAGATTAGGTGGCCATGATGATTGGAGGGAGGACGGCCTCACATCTTTACAAGTTGCAAGGGAGCACTATTGCAGGTGGAGTCATGGAGTCTGGAGTTGCGGGAGTAGCAGTGGGGTCTAGGTGGCGGCGGGTCTGAGGCAGACTCGTCGAGTAACTCTTGGTGAGCTACGAAGAATACAACACAAGTGCGGAGTACATGGAAGTTTGACGCATGGACAAATTCAAGGTGGTGGAGAATATTTTCCAAGGTGAAGTTTGTTGAGTTTGTGTTGAATATAGTGTACAAGTTGGGTTATGTTTGAACTTGGTGTTGTAGTGTGGGTATGATACGAGTAGTGTCAAAGTCGGACATGTTGTATCCTAGGGCTCTTATATATGAGGAGGCACCCCACATTGTAACCCATGATGACTAGATAGCTACATGCACGCAAGGGGGAGTCGGCGGCTTGTGCCAGCACCGGGGTGGCTGGTGTTGCGATATCTTGGGGAGGAGTGCCCGTAATCATTGCCCCGGGGAGTAGGCGAGTTCACCGAAATCATTAGCATATCTCGTGTGTCGTCATTGTACTGTGATTGCTTGGTCCTCGGTGGATCGACAGAGTGCCTCGGATTTATTCTAACGCAACCTGCATGAGCCATAGCTAGTTGGCTGATTCGCAACCTTTTCCAAGAAAAAGCAGGCTAACAATTTTTTCGAGGAAAGCACATCTAAAAGCCTAGATTTATTGGCAATTGCTATGATATATTTTGGAAATCCTTTTGTTGTTTAACCTGTTTATTGTTTACGAGATGTATGAAATTCCTTATTTATATCTCATGCAAAAGAAAACAATTCAAGGCAATGTTGGCAGAAAAAATATGAAGAAACCTATCACACTTTGTAGTATAGACGCAGTGCACCTGATTTTATAAGCATCAGAATGGGTTTATCTTGGAAGATCTTCCTGCACATTTTTGGGAAGAAAGCACATTCTGCTTGCCTGGTTTCCTATGAAGTCCTTAGAGCATCTCCAAGAGGCACGCAATCATGCGGTGTGCTAAAAAAATTTACAGCACCAAAATAGTCTCTTTTTTGTGCGCAGCCGGGCGCTGGCTCCAGCAGCCGCTACAAAATATGGACCATGCGAGCAGCTCCAGCAGGCACGCTAAATTTACACACACACCCAGCACAAACAACATTTTACAATCGAAATAGAACCAAGAATATCAAACACACAAAAATAAATCAACAATAAATAGTTCAATTTATTACAACTCAGACAAATAGTTTATCTTTCAATACAACAAATAGTTCAACAATACAACATCAAACTAGTTTTGTCGGCCATTTCATGCCCACTACTCCTCGATTAGATCCTTCTGAAGATCACCATGCGTTTCAGCACGTCGAATGACATGATAGGAGGCAACTAATTGGGCCATCCTCGAAGCCCACCTCCACCCTAGCACGGGACGTCCCAACAACTCATACTGAGAATAGTCTAAATCTTGCCCACACTCATTCTCGACGATCATGTTATGCATGATCACACAAGCATTTATGATGTATCAAATGATCTTTTGATCCCAAAATCTAGCCGGTCCTCTCAAATAGCAAACTTAGCTTGCAAAATCCCAAAAGCTCTCTCCACATCTTTCCTAGCTGCCGCCTAAGCATTGTGGAAATCAAGATTTTTCTTACCTTCCGGTTTTTTCAACGGCTTCATAAATGTTTGCCACTTTGGGTAGATGCCATCCGCAAGATAGTAGCCATAGTTGTATGTATGGCCATTTGCTACAAACTCCACCGGTGTAGTTTCACCATTTGCAATCTTATTCATGAGTGGTAACCGATTAAGAACGTTGATGTCATTCAAAGATCTAGGCATTCCGAAAAAAGCATGCCAAATCCAATTCTCCTGATCGGCCACTGCCTCAAGGATTATAGTTGAACCCTTTTTCTGGCCGTGGAATTGTCCATGCCATGCCTTTGAATAGTTCTTCCAACTCCAAATGCATGCAATCTATTGAGCCAAGCATACTTGGAACCCCCGAGCTTTGTTCATCTCCAAAAGCCTTGCAGTGTCTTCAGCATTGGGAGCTCTCAAAATATTCAGGACCAAACACTTGCACAATTCCGACTGTGAAGCGCTTGAGACACATGATGGCTTGACTCTCACCCATGGCCAAGTGGTCATCAACTAGATCCGTTGGAATACCATATGACAATATACGCAAAGTGGCTGTCACCTTTTGAAAGGTGCTATGTCCGAGTTCCCCGACGGCACTCCTTCTTTGCTGAAAAAACCAATCATGGCTTGCCAGTTTCTCTGCAATGCGTTTGAACAACTCGATGCTCATCCTAAAATGGCGCCGAAAGTAGGAGTCGGGGTATGCGGCATTCTCCACAAAATAGTTCCTCATTAATCTGTTGTGGGCATCGATCTTATCCCTCCAAAATTTCTGACGACCCATAACCGAACCATCATGCTTTGGCTTTTTATTGATGTGTGTACCTACGTTCATTGCGAGGTCCTCTTCCTCTTGAATATCAAATTCTTTGCCGGAAGAATCGTAGGACGAAATCATCTACAATATTGAATTTAAACTAGTTTATAAAAACTACAAACAACATGCACCAAATTCATCAAAATATAAAGTTGAAGCAATACAGACCTTGCAAGCGTTTTGTCAAACACCTTGTGGCCGCCGAGCTGCAATGAGTCGTCGGGCATTGTTCGTTGAAGGAATGGTGCGCTTGAGGGGCGGCAGCAACGAGAGGAGGCAGAGGAAGCAGCAGCAGCGCATAGGCATAGGCGGGGAAAGCACCGATGGCTCACCTGAGCAAATGGGGAAGGTGCGGGCGGCGGCACCGGCGCCTGGAGGTCTCAGATTTGACGGTTGGTGAAGTCGCGCGCGAGTTGTTGATGTCCAACGCGCGGGAACGGGTGCACGAAATAAGCAGTGCGCGATGCCGTTTTCTTCTGTTCGCTGAACCCGTTATACCGTGCACGTGTGATTATTGCGCGGCTGATGGAGAGCCCGTTTCGGCTCCGCGCACGCAAAAAGTAGTTATTTCCAGCGCGTGGCTAAGATAGCATGTATGTTGGAGATGCTCTTAGTCAAACACGAGGCTGGAAAACCATGTCTAACCGAGCCCATATTGGACTCAACCAACCAGCCTAAACAAGCTAACAACCGTGAGAGCTATATCTAGCTTATATCAAGGTAGATGATCCCCCAAAATCACTAGTTAAGGAGTACTCGTTGCAGAGATCACTCCCACCTTTTTAGGTTGCGACAAGTGGCGCGCTGCATGTGCATCACTTGTCGCAACCTGGTAGTTTTCCCTTTTTTTCATCGATTCGTTTATTTAAAATATTTTATCTCTTAAACCGTGCGTCCAAATCTCGAACCGTTTTCACGTTTGGATTCCTCGCATCGAGATCTTCAAAACTAGATCCCATGTTGATAGGTTTTGACGAACTTTTTTAACGAAAAAAACCAAACAAAAAAACAAACCGGGAGCATGGGGTTTTCCCCTTTCCGAAAGAGGCACGCCTGTGCCTCTCGCGAAATCACAACCGTGCCTTTCCCGAAGAAGAAAATAAGAGCAAAAGCGTTTTTTCGTTTCCGAGGAGGCACAGTCGGGCGTCTGGCGAAAGCACAACCATGCCTCTCACGGAAGTAAAACCGTGCCTCTCGCAAAAGATAAAAAACAGAAAATGCATTCTTTTTTTCCGTTTCCGAGAGGCACGGCCATGCCTCTCGTGGAAGCAAAACCGTGCATCTCGTGGAAGCAAAACTGTGCATCTCGCGGAAGGAAAAAAATTAGAAAACGCGTTTCTTTTTTCTGTTTCCGAGAGGTACGGCCGTGCCGAGTTGGATGATATCCTCCACGATATGGACCAGTAGATGCGCCATCACGTCGAAGAATGTGGGCGGGAAGTACATCTCAAGCTCGCATAGTATCACCACGATCTCTTCCTGTAGCCTTCTGAGTTTCCTCACGCCAACCGACTTCCGAGAGATGACATCGAAAAAGTTGCATAGGCTAAATAGCGTTTCACGGACATGCGCGTCCATGATCCCACGGATTGCAACAGGAAGCATCTACGTCATTAGCACGTGACAGTCGTGAGACTTCATCCCGCTGAACTTCTGCTTCGCTGTGTCTAGGTATCTGCTTATCTTCCCCGCGTAACCGTAAGGAAGTTTTACTCCTACGAGGCAGGTGAAAAATGGATCGATCTCCTCCTGACTTAGAGTGAAGCACGCGGGAGGGTAGTCATTTCCGGTCTTCTTGGCCTTTTTGCCTTTGCGACGACTTTCTGTGTCCTGCTTCGCCTCATCATCATCATCATTAGCGTGAAGCTCCTCCCTGATGCCCATTGATTTCAACTCTGCCCTTGCTTTCGGCCCATCTTTGGTCCTCTCTGGCATGTTGAGCAGGGTACTAAGCAGACTCTCGCACATGTTCTTCGTGATATGCATGACATCAAGGCTGTGAGGCACACGGTGGATCTTCCAGTACGGCAAGTCCCAGAAAACAGACCTCGTTTTCCATACCTTCAGTAGCGGCTCTGGCGCCTTTCGCTTCTTTCCCGGCTCTGGCGCCTTTTGCTTCTTTCCCGGCAGTGGGCAATCTTTCCAATTTTTCAACAGCTGGTCTATTTCCTCGCCGCTCCTCGTACGCGGGCGTCTTCGGGGTTCGGTTTCACCATCGAACAGATCCTTGTGTTTCCTCCACGGGTCATCATGGTGAACACAGTTTCATGAACACGGTTTTCGAAGACCCGAGGTCTCTATCTAGCTGGCGATACGTTGTGTCATCCATTCACATGACGCATCCAGAAAATCTGTGGACCACCTGCCCCGTGAGATATCCGTAACCGAGATAGTCGTGCACCGTCGTGAGCAGTGCGGCTCTCATAGGGAAATATTCTTTCACTGCGGCGTCCCACGTATTGGCTGGCGTTTTCCACAGCGTGTCTAGCTCCTCTTTCAGCAGCCCCAGATATAGATTGATGTCGTTCCCTGGTTGTTTCGGCCCTTCAATTAGCATACTCATGTGAATGTACTTCCTCTTCATGCACAACCTGGGGGGAAGGTTGTACATCCACACAAACACAGGCCAGGTGCTATGTGTGCTTCTCTGGCTGCCAAACGGATTGACTCCATCGGTGCTCGCGCCCAGCACGATGTTCCTTGGATCCTTCCCAAATTCTGGGTGTTCAAAGTTCAACGCTTGCCACTGGCTCCCATCCTTAGGGTGACTCAGCATCTTGTCTTTTTTATTTATCTCCGGATCATTTTCATCATCTTCTCGCTTCTTCTCCTCCCTATTCGCGTGCCAACGCAGGAGCTTTGCTACCTTAGGGTCCACGAAATACCGCTGCAGACGAGGAGTGATCGGAAAGTACCACACCACTTTTCGAGGAGCTTTCTTCCTCTTCTTGTATCGAGTGACGCCGCACACTGGATATATGGTAGACTCCATGTGCTCGTTCGATAAATGATGCAATTGTTCATGCACACATGGTATTTCACATGCGGTAAATCCAGAGGACACACGATTTTCTTCGCCTCCTCGAAACTGGTCGGGCACTTGTTCCCCTTGGGAAGACGTTCGTGCCAGAATGACATGTTCTCGTCGAAGCATGCGTCGGTCATTTTGTGTTTTACCTTCATCTCCAGAGCCATGAGCGTTACTTTCAGGCGGGTATCCTCGGGCTTGCATCCTTCATACAATGGAGTAACCGCGTCTATCTCCAGTTGATCCAGCTTGGCTTTCTCTTGGGCGGAAGCTCTTGCGTTATCCGTCTGCTTGAGAAGCAGCTCTTGAATATGAGGGTCCTGCACCTAGCCCATCGATGGTCCATCGTCGTCTGCTCCGTCAGCATCTTCATCTTCATGATCATGCCCTTCGTCTGCTCTGGCATCTTCCTCATCATCATGTCCTGCATCTTCTACATGATGATTGTGTACAACATCACCGTCGTGATCATGTCCTGGAGATTCTTCGTCTTCTCGCCCACCCGAGTCTTGCTCATTTCTAGCCCGGCCCCCATGGACGACTTCATAGTCATCTTCATCACCTTGCCACCGATAGCCATCCAAGAAACCACGCAAGAGCAGGTGGTCCCGCACCTGCCCGGAATCCGGGTCCGCAATAAGGCTCTTCAGCTTGCATCTTCGACACGGACATCTTATCTTCGTCTCGTTCTTTTGAAGCATCTCGGCCTTCGCGGAACTCAAAAACCTATTCACAATGCCTTCGGTCATCGTGCGTACCATGGCCGCCTGTGGGGTAGAGCAAAACGATATTTTAGAACCAAGAAAAAATTTGGCATGACTTTCCCTAAAAATAGGACCAAAAAGAATGCATAGTGCCAAAATTCTCGCCGAAACGGAAATGAATCAACATTCCGGCAAAATATTAGCAACTATCGCATTTCAAATACCGGTACCTGCAAACACAAACATATATGCAACACCACAAACATATGCAACACCACGAACATACATAGATCTAGCTAGGCCACAAAAAGTGCATGTGCACGTTGTTGGAGAGGGGAGAACAACATGAAGATAGCTTCCCCCCTTACTTACCTATCCAAAAAAGGTAATTTAACCACTTAATTTGGATGAATCTATGGTGCAAGTGAGGTGAGGAGGAGGAGGCACCCGAGACAAGCTTGGAGGAGGAGGTGGAGAGAATGAAAGTGGGGAAAGTGAGTGTGGTAGGTGGCTGTCCAAAATATCTAGCTGGTCCCAGGTTACTAATGGCGCACCACCAGCAGGTGCGCCATTAGTAACCAGGGTTACTAA